>NW_006775143.1:1655662-1685850 GCF_000442215.2 Lipotes vexillifer | reverse complement strand
AGTAGATTTGTACAAACTCTCTTTCCTGCTGAGGCTGAGAGTAGAAGCATTTGGGGTTCAGGCCATAGGAAGAGGACGTTCTGGTGTCCAGCACCCAGGGCCAGTGGGATGTGCTGCCATCTTCGGTCAGGGGCTGGCAGGGCGGGGTTTGCTGGCACATTCCCACACTGTGGTTTGGGTGCTGTGTGGTGGACAAGGCTGGCTCTCTGCAGGCCACCATTAACTAATTCCTTTCCTCAATTGTTTTTCTGCTGAAAGAGTTGTTTTCAGCTGAGAACCCTGAATGAAACTGTGCCCCTACAGCCCCCGAACTTCCCCTTCACTCCATGTTATAAGTTGTTCTATCTGGCTATCTGTCCTCCTATTTGTCCCATCCATTTCCTCAGGGTTGGGCCAGTAGATCTTCTTCAGAATGATATCCCAGTTCTTACTGTGACACCTGGTGAAATAAATATTTACTGATTAAATAAGCATACAAATAAGCATACAAATGAAAAAGATTTTTTTCCAAGTGCCTTGTACCATTCTCTGACTTCGGAAGACCCCTGTCAGCTATGCTTTCACCCAGGATGCCTTATTCCCAGAGCACATGTCTGTGGACACCAGGGTATCCTGAGAGAGTGGGTTAGAATCCAAATGGGAGTGGACAGTTGCCCGGAATAGCCAGAAATAAAACAGAGGTGCTTGAACCTAAAGAAATAGACAAGTTCATTACCAGGCAAACTCAGTATCAGGGGCTTCTGTTGCATTCAAGAGGGGAGTGCAAGTTCATAGGGAAACCAGCGCTGGGAGCAGAGGGCAGAAACAGGCCTCAGGAGTGCAGTGTCGGGTGGGAGGGAGAGTGAGAGGACTCACCTGGTGATGAGTGGGGGTGGGCAGAGGGAAAGGAGCTGTACAATGACCTTGAGGTGGAATGTCTGGGCACATGCCAGGAAAGGGAAGAAAGCTAGCGATGCTGGGGATGGGTTCAGCGGTATTGCCATGGAGAATCCATGTTGCCTGGGAAAGTCTCTTTGGCTTTTGCCTGGAAAGCCACAACTCAATCTTTACAACAACTTGAGCCTAAGATCCCTGCCAGAGGATTTTTTTGGGACCTTGGGCTTGGTTTGGATCATTTATCAGGAACTCAGAGACCCCTGCAGTTTCTATTCAAACATGTATGGCACTAGAGTATAGTTATCTGTTTATATGCTTACTTAATAATAGTAATGACAATAATAGTTACTAATTGCTAAATGCCAGGCACTTTATGTACATTATTCATCTAATCCTTCCAACAGCTCTATAACTTAGGTACTGTTATTATCCTTAATTTTCATATGGTAAAAGTAAGGTCCAGGGAGGTAAACTGACTAGCCTAAGGTTGCACAGCCAGTAAGTGGCAGAGAGAAGATGTGACCTCAAGGTGTGAATTTCAGAGCCTCTGCCTTTAAACACTAGGTTACAGTGACTTGAGTCTACATCTCAGCTGAGTAAACAAGCATTAGTTTCCTTACCCCTTTTGCAGTTCAAGAAGCCATATGAGGATCTAGGAGCAAGGAGAGGAAAGAAACTTGTCTGGAGGACACAGACACAGGCGGAGCTGGAACTAGATCCCAGATCTTGCAGCTAATCTCAGACGATAATCTTGCTTTGGGAGAACAATTTAGGAAGATAAGTTTGGCCCAAGTGGATGTGGGAGGAGGAAGAGGATACCAGTGACTGACTCTCTAGATGGGCCAAATATTAGTGCTCAGAGAAAATGATTTTTGCACAGAGACTTTGCAAAGGCTGGTAGTTAATGTCTTGTGAGTCTGGACGAGCTGCTGCCATCCAAAAACCAGCAAAGCCTGTACAGTCTTGCTGCTCCACTTAGCTGACATATCCAGACATTAGATGCTTCGAGGGGAAAATGCTTCTGATCTACATTGGCTCCAGTCCCAAAAGGGTGATATTTATGGGCAGGCCCATGGGGGAAGGGTTGAGACTGGCTCCAGGCCCTATTTCAGCTCTCTCTACATGGGGCCCAATCCCCTTTTCTTACTTCCCAGCCGAGAGGTAAAAGGACACAAGAAGTATGGAATCTTGAACCTGGTCGTGTCTTCTGGGATCCCCTTAGATGAGGCCCTGGCCGGTCCTCACAATTATCTGGGGCATTGTGAAAAAACACACATTGCGAGTCTCATTTAAGACCCTAGAGGCCTGGGTTTTGCACTTTTCAAGAGCACCTTGAGAAATGCTGATGATCAGGCAGCTGGAGGCACCTTTGATCTAATTCAACAGAACTGACAGTCACATTTTAGAGATGGGGCAGCGGAAGCACAGGTGGGGAGGAGGAGGGAGCAGAAGACAGAAGTTAAAGCCTGAACTCTGCCATGTGCTTGCTTTGTGGCTAGGGAGAGTGGCTGGGCCTTCCCAAGTTCCAGTTTTTCATATTTAAAAAACAGACACAATAAGAGACCCAATAGCACTGTTGTAAGGTGTAAGTGTAAAGTTCTTAGCTCAGTGCCTGGCAAAGTAAATGTTTGCTCTTATTAATGAGCGGGGAAGCAGCCAAATAATTATAACCTAGTAGGATAAATAATTTTGATTATTTTCATTGTTGTGGCTGTTTCTTTCCTTTTATAATTTTTTTGCGAGATTCAAGACTGTTCACCATTCTTTCTTTTGTGCCCTGCTAGAGGACATCATTTCCTGGACCATAAGTTGATCCCCGGGTACATGTCTATACAGAAGAACTCCCTTGCTGTGACAACGGATCTCATTTTGTTCTCTGAGTTTTCCTCCCCCATCAGGTCAGCCTGCAGACACCTAAGCAGACCCCATGGCCTGACCTGCCACCAAAGTCCCTCTGGTGTGGAGCATCTGAGAGCATAGGCCCATCCCACAGTCCAGGGACACAGCAGCAAAGGCGTGGCTAATTCCCAGTTACACTGGCCCAAGGCCTGGCCCCAGGGCATCTCCAGCTCAAACTCCCCCTGGGTCCTGCTCTGGAAAGAGACCAAATGCAGAGAGTCAGCCAGTGTGAGTGTGTGGCCCTGGATGTATTTGCATATCTGCATACCAATGCAACTATAATGCTAGATGAGAATATAAATATTTTGGGTGCTGAAGGAGAGGAGAGGGGTTCACAGTGTCCAGCATGCAGGAACCAGGATGCCAAGTGGGGACAGAATTTCTACAAGCTGCTATGAGATGCTACAGGTCATGTAAGGTGGGATTATGCCTGGGGGCTGCTGGCACAGATTTTAAGTGTTAAGGCAGTTTAGGGAAACGGGGAGCCTTTGCGAGTCACAGTCATCTGGAAAGGTTCTCCAGGTGTGAGGCATTAGGACATCCTTCAGGAATGTCTCCTCTTACCAGGAAGAAACAATAATTATGATAAAAATGATCACTACAATTTATTAAGCATTCACTCAATTCCAGGACGTGTACTAAGTGCTTTACGTGCAACATCTGGTATGTTTCTCACAAAACACGGGGTTGGTGCTACGACTATTATTCCCACTTTATAGACTACAGGTGATTTGCAAGGTGAATGGCAAGACGAAATGTGAACTCAGACCATCTGATTCCACAGCTGGCACTATGAAGGGCAACCACTCCCAGCATCTCTGAGTGTGGTTACGACCCAACTGACATGACTAATGCCACTGCCGCCACCACCAGAATCACTGCAAGCCCTAAAGGTGCTTTCGATAGGCTACCCTTTATGTAGACATTTCACACTTCTCCAAAATGCCTTTTCATGCCTCCTCCCCATTGCTTCTCAACACCATCCCACAAGGAGGTTGTGATGGGATTATTCCCATTTTGCAGATTGAGACAACGAAGCTCGGAATTTGTTTCTTGCCGTAAGAATACATTTAGTGACAGAGATCATACCAGGACACTTGGCTCCAAATGTAGCCCTTTTCCTTCAGCGTGATGTGGAAGCGTCCCCGGAGTGAAGTGTAATTACACCTTTAGCAAGAGGGTACACTGAAGCACAGAGCGGACCACCTGTTTGCCTGGGTTCCCTCCTTACTCCCCTCTCTGTTTTGGCCGCCCTACTCTGTATGCCTGCTGGAAGGTTCCCTGGTGTCATTTTAGACAGGAGAGCAGCCCTTGGGTAGACCCGCATATCTCAGTGTTCTGTTTCCATAAATGCGTCAGCACCCTTACCAGGCAAAGGCAGATACCCCTGGGGGAGAAACTCTAGAAACAGAAGCCAGAGCATGTACCCCAGCACCAGATGGGAAGGAAGGGGCTGAGGTTGCTGCAGTGTCAGAAGGAGAGTGAGATCTTTATCCCGCCTTTGGGGAAAGAGCTTTCCTTAGAGACCTGTCAGGCAACCAGAACATCAGCCTCCAGCAGCAACTCACCCAGAATTAAATCCTGATGCCCTCTGTTGGTGTTTTCCAGTAATGGTAAAATTTTGGAGATCTAGAGAGGAAGCAAGAATTTGTGGGTCACAGACATAAACCCCATACTCACACATACACGCAAACTCACAGGCACCATGATTTTACTCTCAGAGTCTTCAGGACAGAATCATAGACCACCAGACTTGTAGAAATGTTTTAAACATCTGAGTCTTGCCACTTATTTTTTGCAAATGAAGAAACAGAGGCTGTCAGAGAGAAAGCCATTTTTCCAGGGCAAAATACGTGCCACATTCTTTACACATACCGTCACATCTAATCCTTACTGTAGCCTCACATAGTAGGTATTATTCTCTCCCATTTAGAAGAGGGAAGGAGATAAAGGGAAGTCATGGAATGTTTCCAAAGTTAGTAAAGCTATATACTACTTGGCAGGTGTAGGATGCTAATCCAGGCAGATTTGGCTCCAGAATCCATCCACGATGACTTTCTAGTTAGATAGAGCTTTAACTTGAACTTGGATCACCTAACCTTTAATTTTGTGACCTTTACACAAATGTGTGCAAAATATACATATTCAGTCGCTCCCCGTCCACACAGAGACACGATGAGCTAATTTTAGGCTCATGCCCTGTATATCACTATGGAACATAATGTTTGTTCCAATAAATGACATCTTATTTTCCACCCGTGTTTAGAACCAATTGAGAGGTAGGCACAGGAATCAAAAGAGAAAAATCAGTCTATCACCACTGTTACTGTCGAAGCTCTTAGATGATGTGGCTTTGGGTCTGTTGCCCAGGTGGGCCTACCAACACTTTATCTCTGAATAAGTTAAGCTTACCTGCCCAGTCACTGGTACAGTGGGCAATCACAGTCCTCCACGCAGAGAGAAAACAGCTCAACTAAGCTTAGCACATGACAAAGGGCAGCTGAGCATGCACCCTCCCTACAGGCAGGCAGACCTGAAAAAAACAATACAAACAAACAAAGATGCAACTTGAGGAGCTTTACATACTCATTTTTTGGGTAGAACTCACCAATCAGATAAGCCACTTCCCTGGGGGTATAGAAAGACCAAGAATAATATGTTAATGGAAGTTCCTTTACATGGAAACAAGAGAAGCTGAATATAAGCCATTCCACTTAATGCTATTATTTCAGGGGTCCACTAAGAGTGTATAAAATTCTTTGCATTATCTGCAAAGTTTGCAAGTAAGTTAAAGCTTACTGATCTAGAGTACACAGAACGATTAGACTCCTTAAGAGAACAATTTTCAAGCACTGTGTTATAACTAGCATGTTATATGCTAGTTACCAAGGAATATTTTTCTATTTCCATCAACATGTCCCCATAGGGACTTGAATTAAATTCTAAAACATGCACTTCTGGAGTTTAGACTGGCCTTCCCTTAATTAGTACGAATGACAGATCTGGCTCTATGTAGATGAGTTACATAGTTGACTCATTGTTAGCTGCATCCTAGCAGGGAGGACAGTTTTCAATATAAGCCCAACTTTCACCTGCTTGAAATTCTCTGAAAAGCCTCCTTTTGAGTGGTAACTTGTCAGACCCATTTCTTGTCCTAAGGTGGAGGAAAATCAATCCCACTATTTGAGAGTTGGACTCAATCTGAAGCAATAGGCTTGTCAAAATTAATTATTTCACACTCCACTCACCAAGCCTTGAAAGTGTCAATTTCACCTGAGGGGTAATGGGACCAGGGAAGAAAAATCTGACCGAGTGTGGGAAAACAATAAGTTATGGTTAACAACAAAAGCAACCTTTGAAAGTTAGAAAAAAAGTTTCCGCAATGAGGAACTAGAAGAGGGTTAGAAGAGAGAGATTTGCAGATTCATTTTCTCCTAATGTTTTTCATAAAAAATTAGAATTCTGGAAAACACATGCGGAAAGTGTCCTTAGAAATTATCAAATCAAACTTACTTAGTTTATGGATACAGCGACTAAGGTATCACTGACATTTAATAATAATAGTAACAACAATAACAACCACCGTTATTTATTCAGCATTGAATATTTGTCAGTCAGTTTTCCAAGGTCCCCAGCCAGTCAGTGGGAGAAAATAGGCCAGAGGCTAGGTTTTCCAACTGCTGCTATTTTTATACTAAATTCTAAAGTAAGTGAGGACCACGTAGAAAAGCCTGATAATTTTATATTTTATCCCCTTCAAATTCAAAGAATAGCAAAGTTTCCATGACATCTATTTAACTCTGGCACAGACCATAGCACTGAAATCTCCTCCCACAGAATCAGGACTGACAGATGTTTTTAAAAATGATAAACAGAGAAAATAGAAAGGTCATTAACATGGCACAATGTCTTTGTTCCTGTAAAAGGCTATGAAGTGAATGAAAATATATCCAAACCTTGTTATTTCCAGCAGTTGGGGTGATGGAGGAATGGGGGTTAAGATTCTTAAACTACAAGATTTAAGGTCATGGAAAATGATGATTTGTTCCAAGTTGCTAGATGCAGGGAACAAGAAAGCAAGAGTTAAAGAGAGTTTTTCTACACAAAATAAAGGAATTAATGTATGTGTCTCCATTGCAATCTGCAATTTCCCCAAGTTCATGAGTATAGGAAAGTAGAACAATCTAGTAGGTAAGAGATCTGATTTAGACAGATATGGCTTTGCCTCTCACCTCTGCTACCTACTCACTGTGTGACTTTGGTAAGTAACTCAACCTCTTCTTTCTAAAAATTGTAGTAACATATATATAAGATAAAATTTGCCATTTTAACCATTTTTAAAATGTACGATTCATTGGTATCAATCACATTCACAGTGTGGTGCAATCATCACCACTATTTATTTCCAAACATTATCACCCCAAACAGAAATTCTCTACCCATTAAATAATAACCCCTCATTCATTCTCCCCTCAGCCCCTGGTAACCTCTAATCTACATATTTTCTGTTTCTATGAGTTTGCCTTATTCCCTTTAAGTGATACAATACTTGTCTTTTTGTGTCTGGTTTATGCCACTTAGTACTATGTTTACAAGATTCATCTGTCTTGTACCATGTGTCGGCATGTGCTAAAGACTGAATAATATTCCATCGTATAATA
This sequence comes from Lipotes vexillifer, assembly GCF_000442215.2. Taxonomy (NCBI): domain Eukaryota; kingdom Metazoa; phylum Chordata; class Mammalia; order Artiodactyla; family Lipotidae; genus Lipotes; species Lipotes vexillifer. Next base: position 1,678,414 of record NW_006775143.1, on the reverse strand, counting down.
TTCCATTGTATGAATATGCCATATTTTGTTTATCCATTCATCTGCTGGTGGACATTTGGGTCATTTCCACCTTTTGACTATTGACAATGATACTTGTTGGTTTGAAACCTCAGGAGTTTCCCAGGTGAATTCTGAAACTCGCCCCCATACACAGAGGGCAGGGAGAGAGCAGAGAAAGAGGCAGACCCCTCCAGGTTGGTAGGTGGCAGGGCAAGGGAACTTACATACAAGGCCTGTCTTGAGCGGCTGCAAAACACGTAGATCTCTGCACCTGTCCACCAGACTCTTGGAAGTTTATATAGAGGTCTTAACAGGGTTCAGTCATGTATACCGTACAGATGGTCTCAACATCACGTTGCTCTCTCAAGGCTGCACCCTTGAAAGCAGCACGCACTGTGGGAACTGTGTGCAGAATGCACATTCCGAGGACAGGAGCGGGTAAGGATTGCCTGGGTCCAGCTCCTGGGTCAACTGGCAGTCATATCCTCTTGATTACCTCCTCCAACAATGCTGTGATGAACACTGGTGTACAAGTATCTGTTTGAGTCGTTGTTTTAATTCTTTTGGGTATATACTTGGAAAGTGGAACTGTTGGGTCATATGGTAATTCTAAGTTTAGCTCTTTTTTTTTGTGTGTGTGTGGCTGTGCTGCGCAGCTTGCAGGATCTTAGTTCCCTGACCAGGGATCGAACCCATGCCCCCTGCAGTGGAAGCATGGAGTCCTGACTACTGGACCGCTAGGGAATTCCCATAAGTTTAGCTCTTTGAGGAGCCACCACACTGTTTTCCACAGCAGCTGTACTGTCTTACATTCCCATTAGCAATGTAATACAAGGGTTCTAATTTCTCCAAGTCCTTGTCGCCACTTGCTATTTTCTGTTTTTTTAATTAAAAATTTTAAATTACAGTCATTCTAGTAGCTATGAAGTGGTGTCTCATTGTGGTTTTGATTTGCATTTCCTTAATGAAGTAACTCAATCTCTTGGAAATTCAGGATCACCATTTACAAAATGTTTAAAGTGATGCTTATCTTGTAGGTCTTCTGTGTAGAATAAATAAGGTGGTATTATTTGAAACATAGAAAAATCCAGTAGAGGGTAGATGATGACACTGATGCTGTTGGAGGTGATGATGCCTTTTTATATCCAGATTGTTCCCTCCTTTTGGAATATCCTCTTTTATCACATTTCCAGGTTTTCAAATTATAGTTATCCCTCAATATCTGCTGTGGATGCCTAAGTCCCTTATATAAAATGGCATAGTCTATGCATATAACCTATGCACATTCTCCCATGTACTTTAAATCATCTCTAGATTACTTATAATACCTAATATAATGTAAATACTATGTAAATATTTATAAACACAATGCATATGTTATGTGAACAGTTGTCAGTGCAGCAAATTCAAGCTTTGTTTTTTTGGAATTTTCTGGAATTTTTTTCCCCAAATATTTTTGATCTGTAGTTGATTGAACCTGTTCCATATGGGTGCCACATCCTTGGGTATGCCAAGGGTCCACTGTATACCCATCCTCCTGCCTGTTCACAGGAGTAAGTTAGAGAAGTGGCAAGGATCTAGGGAAATAGCCTCAGCTAACATTCATTCTTCCTTATCTTTACTCACCAGAAATAAGAACTTTTTTTTCATCCTTTTAACACCTTTCATTTTAAATATTAATTCAATAGGGACATTGTTGAGAAACCATCACCTCTGTTTTTCTTAGAACATTTTACTTTGTCTCCTAGTTGATACGTAAGATCTAGGTATTTTTACTTTATGTTTAATCAACTAAGGTAAGATATGAGCAAGGACCAGATGGATACCACTTGCAGCAAGACGGTGGGCATATCCCAGAAATTCTGGTAGGTGTTTTATTTTGTTTTTGTTTGTTTGTTTGTTTGTTTTGCGGTACGCGGGCCTCTCACCGTTGCGGCCTCTCCCGCTGCGGAGCACAGGCTCCGGACGCGCAGGCTCAGCGGCCATGGCTCACGGGCCCAGCAGCTCCGCGGCATGTGGGATCTTCCCGGACCGGGGCTCGAACCTGTGTCCCCTGCATCGGCAGGCGGACTCTCAACCACTGCGCCACCAGGGAAGCCCCTGGTAGGTGTTTTAAATCACAAGGTGCTAAGAGTCAAAAAGAGAAGAAAACTTTCTGGACAAGACCTTTGAGTACAAACATCTCTGAATCGGAGGCACTGGTTTCTTATGGTCTTGCTTCTCTGCCTCTTCTGAGCATTCCCTCACAGCTTAAATTAATTAATGAGAAAATCAGTTATAATATATTTGAATCATGTAGACCAGCACCTATCAGGTTAGGAGATGAGAAGTATTAGCTCTTATTATTATGATTGTGGAGTTCACCTTGTGTTGTTATGGTGTTGGAGCTACTGAAATGAGGGAAGATTACAAAGGATGCAATGGGGAAATCATTCTTTAATAATCAGTAGAGTGGGATAATATTTTGAATTACTAACATGTTTTTACCACACATTGCCGTACATACTGTGGCCATCCCCTGGAACCAGAAGTAGGGGCATTCCATTTTCACACCCTCAGGGAAGCATTGTTCCAGCAGAGTAGGCAACAAAAAAATCAATTCTTAGCCTTTGAATTTGGAATCGATAACTTAGACAATAGTTCAAAAGGAACGGATTTTGAATTTCAGGATTCTGGACATTAAAAATAAATGGCCCTGGGGCTTCCCTGGTGGTGCAGTGGTTGAGAATCCGCCTGCCAGTGCAGGAAACACCGGTTTGAGCCCTGATCCGGGAAGATCCCACATGCCGCGGCGCAACTAAGCCTGTGTGCCACAACTACTGAAGCCCGTGCGCCTAGAGCCCATGCTCCTCAACAAGAGAAGCCACCGCAATGAGGAGCCCACACACTGCAACAGAGAGTAGCCCCGCTCGCCACAACTAGAGAAAGCCCACGCACAGCAACAAAGACGCAATGCAGCCAAAAATAAAGAAATAAATTTATTAAAAAAAAAAAGGCCCAAGATTTGCATGATGGATAAGTGCTGAATTTGTTCCTGCCATGATGCCAGAGGCCACCATTGGGTAAAGACAATCACCTACAATTCTGTAAAGACTAGCTTTGGCCAAAGGTAAAAGGTTAAATCTTTATCATGGTCACACTTTCATGGGCAACTTGCATCACCTTTTGGTTGGAGAACTTACTGGTCACTTTTTTTTTTTTTTGGCTGTACTGCGAGGCTTGTGGGATCTTAGTTCCCCAGCCAGGGATTGAACCTGGGCCCCCCTGCAGTGGAAGCATGGAGTCCTAACCACTAGACTGCCAGGGAATTCCTGATCACTTTTGAGATTAAGTGGTCTCATCTGCCCCAAATTTCCTAGTAGTTTGTTTGAACATTCCTTAGAGTACTTGATCATTTCATATATTTTACTATATTAATTTGCACACATAACTTTCCTTTCTTACTCTTTAGGGCCCTGGAAAATAGGAACTGCAGCTTATAAGTGTTATTATAGTACCTATAAAATGTCATGGTGCAGATGAATCACTTGGAGATTGCTGATCTCCACCTACAGAGATTCTGATTCAGTCAATCTCCCATGGCACCTGGGAATCTATCGTATAAGCAATTATCCCAGGTGATCCTATTGTTAAGTCTAAAGACCACATTTACAAAAACATTTCTCTGTTACACTGAAAACTGTGTCTTGCCCACAAAATGTATTCAGTAAATGAGTGCTAGATTAATGCAAGGGTAGATTAAGGGGTTAGCAGTTTCAAGAACTGGTATTTTTGTTGAGTTTTTATATCTGAAGAGACTCGTAGTGTGAGTGAAAAATGTTGTCTGCCGTATCAATAAACAAAGGATTTACAGCCATCAAGTTACTACCGCCAACCCCTATGGAGAGAAACAGACTGTTCTTCGCCAAGCCCTCAGCCACTGAGGCCACCCGCAATGGTGCACCCTGAGGGACTCAGGATGGGAGAGCATAGGATACTGGCCCTAGACAGCTAAGATGCATATCAAAGGAATGATTTCGATGAGCCCAGGTTCTTGCATCTTCCCATACAAAGAAAAGTGCTGAGTTCATTAACCAGAGATACCTGGTTTTCTTTATTTAACAGACTACCTGGTCTTTGTTGCAAAAACCCCTATATATCCTGGCTCCTCCCTTACCTCTTTGGAGCAATCTCTCAGAGCTCGCTGAGTGGCTGTGTCCCGGGCTTAAGTCCTCAGTTTTTTCTGCCAAATAAATTATAATCCTCAAAACTATAATTCTCAACTTTTCGGTTGTGCATTATTTTTTTCATTCGACATTAGTAATGAGTTGGAAGGGAAATAAAATGTGCTTAACTGAATGCCTCCCAATCAATCAAATTCCTTGAGGACCAGGAACTTCTTTACCATAATCCTGCCAGGCCATCTACCCACAAGGAAACTGAGGCTCAGAGAGTCAATCTCTTGCTCAAAGTCAAGGAGCTAGAAAGTAGCATAACCAGGCTTCACATCCTGGTTGGTATTATTTTTAAATTCATGCTCTTTTCATTCCTCCAAGCCTCCCGGGTTACAAAGCTCAGACACCAAGGTCCAGAAACAACCTCTCTCAGTGGTACTGAGAAAGGCATTTAACCTCTGTGTGCCTTAATTTACCATCAGCAAAATAAGGGCAAAGATACTTAATTAAATAGGGTGTATTATAGAATTAATCAGTGGAGGTGTGGGATGGGAGGTGAAAATGTAAAAGCAGCATCTAATCATGCCATCATTATTATGAACAGTAATAACATTATCAACGTTGGGTTCATAATTTAATCCTTGAAGCACTGACCCACCAGCTCTGATTATTATTATTGATAATTATAAGGGTAAGATAGGAGGTTAATGAGGGTTCTTTGTGGCTTCAAATCTTTACTGGGTAGGAAAAGAGGAAAATTAATTCTTTTCTTTATATCAAATGTAACAGAATTTTGATTTGTTGTCTATTTTTGTGTTTCTTTCTCTCTTAAAATTCCCTGAGGCCCCACTTAGAATAATGGAGTAAATGAATCAGTCTATAAAAATGCATTTTAAAGCCCACAGTGGTGGTGGCTACAACACGTGGTAGCTGAGACAGTGGCTCATCAGGGAAGTGTTCAACCCCAAACTTGCCTATTTTCTGAAATTCAGAGGGAAGTGCTTGAGAGGAATATAACCCCCTATAAACGTGAGCCTAGGAGTTAGGAAATCTCAGCGAGAGCTCTGGTTCGGTGATTAACCCATGTGCGAGTTTAGCTAAATTGAAATACCTCCATGATCTGATCTACAGAACAGGGGTGACAGCCTTTGTTCAGCATGCAAGGTTATTTCGAGGATCAAATGATGTGATGTATATGAAAGTCCTGTTGGCCATTAGCTCAGTTTGCAAAGATGTTCAGAAAGAGAAAGCAGACTTTGAATCCTAGATACACACACAAATTGCATGCTTTATTAATAGATTCACTAGTGAGTTATAAAGTCAGAGGAATGATCTGGGTCTCGTGTTTGGAACTTGCTGCTCCAAAGTGATGTCTATATTGCCTGGCCACCCAACGCAGACACCGTCATCCCGGGCCGTGGTTATCTACCTGGGAAGGTGTGAGGTGCTCAGCAGACGCCTCTCCTCAATGCAGCAGAGACTCGGGCACCTTGGTGACTTGCTTACAGAAAATTGGTGATTGAATGCATTTCTTGAATATAATTTGACCAGAGAAGTGACCCCACTTTCACCTTTTCATTAATTCTAAACTCAGCATCCACACAATATAATGCCAAACAGCATTTTGGAAAATTAGGAGAAATTGTTCCATTATTAGAAGCTCGTAGAGTAAATGCAGAACTGGCCGCAATTCTTAATCTTCCCCTATATCCATACACTTTGCAATACAACTTGGCTGCCTCTTCCGTCAAGTGGTAAAGTCTGGTTCCCTGTCCCTTGAATGTGGCCTTCTGACTGACGCTGGCTAAGAGAATATAATGGAAGTGACAGTGCAGTGATTCTAAATCGAGGCCTAATGAGGTGTTTTGCTCACTTTCCTTTGGAACCCAATCACTGGCTACGTCAAGAGCCCTGGCTAACCTTTTGGGGGATCAAATTACTTATGGAGAGGGCCCAGCTGAGGCCATCTATGAGTAATGTACAGTCAGCAGAGCTGATTAACTGACACACAGCAGCTGGCAGATTCACAAGTAAGACAAGCTAAGGCAAGAACCACTCTGTTGATACACACACTCAAGAGAAATAAAAATATGTCTTTTAGGCCATTAAGTTTGGTATGATTTGTTAGGCAGCAGTTGATAACTCATATAAATATTACAATGGAGACCTTTAAGTATAACATTTCTTTTTTGGAAATTTATGAAAAAAGAAAGTAAAGGGAAAGAAATATTAACCTAGCATGAGTTTACCATTAACCAGATTTGTCCAATCTCTGATTGTAGTTTTTGAAATTTTTAAATTGTGATGAAATATTTAACTGTAGTTTTATTGTTCATAGTAGAAAAGATCTTGACTACCTATAGAGGTGAGTGTAAGAGGCCATGCAATGACCTCTTTATTTCATGGATTCATTTTAAAACAAAAATAAAACACTTTTATTGAGTACCTGCTCTGTGTCATAAGTGTTGACATTTATGTTGTCATAAATGTCAAACATAAGGCATGTTTGACATTTCATCTTTAGCAAATTATCCTTTGGAAATCTGCTTTTAAATAGTCCCAGAAGTTAGACCATTTTAAGCTGGTCTCAGTGACAAATACAGATGGAATTCACCGTATGTTTTCAATTGACTCTTTTTCCCTCACCTATGATCAATTTTCTCATCTGAAAAGCAGAAGGTTGGGACCAAGCTCTCTTCCATCTCTCTATTAATTGACGTGAGAAACTTTCCTCATTTTCATTCCCAGTTGGTACATGACTGATACAGTAACTTAAGAGATACCAATGACTTAGCTCAAAGCATTAGTGAAAATAATGGTGAAAATCTTGGACATTGGATTTCAGCTCCAGCATATAAAGAGCTTGGGACTAATCACTTCAATCTTAAAAACAAGAAAAAGCTGGAAAAACGGAAAACCAAAGACTGTTCTTGGACCGTTTAGAGAACTGATGCTGCCTTTATGAAATCTGGAGAGACAGTCCTATCCAGAAAGACACAGCTAGACTCCCTCCAAAAGCTTCTGGAGCCATACACTGGTAAGAACACTGTAACAGTAATTTTGAGAATTGCTTGTGGCTGAGTATTAAGCAAAAATGCCTGGGGACCTCAGTCTCAGGGTACTCCCCTACATTTTTTTATGAGCTTTACCTTCAGGAACCCCACCAGATTCTTATTTTGAAGATGTGAGAAAAACCCTGTGTCTCTGGCAGGTGAATGGGAAAGGATAAGTAATATTTATGAAACACTCCCAGAACCTCTTCATGACAAATGTGTGCACTCCAGGTGAGAGCCCTATTCTAGTTGAGGAAAGAGGAAGGACATTTCTATTACTCTCTCTAGCATTCCTGTTTCACCTAAGGGGAGAAGGAAGAGGAGCACAGTCCATAGCATTTGGGAGTCAATGACATTGATTGAGAATGCTTCATCCTAGGAAAGGAATAGGAGGTGGGTATAAAAAAAAGAGAAATAAAGTTATAGCATTGAGGAGACAACTGTGAAGGGCAGAGCCCAAAGACACAGCCTCAGTGAAACACTGAGTTTTTTTTTTTTAATTTAATTTTATTAATTTTTTATACAGCAGGTTCTTATTAGTTATCCATTTTATACATATTAGTGTATATATGTCAATCCCAATCTCCCAATTCATCACACCACCGCCAACCCCCTGCCACTTTCCCCCACTGGTATCCATATGTTAGTTCTCTACCATCTGTGTCTCTATTTTTGCCCTGCAAACTGGTCCATCTGTACCATTTTCTAGATTCCACATATATGCATTAATATATAATATTTGTTTTTCTCTTTCTGTCTTACTTCACTCTATATGACAGTCTCTAGAAACATCCACATCTCTACAAATGACCCAATTTCGTTCATTTTTTTTTTTTTTTTTTTTGCGGTACGCAGGCCTCTCACCGTTGTGGCCTCTCCCGTTGCAGAGCAAGGATCCGGACGCACAGGCTCAGCGGCCATGGCTCATGGGCCCAGCTGCTCCACGGCATGTGGGATCTTCCCGGACCGGGGCACGAACCTGTGTCCCCTGCATCGGCAGGCGGACTCTCAACCACTGTGTCACCAGGGAAGCCCAATTTCGTTCATTTCTATGGCTAAGTAATATTCCACTGTGTGTATATACTACATCTTCTTTATCCGTTTGTCTGTCGTTGGGCATTTAGGTTGCTTCCATGAGCTGGCTATTGTAAATAGTGCTGCAATGAACATTGGGGTGCATGTGTCTTTTTGAATTATGGTTTTCTCTGGGTATATATCCAGTAGTGGGATTCCTGGGTCATACGGTAATTCTATTTTTAGGTTTTTTTAAGGAACCTCCATACTGTTCTCCATAGTGGCTGTATCAATTTACATTCCCACCAACAGTGCAAGAGGGTTCCCTTTTCTCCACACCCTCACCAGCATTTGTTGTTTGTTGATGATGCCCATTCTAATTGGTGTGAGGTGATACCTCATTGTAGTTTTGATTTTCATTTCTCTAATAATTAGTGATGTTGACCAGCTTTTCATGTGCTTCTTGGCCATCTGTATGTCTTCTTTGGAGAGATGTCTATTTAGGTCTTCTGTCCATTTTCTGATTGGGTTGTTTGTTTTTTTTAATATTGAGCTACATGAGCTGTTTATATATTTTGGAGATTAATCTTTGTCCATTGATTCGTTTAGAAATATTTTCTCCCATCCTGAGGGCTGTCTTTTCTTCTTGTTTGTAGTTTCCTTTGCTTTGCAAAAGCTTTTAAGTTTCATTAGATCTCATTTGTTTATTTTTGTTTTCAGTTCCATTACTCTAGGAGATGGATCAAAAAAGATCTTGCTGTGATTTATGTCAAACAGTATTCTTCCTATGTTTTCCTCTAAGAGTTTTATAGCGTCCAGTCTTACATTTAGGTCTCTAAACCATGTAGAGTTTATTTTTGTATATGGTGTTAGGGAGTGTTCTAATTTCATTCTTTTACATGTAGCTGTCCAGTTTTCCCAGCACCACTTATTGAACAGACTGTCTTTTCTCCATTGTATATCCTTGCCTCCTTTGTCATAGATTAGTTGACCATGGGTGCATGGGTTTATCTCTCGGCTTTCTATCCTGCTCCACTGATCTATATTTCTGTTTTTGTGCCAGTACCATACATATTGTCTTGATTACCGTAGCTTTGTAGTATAGCCTGAAGTCAGGGAGTCTGATTCCTTCAGCTCTGTTTTTTTCCTTCAAGACTGCTTTGATGATTTAGGATCCTTTGTGTCTACATAAAAATTTTAAGACTTTTTGTTCTATTTCTGTAAAAAATGCCATTGGTAATTCGATAGGGATTGCATTGAATCTGGAGATTGCTTTGGGTAGTATAGTCATTTTCACAATATTGATTCTTCCAATCCAAGAACATGGTATATCTCTCCATCTGTTTGGGTCATCTTTAAATTCTTTCATCAGTGTCTTATAGTTTTCTGCATACAGGTCTTTTGTCTCCTTAGGTAGGTTTATTCCTAGATATTTTATTCTTTTTGTTGCAATGGTAAATGGGAGTGTTTCCTTAATTTCTCTTTCAGATTTTTCATCATTAGTGTATAGGAATGCATGAGATTTCTGTGCATGAATGTTGTGTCCTGCAAGTTTACCAAATTCGTTGATTAGCTCTAGTAGTTTTCTCGTGGCATCTTTAGGATTCTCTATGTATACTATCATGTCATCTGCAAACAGTGACAGTTTTACTTCTTCTTTTCCAACTTGTATTCCTTTTATTTCTTTTTCTTCTCTGACTGCCGGGGCTAGGACGTCCAAAACTATGCTGAATAATAGTGGCGAGAGTGGACATCCTTGTCTTGTTCCTGATCTTAGAGGAAATGCTTTCAGTTTTTCACCATTGAGAATGATGTTTGCTGTGGGTTTGTAGTACATGGCTTTTTTATGTTGAGGTAGGTTTCCTCTATGCCCACTTTCTGGACAGTTTTTATCATAAATGGGTGTTGAATTTTGTCAAAAGCTTTTTCTGCATCTATTGCGATGATCATATGGTTTTTATTCTTCAGTTTCTTAATATGGTGTATCACATTGATTGATTTGCATATATTGAAGAATCCTTGCATCCCTGGGATAAATCCCACTTGATCATGGTGTATGATGCTTTTAATGTGTTGTCGGATTCTGTTTGCTAGTATTTTGTTGAGGATTTTTGCGTCTATATTCATCAGTGATATTGGTGTGTAATTTTCTTTTTTTGTAGTATCTTTGTCTGGCTTTGGTATCAGGGTGATGGTGGTCTCATAGAATGAGTCTGGGAGTGTTCCTTCCTCTGCAATTTTTTGGAAGAGTTTGAGAAGGATGGGTGTTAGCTCTTCTCTAAATGTTTGATAGAATTCACCTGTGAAGCCATCTGGTCCTGGACTTTTGTTTATTGGGAGATTTTTAATCACAGTTTCAATTTCATTACTTGTAATTGGTCTGTTCATATTTTCTATTTCTTCTTGGCTCAGTCTTGGAAGGTTACTTTCTAAGAATTTGTCCATTTCTTCCAGGTTGTCCATTTTATTGGCATAGAGTTGCTTGTAGTAGTCTCTTAGGATGCTTTGTATTTCTGTGGTGTCTGTTGTAACTTCTCCTTTTTCATTTCTAATTTTATTGATTTGAGTTCTCTCCCTCTTTTTCTTGATGAGTCTGGCTAATGGCTTATCAATTTTGTTTATCTTCTCAAAGCACCAGCTTTTAGTTTTATTGATCTTTGCTATTGTTTTCTTTGTTTCTATTTCATTTATTTCTGCTCTGATCTTTATGATTTCTTTCCTTCTGCTAACTTTGGGTTTTGTTTGTTCTTCTTTCTCTAGTTCCTTTAGGTGTAAGGTTAGATTGTTTAGTTGAGATTTTTCTTGTTTCTTGAGGTAGGCTTGTATTGCTATAAACTTCCCTCTTAGAACTGCTTTGCTGCATCCCATAGGTTTTGGATCTTCGTGTTTTCATTGTCATTTGTCTGTAGGTATTTTTTGATTTCCTCTTTGATTTCTTCAGTGATCTCTTGGTTATTTAGTAACATATTGTTTAGCCTCCATGTGTTTGTGTTTTATACGTTTTTTTCCTGGTAATTTATTTCTAATCTCCTAGTGTTGTCGTCAGAAAAGATGCTTGATATGATTTCAATTTCCTTAAATTTACTGAGGCTTGATTTGTGACCCAAGATGTGATCTATCCTGGAAAATGTTCCATGCACACTTGAGAAGAAAGTGTAATCTGCTGTTTTTGGATGGAATATCCCATAAATATCAATTAAATCTCTCTGGTCTCTTGTGTCATTTAAAGCTTGTGTTTCCTTATTACTTTTCTGTTTGGATGATCTGTCCATTGGTGTAAGTGAGGTGTTAAAGTCCCCCACTATTATTGTGTTACTGTGTATTTCCTCTTTTAGAGCTGTTAGCAGTTGCCTTATGTATTGAGGTGCTCCTATGTTGGGTGCATATATATTTATAATTGTTATATCTTCTTCTTGGATTGATCTCTTGATATTTATGTAGTGTCCTTCCTTGTCTCTTGTAACATTCTTTATTTTTACGTCTATTTTATCTGATATGAGTATTGCTACTCCAGCTTTCTTTTGATTTCCATTTGCAATGGAATATCTTTTTCCATCCCCTCACTTTCAGTCTGTATGTGTCCCTAGGTCTGAAGTGGGTCTCTTGTAGACATAATATAGCTGGGTCTTATTTTTGTATCCATTCATCAAGCCTGTGTCTTTTGGTTGGAACATTTAATCCATTCATGTTTAAGGTAATTATCAATATGTATGTTCCTATGACCATTTTCTTAATTGTTTTGGGTTTGTTTTTGTAGGTCCTTTTCTTCTCTTGTGTTTCCCACTTAGAGAAGTTCCTTTAGCATTTGTGGTAGAGCTGGTTTGGTGGTGCTGAATTCTCTTAGCTTTTGCTTGTCTGTAAAGCTTTTGATTTCTCCGTCAAATCTGAATGAGATCCTTGCCAGGTAGAGTAATCTTGGTTGTAGGTTCTTCCCTTTCATCACTTTAAATATAACACACCACTCCCTTCTGGCTTGTAGAATTTCTGCTGAGAAATCAGCTGTTAACCTTATGGGAGTTCCCTTGTATGTTATTTGTCATTTTTCCCTTGTTGCTTTCAATAATTCTTCTTTGTCCCTAATTTTTGTCCATTTGATTAATATGTGTCTCAACGTGTTTCTCCTTGGGTTTATCCTGTATGGGACTCTCTGTGCTTCCTGGACTTGGGTGGCTATTTCTTTTCCCATGTTAAGGAAGTTTTCAACTATGATCTCTTCAAATACTTTCCCGGGTCCTTTCTCTCTATCTCTTCTCCTTCTGGGACCCCTATAATGTGAATGTTGTTGCTTTTAATGTCTCAGAGGTCTCTTAGGCTGTCTTCATTTCTTTTCATTCTTTTTTCTTTATTTTGTTCCATGGCAGTGAATTCCACCATTCTGTCTTCCAGGTCACTTATCCATTCTTCTGCTATTGATTAGTTATTATTCTGCTATCGATTCCTTCTAGTGTATGTTTCATTTTAGTTATTGTATTGATCATCTCTGTTTGTTTGGTCTTTAATTCTTCTAGGTCTTTGTTAAACATTTCTTGCATCTTCTCTGTCTTTGCCTCCATTCTTTTTCTGAGGTCCTGGATCATCTTCTCTATCATTATTCTGAGGTTTTTTTCTGGAAGGTTGCCTATCTCCACTTCATTTAGTTGTTTATCTTGTTCCTTCATCTGGTACATAGCCCTCTGCCTTTTCATCTTGTCTATCTTTCTGTGAATGTGGTTTTTGTTCCACAGGCTGCAGGATTGTAGTTCTTCTTGCTTCTGCTGTCTGCCCTCTGGTGCGAAATGCTGAATTTTATGAGAAGATTCTAGAATACTCCTGTGATATGCTGAGTTGTGGCCCACAAACGATAGCCACATCCTAATCCCCAGAGCCTGTGAATATGTTACCTTACATGGTAAAGAGGACTTGCAGATATGATTAAGTTAAATGATCTTGAGATGGGAAGGTTATCCTGGATTATCATATCCTAATGGGTCTTAAATTTAATCACAAGGGTCTTTATTGGAGGGAGGCAATAAGGTCAAAGAAGGAAGTAGGAGATGTGAAATGAGAAGCAAGAGGTTGGAGTGATTCAAGAAAAGGGTCACCAGCCAAGACATGCATGTGGCTGCCAGATGTTAGAAGTCAGATGTACAGATTCTCCCCTAGAGCTTCCAGAAGACACCAGCCTTGCTGACATCTGTATTTTAGCCCAGTGACACAAATTTCAGACTTCTGACTACAATATGTGTGTGGTTTTAAGCCACTAAGTCTGTGTTAATCCATTACAGCAACAATGGGAAACCAATCCAGCTCCCCGTTCCTATGCCTTACCAACACCACAACAGGGTTACAGAATAATGACAGTGGATTACCCATGAAACATCTGAAATAGTACTTAGGGAAGCCTTTAGTAGTTTGAGGAATAGTACTTAGGGAAGCCTGAATTCAAGAGGGGAGACAAAAACAAGGACCTAAAGGAAGTTGACGCCTCTGACACCTAAAGCTACACAAAATATTAATAAACACACCCAAATCCTAGCCAGTTTCTCATAAATCCTCACACCGAAGGACTATTTGCCACAATTCTTGTTATTTGATACAACATGTCTGCTTTTCAACAACAACAACAAAATTACAAGATCTATTATGAGGTCACATGAAGCACAGTCTGAAGTGACAAAGCAAGCCTCAGAATAGATTCAGTTTATGACACAGATGCTTGAACTATCAAGGAATTTAAAATAACTCTAGTTAATCTGTTAAGGCTCTAATGGAAAAGATTTACAACATACAAGAACAGATGGGTAGTATAGCTAGAGAGAAGGAAACTGGAAAAGAGCAATTTAAGCCTAAAGCAAGCAGAAGAAAGGGAATAATAAAAATTAGAATAGAAAATGAAATTGAAAATAGGGAAATAGATTGAAATGATCAGTAAAATTAATAAACCTCTAGCCAGGCTAACCAATTAAATGTGAGAAGAGAAACAATTTTCCAATATCAGAAATGAAGGAAGGGTTATTACTACTGATCCCGTGGATATGCAAAGGAGAATAAAAGAATATTATGAAAACTCTATGGCCGCAAATTTGATAATTTCGTTGAAATGAACCAGTTCCTTGAGAGAGAAAAACTACTAAAACTCACACAAAGAGAAATACGTAACCTGAATATTCCTGTAATTATTAAAGAAATTGAATCAATAACAGCAACCTTCCAAAAAAGAAAACACCAGGCCCAGATGGTTTTACTGGTGAACTCTATCAAGCATGGAAGAAGACCAATTCTGCACAATCTCTTTCAGTAAATAGAAGTTGGGAGTGGGGAGGGAATTTCCAAACTAACTTGATGAGTCCAGCATTACATTAAAACTAAAACCAGATAAAAGAGATTACAAGAAGGGAAAACTACACACCGATATATCTCATGGTCATAGATGTAAAAATCCTCAACCAAATATCAGCAAATAAATTCCAACATTGTATAAAAACAATTACATGCTGTGACCCAATGGGATTAATTCTAGGTATGCAAGGCTGCTTCGACATTTGAATCAATGTATGATTTCAATGTATCAACCATATGAATGGACAAAGAAGACAAGGCATATGATCGTATCAGGAGACACCAAAAAAGGATTTGAAAAAATCCAATACCCATTCATGATAAAAAAAAATATCCCTCAGAACATTAGGAATAGAGGGGAACGTCCTCAGCTTGATAAAGGACAGCTAAAAAATCCTATAACAATGTCATACTTAATGGCACTCTCCTCTTAAGATCAGGAACAAGGCAAGAAAACCTTTTCTCACAACTTCAATTCAATATCATAATGGAAGTTTCATCTAACGCAATCATAAAAGAATCATTAAAATATACAGATTGGGAAGGAAGAAATGAAATCATCATTCTCAGATGCCATGTGGAAAATCCCAAAGAACTGATTAAAAAAACAAACAAACAAACAAACAAAAACTCCTGGAATTAATGCGTGATGACAGCAAGATTTCAGGATATAAGAATAATACACAAAATTGATTGCTCTCCTATGTACCAGTAATGAATTTTACTACTAAAAATATCATTTATAATAGCACCCACACAATTAAATATTAAGTATAAATCTGACAAAACTTTGTTGTAGTATCTATGTATGTGGAAACTACAGAACATCAACGAAACAGATAAAAGCAAAACTAACTCAACTCATTTTTTACAAAAATGCAAAGGCAATTTAATGAAGAAAGAATAGTCTTTTCAACAAGTGACACTGTAGCAACTGGACATCCATGTGTGAAAAACCATGAACCTCTAAGCATGGACCTCCCCACAAAAATTCACTCAAAGTGAATCATACACCTAAGTTTAAATGTAAAAGTATAAAACTTCTCAAAGCAAAAGAAAATCCACATGACCCTGGATTTGAAGATGAGTTTTTAGATGCAATAGCAAAAGAATGATCCATAGAAGAAAAAGTTGGTACGTTGGATTTTATTAAGATTAAAGACTTTTTTCTGTATAAGATATTCTTAAGAGAGTTAAAAGACAAACCACAGACTGAGAGAAAATATTTGCAAAACACAGATCTGAGCTTGCAGTCAAAATATGCAAAGAACTCTCAAAAACAGAACAACAAGAAAACAAACAAACCAATTTAAAAATAGGAAAAAGATCTGGACAAGTCTCACCAAAGAAGATACACAGATGGCAAGGAAGCATATGAAAAGATGCTCAACGTAATTTGTCATTAGAGAAATGCAAATTAAAACAACTAGACACCACTATACACCTATTAGAATGGCTACAATCCAAAAAGCTGACAATAGCAATTTCTGGCAAGAATGCCAAGCAAGAAGAACTCTCATTTATTGCTGGTACGAATGGAAAATGATACAACCACTTTAGCAGAGACATTTTGGCAGTTTCCAATAAAACTTAAGCATAGTCTTACCATGCTTTCAGGTAGTGGGAGAATCCTATATTGGATTATAGCCTGAAGTATAAAATAAATATCCATGAGTCCACTCTGATGTAGACAAATGACTGAGTAGCTAAATAAATGGGGGAATATAGATAAATCTCCCACGCAGAATTCCAAATAATGTTTCTGCCTACTCTGTCCTCAAGTGTCCCCCATTCTTTAAAAGTGGGCTTCGCATAATGACTCCCTTACAAAGATTACAGTTTGAAAGGGGAAAAAAAGAGTAAATGCATAGTGGAGAAACCTGAAAAACACTATCTTAGCCATGTGATCAAGAGGAACATTATCCGTGATAAGTCATGTTGATAAAATGTACCCTTGGTATGAGATGATGAGAATAACACTTCACCTCTGTGATCTCCCTCCCCAACACCCATAACCCCAGTCCAATCATGAGAAAAAACATCAGACAAATCCCAATTGAGGTATTTCTATGAAATACCTGAATAGTACTCCTTAAAAACTGTCAAGGTAAAATCAAAAACAAGGACAGTCTGAGAAATACCTCAGTGGAGCCTAAGGAGACCAGGTAATAAATGTAAGGTGGGAACCTGAAAGTGAAAAAGGATATTAGGTAAAAACTAAGAAAATCTAGATATTATATACATGTTAATAAATAATAATATAGTAATATTAGTTCATTTATTGTGACATGCTAATATGAGATGTTCATAGTAGGACAACCTCACTGCGGGTTATAGGGGAACTCTGTACTATTTTCATAATTTTTCTGTAAATCTAAAAGTATTCTAAAATTTAACAAGTTTATGAAAAAATACTGCACACCACAGCAAGCTTGGTGAGAAGAATATTTTTTGGTAGAGGAGGAAGCCAAGGAAATCAGCATACTGTATGGAATTGGGCATTAGCAGTAGACAGACCTGGGTTCCAAGATCAACCCTGCTACTTTCTGGATGTGTGCTGCTAAGCATCTAATTTAACCTCTGTTTCCTCGTATGTTACATGAGTGTCCTCTAATGATTATCGTTGAATTATAGAAGGCATATGGCGCATAGGCCATGTAGCTGTTGCTGTAGCTGGTATTGCCATCCTCTGTGTGACATGACTCTTCTCGGTTTGGTTAACCTTGCTGATTATCGACACCCACTGGGTAGATGTCTATGGTGTGTTTGGATGACAATTGCATTAATACAGTGCTTCCTTGTATTCAACTCCAATCCAGCTTGCTGTCGTTCAAACATGTTCCCTCTCGGGGAGACAGAAAGCAGACGCTCCCCGCTCCCCTTTCCTTGAACAAAGATGCCAATTATTTAGTCAGATTTCTCTGCAGACTTAGGGTTTCTTTTCTCTTTGTGTTCATGTAAACTGGTACTTTTATTATCACAGCTGAAGGAGAGTTGAGGCTGGAATATTTATTATTCATGTTGTAAATAACGTTTCATTATTTTTCCTTATTACGAAAACAACAGATATTCAATGTAGAAAATTGAAAACATTCTACTAATCAAAAAGAATTAAAAACCACTTACAATGTCAATAGTCAAATGGTTTTATAACCTGCTTTTTAAAATCAACATTATATCTTGTAAACCCCTGATCATGCTTATGTCCGTAAATGTTGTCACACAAATAATTTGTAATTGCTGCATAGAATTCCCTATATAATGACTGCACCACAGTTTATTTGCTCAAGTGCCTACTTTTGAGTGTTCGGGGAGTTCCCTCTTATTTTTTTTTGATATTACAAATAGTTTGGTGTTGAACATCCTTGTAGTTAAATCTTTACATATGTTTTTAATTATGTCCTTGGGGTGGTGTGTTCTTTGTTGTAGTTGCTTGAGCTGGTTGGCCTCAGGAGGATCCTAAAGCTAGTACTGCTCTTAGGCCAGAGGAAGGGTGAGAGGAAGGAGTGGGATGTAGGGAGTCTGAAATTAATACTTGGGTAATTCAGTGTAAAATGAAAGAAAAACAAAACTTGTATTTATGCTAGATTGGACTTTGCATCTCAGTATCTACGCTTCTGCTTCATTCCAGTTGTAAAGATTCCAACCACAATGCCCTTTGTAGCTAGATACACGGGTAAGAGTCTCAGTTATGCCACATCCTAGTGCCATGACTCATTATACTCATCTGTAAAATGGGGGTGGCCTTGTGAGAACTAAAATAGATAACACATATAAAGCCCCCCACCCCCCACCCCCGGTGCATAATGCAGGCTCAATAAGCAATGGATTGCCTCCACCTGAGAGATGCTTGAATTTTTCCCACAGCCCACAGCAAGGCATTGTTCCCCTCAACTTTGGTCAATTTATAATATCTAGGCAATATTTTCCTTCTGAGTAAAGCAAAAGGACATTTTTCTGCCTCTTTTGCATTCTGCATCCTCACAGCCCCAGGCCCTTCTGAGACTCCTATGACCACTAAGTCACTTCCATTATACTCAGGACTGGAAGAATGTCTGTCCCTGACAAACAGGGTTTTAATTCATCAGTGGCCCCCTGATACCTCTGTGTCCAGAATGCTCTATCTGGCATTTGCCTCGCCAATGATTGAATGGGGAAGAAAGAAAAGGCAAGATGTTATGCAGGGTTTAAATCTAATAAGCCTTAGACAATTCAACTGCTGCTTCCTCCACCCCACCCCTCCCCTCTTCTTTTGGAGCAACTCATTTTCAAACATCCTCAATTTTCTATCGGAAGGGGAATAAAGAAAAGGACGTAAGCTGGGTAGCCAGGCATATCAGGGTTCCACTCCACGGCTCTGCTATTTACTGGCTTTGTGATCTTGGGCAAGGTAATTCGTCTCGTTGAACCTCGGTTTCCTCACATGCACAATGAGAATAAATACAGCTGGTTGGTAATAATTTCATGATTAATGAAAAACGCATAGCATAATGCCTTCCACACAGCAGCATTTCCCCATTTATTGGTTCTATCACCCCTTGCAACTTTCCTTTACCACACCTCTACTAAAGTTACCTTGGAGAGAGAGAAACTTTTCATCAGTATACAACCCATTGTGCCTTCCAGAATGGTTTGGTTAAAATTGCTGCCTAAAAACCTGCCTAATTAGACTTATTTTTACCCAACTAGACTCGTTCATTCATCCATTCACTCAGCTTGTGCCAGGAATTATGCTGGACACTGAAAATGCCAAAATGAGCAAGACCTTCTCTGTCCTCAGGGAGCTCATAGCCTAGTGTAGGACACAGACAAGGAAACATAAAATTATAATTCAGCAACAAAGTGTTCATGTTATGGCAGAGAAATGTGTAAGGGCTTGGCAGGGCTCCTAACCTAGCTGTGCTGGGGACGGTGGCGTCCTCAGAGAGGGGCAACTGAGCTGAGCTTGACGAGCCAGTACAAATTAGGTCGATGTAAGTTAAATCATGTAGTCTTTATGAAAACTCTGAAAAATAGATATTTCCATTTTACAAACGTGGAACCTAAGGCTCAGAGAGACTGAGTTATCTAAGATCACCCAGAAGTCTGGGGACCCAATAAAATCCAAGGGAGCCTGTGGCTCCAGAATATTTCCTTGATGGTGGAAGTCCAGACGCCTTGTCAGGATTGCTGCCTACTTAATGGAAGCTCTGTAGTATGCTTTTCAGCTTCCTTTCAAATCATACTCTCTCCCCCGCTTTTTCATGCTGCAGCTCTTCTTTCTCCATGGATATGCTGGGGATTTAGAGAAGGCAGGGACTCAGATTTGCTCCTACTGCCTAGCCCCATATGTGGGCTGTGCGAGTGTCAGCCACCTCCCAATCATCATTCTTTCTTCCAGGGACAGAGTTATGGCCCCCGGGAGAGGTCTGTTCCACCAGAGTAGTCAGCTACTAATGAGCTTCATGCTGCTTCTCTGCCCCCGGCTCCCCAGCCATTCTCCACCCCAGATCTCCTAAGTCACCTTCATCTGGCAGCTGGAGACTGATGGGAGTCTGTGTGGGGAAGTGCCCAGCCCTGGAGCTAGAGCATGTCCCTAGATCCCTTGGGTATACACTGAGTGAGCCAACCGCAAAGGAGAGGAGGAGACGGGCTCAGCCTCTTGGACCACTGCCCAGGACAGAGACGCCTGGTCTCAGTACATCAGACCTGTGGGTCCCTCCCTTCTGGGGAAAGGCACATTTCTCTGATGCCCACAAAACTCTGGTCCTTCTCTGCCAGAAACCCAGGACCCCTCTGCTGAGCCTGTTCCTATGGTGTTATAGGATTATATAATATCATATGGATTTGAATTGGGAACATCAATACCATAATAGCCACCATTTATCGGGAACCTGCTATGAGCAAGATATTCTGTTTTAATAATTTTTAATTTTTATTTTATTTTATTCTTGAAGTATAGTTGATTTACAATATTATGTTAGTTTCAGGTGTACAGCATAGTAAATTCAGTATTTTTACAGCTTATACTCCATTAAATGTTATTACAAGATAATGGCTATAATTCCCTGTGCTATATACAATGTATCCTTGTTGCTTATCTATTTTATACATAATAGTTTGTATCTCTTAATCCCATACCCCTAATTTACCTCTTACATTTTGTGGTCACCTGTTCATTTTCTATATTTGAACCTGTTTCTGTTTTGCATGTATATTCATTTGTATTATTTTTTAGATTCTACATATAAATGATATCATACATGCAAGATATTCTTAAATACCTTATCTGAATTACTTCATGTGCTGCTTACTGTAAACCATGAGGCAGATACAACTATTATCTCTGTTCTACATGAGGAAATTAAGGCTCAGAGAGTTTAAGTAATGTGTCCATCTTCCCACAATGGATAGATCCAGTATTTCACCCCAGTAGCCTGACTCCAGAGTGTGTGCCCCTAACTACCAAGAATATAGGGGGCTGAGCTAATGTTTGAACACTTACTTTGCGCCGGGCATTGGGCTAAGCTCTGTGCATGGATTATCTTAGTGGCTTCTCCCAACCAGCCTAGTATCCTTATTTTACATATGAGGAGCCTGAGATTCAGAGAGGTTGAGTTTCTCTAGGTCACAGAGTGAGCAAGTGGCAGGATTAAAGTCCCAGGCCGCCTGACTCCTGAGTCCACCCTCCTGGCACCATGCTGTACCAACTGTGCTGGGTTGAACAGTGCTCCGCCAAAGTTCACGTCCACCCAACCTCAGAATGTGATCTTATTTGAAAGTAGGGTCTTTGCAGATATAATCCAGTTAAACTGAGGCCATACTGGATTAGGGTAAACCCTAAATCCAGTGACTGGTATCTTTATATATAAGAGAAAGACGAGAAGAGTCAGACAGAAAGACATAGACACACACAGAGGGAAGACAACCGTGTGAAGACAGGCAGAAATTGGAGCAATGTACCTACAAGCCAAGGGATGCCAAGGATTGCTGGTAACCACCAGAAGCTAGGAAGAGGCAAGGAAGGATTCTTCCCTAGAGCCTCGGAGGGAGCATGGCCTTGCCAGAAACTTGGTTTCAGACCTGTGAGAGAATAAATTTCTGTTGTATTAAGCTACCAAGTGTGTAGTGATTTGTTATGGCAGCCCTAGGAAACAAACACACCATCTGAATACCATGTTATCTTCTTGAAAACAGGAGCCTGGGCTCCATGCTCTCCTGGAATACTTTTTGGCTCCACGAATTATGATTGTATCATTTTTAGTTAAACCAAAGAAAGGTTCTAGAGGTCCTAAGGAGAATTATCCGGGGGAAACCATGGCCATCAATGGGGTCTAGCAGCATGAATACCCCCTTCACCATTCCATGGTGTTCTCTGGAGCAGGGGAAATGGACCTGAGTTTTCCAACAGCAAGGCTTTGGATGTGTCAGTTAACCTCTTAGCCTCAATGTTCATATCTATAAAATGGGAGTAATTATATCCTTGATATCGTGAGGATTAAATAAGGTAGTAGATATACAGTGCCTGATAACATGGAAAAGAAAAATAGATGCATTAGCCCCCTACCCCCATCTCAGGGAGATTTCTTTCAAGGCAGTGGCATTTTTGTAAGGATGTTCTCAATAGGAGAGGGGCCAGGGCTATGTGCAGGTGGGAAGTGAGGGGTCCAGGGCAGCTTCATTGGGTGTCATGGGGATGTTTGTACAGCAACTCTTTGCTGGTAGCGGAGGGGTGTTCAGCAAGATTCAGGAGGTCAGTTCAACAAAACATTTGATGACCCTCTACTGTGTCCTGGGCACTGGGCTAGGTGCCATGGTAGGGGGGGAAACACCCTGAAGCTGTGTGCCAGATGGGGTTGTTCGCTCGGCTGCAGAGCTTAGCTGTACCTTTCTATATTTAGATTCTATCTTTGTCAAGCAAGAACACTTGTTTGACAGGGCTCTGGTTTTTCATCTCTGAAAAGCCACTCATCCATAAAGCTTGGGGGTTGAGGGGAGAGATAAAGGGGAGGGAACCTGGCTTCTTTCCCTCACTCTGAACAGATGGGATCAGAACAGGGCCCTTCCACCACCCCAGCCAAGATGCCCGAGCCTTGGCAGTGGTCCCAGGACACAGACAATGGGGTCTGATGGCAGCTTCTCAAGCCTGGCTTTCCCTGGGCAAGAGGCTTCTCCTGAGGCTGGCAAAGCCATTTCTTCAGGCTCAGAAATAGGATTTGGGGAGAGGGAAGAGC
>NW_006775143.1:1643138-1655596 GCF_000442215.2 Lipotes vexillifer | reverse complement strand
AGAGCGGACTGCATTGAGGCAACTCCTGACAGCTTATCCTGGAAAACTAGGACACAGCTTGTGGGATCCTAGTCCAGCGGCCCTGACACCTGACCCTTCTTCTGTCTCTGCAAGGACCGTTGTCTAGGGAGACAGAGGCAGAGCTGGCCCAGGAACGTTGGTCTGCTGGCTGCCGACAAGAGGATGGTACAGAGGATGGTGTATGGGGTGAGAGGTGGGGGAAGGAGGGTCAAGCTGTGGGATGGTACAGTTGGTTTGAGTCTGACGTTTCTCTTTATGGGTGAGGCAGGCTGTGGAGGGAATGGGTAAGGACAGTTAGCCTCTGAGCACAGCTAAAATAGGAAAGATTTAGCATGAGGCAGGGGAGGGGTCCATCTGCCCGTACGTTTAGACACAGACCTGAAAAATGAAGGAAGCAGATCCTGAAGAGCCTTTCTGAGGTGTCTGAGCCAGACTCCTGCCTTCAGAAAGATGAATTTTGAAACCACCCAGGGAGAAGGGCTGAAAGATAATCCCTCGAGTGATCTCCTGTTGACTCCGTACTGGCAGCCTGAGCCACTTTCATTCCCCATAAGGCCTCAGCCTCCTCTCTTCCTAAGTAGGGGGACTTACCCATTCTACACCAAAACTAAGTCCGTCTGGTACCATCTTCCTCCACTTCCTTTCTCCCTCTCTGAAAATGTGTTGGTTTTCAGCCCCGCAGACTGTAAGCTTCTCAAGGGCAGGTGCCCTGTCTTATTCCTCGTCTGTGTCCCCACATCATGTGGCATAAAAGCAAGGGGAGAGAATAGAGAAGAAAAGAGAGAGAGGGAGAGCAAAAGGGAGCGGGAGAGATGCAGCTAGGTAGAGGGAAATGCAGTGGAATAACAGACATACAGAAAGAAAACCAGAGACAGAACACTGGCACACAAAATCCCTGTCATGTGATAAGCACAGTGTTAGGTAAACCAAGTGCATTTTTTGGGGGACGTTTCACTGGGTTTTCTCTTCAGCTTATGAAGGGCAGTATAACTTATGCTGGTTGATAGATGAATACCTGCCAAACTACTCAGATATGAACACAGACAAAACCAGTAATCTTCCCTTCCATGTTTATACCCCACCCCCAGCAAGACACACATTGTACTAAGTATCAACAATTAAGTGTGTTAGCTTTTGTCCTCCCTGGCTTTCCCATATGCTTGTATAAACATAGGCTTCTTTTTATTCTACTTCTTTACAGAAAAAACGATAACCTGCTATGCCTATTTACTCCGCATTTGCCTTTTTCACTAACAATATATCGCAGACATTCCTTTCTGTCAATACACATAGATCAAACTCTTTCTTTTAATAACTAAACAACTCTCCAGAGGATAGATGCATAAGAATTATTCTACTATTGATGGACATTCAGGTTGTTTCCAGACTGTTTTATGTTATAATAAACAATTATATAATAAAGATCCTTGACTATCCATGTATACTGGTGTTTTTATTTCTGCATGCTGGATTCCTCCAAGTGGGATTGCTGTGGTAAAGGTAGACAGGTTTTAAATTTTATTAGATCCCTTCTAGCATAATTTCTGAAAATGCTACAGCAATTTATATTCTCACGGGCAATATGAGACAGTTTTTATTTTCCTACCCCTTTGCTAGCTACTAAATGGAATCAATCTTTAATTTTCGTGCATTGGTTAGGAGAAAATGTTATTTCATTGCTGTTTTGATTTGTATTTCTCTAACAACTAGGGGAGCCTAATGCAAGTTTAGGCTTGTACTAGCATTAGGGTTTTCTCTTCTGATATTCACCCATAATATCCTTTTCCTTTTTCTACTGGGATATTCCACCTTTTCTTACCAATTTGTAATTGATAAGAAATTGCATATAATACATATTATACATATATTATTTAATTTAATCTTTAGAATAACGGTTCCCAAATTGTGTCAAGTTGCCTAGGGGGGCCACAGAAAACTTAAAGGGGCATGAAGCAATATTTAACACTTTAGGGAGAAACTCAGTGATATTTAACATCTGCTGAATACCCTGGAATTACCAGGGTGAGGGAGTTCATCATCTCACCATCAGATCACACTACAGTCCATTCAATGACATCATATATAGGTGATGCTGGGTTTTAGTGAGTTGCTCTAATAACAAAGCAAGTAACTGCAGAGGAACTCCCTGGCGGTCCAATGGTTAGGACTCTGTGCTCTCACTGCTGTATGGTATGGCCCAAAAAAAAAAAAAAAAAAAAAGCGTCCGGAGCCTGTGCTCCGCAACGGGAGAGGCCACAACAGTGAGAGGCCCACGTATCGCAAAAAAAAAAAAAAAAAAAAAAAAAAAATAGGCAAGTAACTGCAAACACCAATGTGGAACAGGAAAGAGGGATGTCGGTATTCAATCTGATTGTACAGTGTCCACAGTCCCACACATTCCATGAGTAATTAGGTGGTTGTGTTTATTTAAGAATGAAAGGATAGTGTTACCTTTCTTTCAAATTATGTATATAAAGTGATAGGACATACATACTTCTGAAATTGTTTGAACCCAACTACTTAATACAGGGAACTGTTGGGTATTTATTTTGGCCTAGGGGCCCTGTGAAAAACTACTGAGATACTAAAGAAACTGTGAATCAAGCAAGTTTGGGAATCTGTGCTTTGGAACAATCCAATAACATTGTTATGGGTGATGACATCTCTGTTTTGCATATTTTTCACAGATGTGGAAACTGAGGCTCCGAGAGGTTAATCGATTTATTCGAGATCAGAGAGTTAGAAAGTGATAGAATCAGAATTCGAACCTAAGTCTGCCTTGCTCATACCCTGAGATTTTCCCACCCCAGAAATACGATATGATTCATTCACGGATGCAAATCTTTATTGTGCCTGGAGTCACAGAGGAAAGTGACCCTTCTTTCTGAAGTGCAATCCTCCAACACTGCCTTCAATTGCGCTATTGATTATTTCTTCTCTCTCCTATATCTTTGATCCCTCCCTCTCCACTGAATCCTTCTGTAGCCCATGAAAGTGTTCAATTCTTATCTTCAAAGAAGAGGGGGGAAAGTTCCTTGACCTTGATAGTCCTTTAAGCCGTTTTGCCACTGTGCTCCTTGACTACAAACTCCTCCATAGTTTGCTGGTACCTGGCCTTCCTCACTTCCCCTCATGACTCCACATCATTGTAGTCTAGCCTCCTGCACTCTGCTGATCCCCAAGGCTACCAAATGATCTTAGAAAATCTGTGCAAAGCTTAGGGCTTTTTTCAGGATCCACATCCAACTTGTCCTTGTACATACTGGAACTGCATGCACTCGGTGCTCAATGCATGCCTAGGACATACTGGCTGTACAGGTCTGCCTCCAATGTCTTTCCTCAACTCCAGGCCCCTGTTAGTTTCCAGTTCTGCCTTCTGAGCACCCCTAAGTACGTGAAGTTCTGGAGGATTATCTATGTAAATCAATTTTCCTGACTGCCTCTGAACTCCACATGTCTCAACCCTAAATCCTCCTCTTTACCCACCTCCCACTTTTCTGCTTTTTCCATTGTTAAATAAAAGTTCAGGGGCTTCCCTGGTGGCGCAGTGGCTGAGAGTCCGTCTGCCGATGCGGGGGACACGGGTTCGTGCCCCGGTCCGGGAGGATCCCGCATGCCGCGGAGCGGCTGGGCCCGTGAGCCGTGGTCGCTGAGCCTGAGCGCCCGGAGCCTGTGCTCCGCAACGGGAGAGGCCACAGCCGTGAGAGGCCCGCGTACCGCAAAAAAAAAAAAAAAAGTTCAGGAATTTAAAATCTACCCAGAGCTAGGTTTGAATAATCCCTTTATATAATCTTGGTTGGGCAAGTCATTTTGCCTCTCTGAGCCTGTTTGATCATCTGTAAAATGAAATAATAATGATAGTAATAATGCATTTTATGTCTGTTATAAGGATTAAATGAGAGATTTCACAGAAAGTATCTAACATAGGGCTTGACACTTAGTAGGACTCGAAACATGAAGAAAATGTGTTAATTATCAGCATCATCTTTTGTCATCATCATCACTATCATCTTCCCCACAAAAGACCTGCTCCTCTGTTCCTGATGGAAGATAATATGCTTTAGTGCAAAGAACACTGGGTTTGGAGTCAGAAGGACCTATGTTAAAAACCCAACCATACATCTATTCTGCGACTTTGGACAAATCACTTTACCTCTTTGAGCCTCTGTACCCTCCTCCATAAAGGGGGATTCATATCATTCATCCATGATGGAGTGTCTAATGAGATAATAGCTGAGAAGACACTTCTTAACATATATTGCAACACAAAGGTAACTTTTAGCTTATGATTTATTATTGTGTCCATCGGGCTACCATTCTTACAGGAGAAAAGTTCAAAGTAATCTTTGACATCCAGACTCTGCCCCTCTTGCCCTGACTCAAAGTCCAATGACCACCTTTCAGTTCCTAATCTTGCTTGTGCTGGTCAGAGACATGCACTGGATCAAGGAGCACTTTCTCTGCTTTGTGTTTACTGTGGGTCGCAATTCATATTTAACCCCCAGCAGGGCAAGAGATTTAGCCCCACGGCTGCTGCCCCAGCCTGATAAGGTTTTCTAACAAAGTGAGTATACTTTCTGAGTATCTCCATATCTTAATGGAAAATTCTCCTGCAACTTTTCAGACACTTTATCTGGTATTAAATATTAATGTTTCCAACCAGCATATTTTTCATTGGAAAGTGTGAAATATTACAAGATCCTCTCATGTTGTCTATTCACACGACTTCCTAAAGCTGGTGCCAGATCAGGGAGCTGACTGGAAATACAAAGAACATTAAAAACAGGAGAAGGGAGCACCAGTGCTGGGGGTGGGGAAGGAGGAAGAATGCAGAAAGACCCCTTGAAAACTGCAGGAGCTGTCTCGGAACTGCTCCTCTTTATTATGCCCCGATTGGCAGACACCTCACAAGGTTCCCAGATATCCCCTGCCCAACCGATGTGCCCCCTGAGATTTATTTACAGGACTCAAAAAACAGGGGTAGCAAAATGCTACTGTCAGGAAGATATTATAACCAGAATCTGTTTTTAATGCAAAATCTTTAACTCACTATCTTATCCATCTTCAGAAAAAGGTTTTCCTGTCCAAACCCCTTGCATCAGAACTTGGTGAAATGTATGAGGGAGAGCAAGGAGTTCGCTTTAACCGATAGCATTCACCGTTCCTTATGGTGCTATTTGTCTAAGTGACAAAAGCAGAAGGCAAACCTATACTTCTTTCTAACATTTTATTGCTTTTCATCCCAGTGGGAACCAGCAGACAGGGGGAAAGAAAAAAAAAAAATCTTTCGAATGGTGAAATGTGCTTAAGATTTTTTTTTTTTTTCCCAGAAAGAGGCAGGAAAAAAATGACCAACAAATACAATTCGAGTTTGTTACAATCTGGAGAAAAACGTTGAAGCTTGGCTTCTGCAAATTCTCTGTGAATTCACTTCTGTGAATCCGGCTAGAGCTGAAGGGTAAAAGTGAGAGAAAACGAAGAAGGTACTGTGACTTGCATTTTGGCTTTACATAAGAGAGCTCAGCACACACAGCTGTGTTCAGAGTGAGCTACTATATAAGGTGGTGAGGTCCCCATCACCAGAGGTATTTAAGTATATGCCACTTGGTGGAGATGTTGTAGAGAGAAATAAAAAAATGGAGAACAGGTCAAGTGGATGACCTCTGAAAACTTTTCTAGGCCTGAGAGTCTATGATTCTTTAAGGTCAGGGGCAAGAAGAAAAAGGGTGAGTGTGTGTGTGGGGGGGGGGCTTTGGTAGTAAAAATACAGAAATTTTATTTTCTCCCTGTGATCCAAATAGAACAGAGTTTTGATCACTTGACTGAGTAAGAGGGTATATATCCCATTTTATAACGGGAGGGACTAATAATATTAACATTAGCAACAATCACAGTGATAATAGTTAATTTATTTTTAGTGTTGGCTATGTGCCAGGCACTGTCTTAAGTGCTTTGCAAACATTTTCTACTTCACTCCTTCTACTTCCTTCACTCCTCAGAATAACCCTATAAGGAGGAGACTGTAATTATTCCTCCCAATTTAGAGTTGAGGGAACTGAGATTCAGAGAGGTTGTGTGAGGTCACTAGAACCTCCTGTATAGATGGAAAAATTATGCCCAGAGGACTAAATAATTTATCCAAAGTCTCAGAGAGTGTCTGAAGCAGAACAATCGGAAAGGACAGGGCAGGGGTCGGGGGAGGGATGAATTGGGAGATTTGGACAGACATATACACACTACTATATATAAAATAGATAACTAATAAGGACGTATTGTGTAGCACAGGGAACTCTACTCAATACTCTATAATGACCTATATGGGAAAAGAATCTAAGAAAGAGTGGACATATATATCTGTATAACTGATTCACTTTGCTGTACCCCTGAAACCAATACAACATTATAAATCAACTATAGCCCAATAAAACTTAAAAAAAAAAAAGAGAGGATGGGGGGATTTGGAGTCCTTAAGTTCTAGGTGTCAAGTGCAGTGATCCATGTACTGTATTGTGAGATGAAGTGAATTAACGTACTTAGAACATTAATTCACTTCACCTCGCAATAACCATGTGAGAGTGATATTTTTGTCTCCCTTTTAGAGATGAGGAAAGTGAATATCAGAGAGGTTAAGTAACTTGTGTAATACTGCACAGCAAGGTTGAGGTAAGGATTGACATTTTCAGATTGATGGCCCTGTTGGTACACAGAGACGTTGCATACATTCATCAGATCTCAGGAAAGTCATTAAACAACTTATAGCTTTGGATTTCTCATTTTAAAAAAGAGACAACATTACAACTGTCCTTGGCTTGTCAATTGTCCAGGGTTGTTATAGGTCCTAATAATGCAGATTGAATATATTGTGAATCAAGTGTAGTGTCTTTAATTTTTGCAAACATTGGGTCTCCTGATTAGAAGCTGAGGGGGATCCTCCTACTCGTCATGGTTGTTTGTTTTATTTTGGTTTTGGTCCCTTAAAGCAGCAGCTGGAGGCCAGGACTTGGAGGTTCTAAAGGTGGGTCCATGTTCTTTAAGTGCCAAGGCCTTGGTGGGTAGCAGCACCGTATCTGTAAGCATGTGAGAGTAGATGCTGGCCTCCCTGTCTGGCATTGTACTTAACGGGTCTCAGAAAGCAGAGAGCCCAGGGGAAAATGCCCTTTGAGTGAGCCTGACATAATGGGACCAGGCCTCCCGAATCCTTAGCTGGGTTCTCTCTCATACGAGTGATGGGGTCTCTCTGGCCTTGTTTGCACCCGTACAGTAACTGGGGCAGAGCTGCCCTATGTGCCTCTGCCTAAACATGCTTCCACTTTGGGTTCTTCCCCTTAAAGCTCTCCTAGTGTTTCCAGTCTGGAGGATAGAATCTGACTATTGTAATGGTATGCCTTCTTCCTTGCTGGTAGTCCTAAAATTATCCCTTAATAAATTTCATGTTGGATAGTTTTTTTTTTCTTTTTTTCTCAAAATGTGGGATCCATGGAGGGAAAAGCCAAACCCTGAGATTTTCAGAGCACTTCAATGTTCTATAGGACACAGAGCCATGGAGCCAGGAGAAGACCTAGCATTTGCCTCTTGCCTCTGCCATGAGATCTTGGGGAAGTCATGTTCATTTAACAATTTCCTGTCTACTGAGGAGATTGCAATGCAGTAACAGAAGCGTACACTGTATGGGCGCATGGGGTGCTGAGATGCCCAGAGCAAGCACTCAGTCCTCTCTGGAGTGAAGGCTTCCTGGAGGAGGTGTGATGTAGCTGAAACTTGAAGGATGCATTAAGTTGACAGGTAAGCAGGTGGAGGAAGGGCATTCTGAAGAGGGACCAGTTTATGCAAAGACACAGAGGGATGGTGAGAAGGCCTGGTGCATTCAGGGACCAAAAACCATTAAGTGTGGCTGGAGCTCAAGAAGCATCTTAAGGGATGCTGAAGCCAGATCATGAAGAGCCTTGGGTGCCAACAGAAGAGTGTGTCTTTATCCTGACAACGATGGGGAGACTTCAGAGAATGTGAACCCATTAAAGGAGAGGTGGGATGCATACTAAAAAGTTACTTTGGTTGCAGTTCAAGGGGCAGATGGAAAGCAGCCAGTACAGACTAGGATAAGATAGGACACTAGTACATAATTCCAGCAGAGGATAGACGAGGCATAATCTAAGACAGGAGTGATGAAGAAGACGGGGAGTTTCAGGGCACAACTTGCTTCCTTGGGCTCCACTTTGCTCATGTATGAAATGTGGGGATCTCTGTGGCCCAAATCCTTCATCATTTCACGATTAAGTTTTCCTTCTATAATTTTTTTCCCCACAGACCCCCAATGTTTCAAGGGGTTACGTCTATTAAGTTACATTTATTAAGGGATAATTAGTTTTCCAATAAGTACCAATTTTAGTTGATATAATTCTCACCAAAAGCAATTAAAGTCTGATTTTATTGCGGAAATGTATGATTCCCGTTAGCATTTTTGAAATATTGAAGAGTTCATGGACTGCCATTATACCTTTGGGCTCTTCTTGCCAGGGAGTGTAAGCAGAGTTGGGGAACCACTGGATATGTTCATCTGTCAGGGTCACCTCTGAAATTTTACGAGTCTAGGAAATATCCCTCCTCAACAAGTACTTGGTGAGCTGTAAACCACTCTGTAAGTGTGAGAGATTGCTAGAACTCATTATGATTATGCAGACTCTCCCAAAATACTGGGCTTCAGACACATGAGGTAGTAAGCCGGGAGCTACTGTCATTTAATATATGAGAAACTGGAGACTTAAAGAAGTTGAACAACTGGTTTTAAAATTCAGCAAATTAGCAAAAATAGCAGCAGTTGCTTCCCCTGCTTGACTTCCTTGGGTATCTGTTGATTTTAAAGAATGCTTGAAGTTATCCTCTCCCCACCTTCTAAGCTCCCCACTTAGTGGGAAGTGATTCATTTCTTGGTGCAAAGGAGCAAGGAATCAAATAGTGGTACAGTAGGAAACTCAAAGGAGGCTTGTGGTGACTCATAAGTAGAGCTGACCTCAGGGATGAGGGACAGGGGATACCCTGCACCTTATCCCAGAGAGAACTGCAGAGACAGTGATGAGCTGGGAAAATGCTGGCAGAGCAAAACCATGGGCCATTAGAGAAAGGCCCGTTGCGGAGCACAGGCTGCGGACGCGCAGGCTCAGCGGCCATGGCTCACGGGCCCAGCTGCTCCACAGCATGTGGGATCTTCCCAGACCGGGGCACGAACCTGTATCCCCTGCATCGGCAGACGGACTCTCAGCCATTGCGCCACCAGGGAAGCCCCTATTTGTGTATTTTTATTTTGTTTTCTTGTAATGATTATTTCTTTTGTGTGAGACCATATTCATGGATTATGTATTAAGAAACAAATTTGGCTTACTGGAAACTCTAAGAGCATAACACAGGTCTGGAAATGCAAAGCCAACAAATGAAATATCTTCACTTATTTCTTTACTCATTCATCCTTCATTCATCTAGTTCCTATTGCATGCCTATTTTGCACTAGGCATCCTTTTAGGAACTAGTGATAAAGTGATAAACAGAAGAGAAAAAACATCCTTGCTTTCCTGTGAAAGGTGGAGACACAATGAATAAATAAGTAGAATATTTACTTTGTTAGATGGAGGTATGCTCATTGCTATCCACTGTCCAACAATGGATATGTTCTGTGAGGAACAGTAAAGCCAGAAGAGAGATAGGAAGGACCAAGAGGGAGAACTGCTGCAATTTTAAATGGGACGGATAGGAAAGGCCTCTCAGATAGGAGGCATCTCAGTAAAGGCCTGACCTGTGTCAGGGAACTACGCAGCTATTTGCGGGGAAGAGCATGCCAGGCATTACTACATTTAATCCTCTCAATAATCCTCATCATAGGAAATGTAAGTTGGTGCAGCCACTATAGAAAACAGTATGGAGGTTCCTTACAAAACTAAAAATAGAATTACCATATGATCCAGCCATCCCACTCCTGGGCATATATCCTCTAATTCAAAAAGATACATGCACCCCAACATTCATAGCGGGACTATTCACAATAGCCAAGACTTGGAAGCGGACCTAAATGTCCACTGATAGATGAATGGATAAAGAAGATGTGGTATATATCTATATACCACATACATATATTCCATACATTCCAGACATCTGAAACTAATACAATAGTGTAAATCTACTATACTTCAATAGAAAAATGAACAAGAAATAACCCTCACTATAACCCTGGGAGACAGGTATCATTAATATCCTCATTTACAGATGGGGAAACTGAGGCTCAGAGAGGGGGAGGTTGCCTGGCTAGTAAGTGGCAGAATTGAGGCTCAGCCTAGTGCTCTTCCTAATGTGCCAGTGGTTATCCCTGCCCGGGATCTAGCTTCAGAAGAACATTTGTTGCTGAGTCTGGGGCATTTTGGTGCAGCTCTAAGACTGCTCAGGAGCTACAGGTCTGGTGGAAAGTGTCCTCTAGTGCCACCTTTGCTGCTCTTGCAGTACTAGAAGGTGACACATTCCTTCTTCCTCTCCCTCCCTCTCCCTTCTTCATCCTTTTCCTTTCTGTCATCTCTTGTCCTGAGTCCACGTAGGACATATGTGGGCAGAACACAGCAACTGGTTTTGAACCTTCACAGAAGTTTCCAGCTCTCCAATGCTGGCTCTCCCGAAGTCCTCCTGACACGCTGATACATGAGTGGGAAGCAGAGTGATGATGTGGAAGAGCATGGGATTTGGAGACAGAAGACCAGGCACCTGGCCATCTGTGTGAACGTGGCCAAGCCTCTCACGGTCTCAACTTCCAATTTCACCTGGCCTAACTCACAGATCTTCATTACAGATCAAATGAGAAGACAATAACTAAGATTCTGGTCCCAAATTCCGGTGTGTGTATATGTGGGTGGGGTAGGTGATTTGACCACACCAACAGGCAACACTTGGATACCAGCCATGTGTCCTACGATTCAGCTCAGTTCTAGCACATCTTCCTGGAGATAGCACCAGACTCCACAGGTTAAGGGCTCAGTTCCACAAGACTGCCCTTCACTTTAGATGCCAATTGCAAGTCCAGGTTGTCAACTGTGCTTTTGCACGACTGGCTATAAATCAGATGTTCCAGTGATCCCGAACTTGGGTTGGATTAATTCACTAGATCGGCTCACAGGACTCAGAAAAACATTTTACTTACTAGCTTGCCAGCTTATTATAAAAGGATATAACTCAGGGGCTTCCCTGGTGGTGCAGTGGTTGAGAGTCTGCCTGCCAATGCAGGGGACATGGGTTCGTGCCCTGGTCTGGGAAGATTCCACATGCCGCGGAGCGGCTGGGCCCACGAGCCATGGCTGCTGAGCCTGTGCGTCCGGAGCCTGTGCTCTGCAACGGGAGAGGCCGCAACAGTGAGAGGCCCGCGTACAGCAAAAAAAAAAAAAAAGGATATAACTCAGGAACATCCAGATGTAAAAGATGCATAGAGCAAGGTACGGGGAAAGGGTGTGGAGCTTCCATGCCCTCTCCAGGCACTCCACTCTCTCCAAATCTCCATGTATTCACCAACCCAGAGTCTCTCCAAACACCATCCTTTTGGGTTTTTATGGAGGCTTCATTCATAGACATGACTGATTAGATAATTGGTCATTGGTGATTAATTCAACCTCCAGCCTCTCTCCCTTTCCTGGAAATCAAGGGGTGAAACTGAAAGTTCCAACCCTCTATTCCTGGTTTGTTCCCCTGGCAACTAGTCCCCATCTTTAGGTGCTTTCCAAAAGTCACCTTCATTAATATAAACCCAGTTTTGGTGGAAAGGAGCTTGTTTTGAATAACAAGACAACCCTTTTGCCTTTACTCAGGACTATAGAGAAATTATTATAACAGAAGATGTTCCCACTGCTCTTATTTATCACTCTGGAAATTGCAAGGGTTTTGGGAGCTCTGAGCCAGGAACTATGGGTTGAGACAAAACATAGATGGGAAACATATATTTGGTCATTTGACCAAATTTGACCTTATTTCAAATGACCAAATATATATTTCTTATAAATCACAATATCACAGTAATTTTATTAGAAGTAATATATAGATATTAGATATTTAGATGGACTAATAAATGTTCCATTAGATAGAGGTCTACACTGAGGCTTAAGGTCTGGACAATAAAGGTAGCAAGAACAATCAAAACGAGAGCTCATTTAGGGATCCAAATGCACACATAATACTGCTATCATTTTACTTTCTAAAACAAAACTTAATGATGTATGATGAGAGAGAAAACAATAAATATTCTATTTCATAACTTGGAAGCAAAATTCAGTAAATGTGGTTGTAGATACACCTTTCCATGCCCACTCCACTTTCCTCATCCAGGACACCACCAATTACGATGGGGTGTAGTTAGCTCTCATCATCTCTCATTCAGTCATGTGTATCCCACATAACATCCAGAGTGAGGTCAAAAAATA
>NW_006775143.1:1592612-1643128 GCF_000442215.2 Lipotes vexillifer | reverse complement strand
CTGCTGAACACCATTCATGGCTCCCCACTGCCCTCAAAACAATTTTCAAACTTTCCAACATGGCTCCAAAATCTCTTGATAATGATTAGGTCCCTGCCAACATCTTCAGACTCATCTCTCATCATTATCATTATTCCCCATTTTCTCCCCAGCATGACTATGAAGTCCAGCCAATCTGAGCTGCATACAGTGCCCACAAGTAGCCATGCTCCTTCTCATCTCCTGGATTTCTCCGCGTACTATTGCTTTGCCCAGGGAATGTCTATTTCCCCTCCCCCGGTACTGCCCAGCACTGCCGAGGCTGGGTGGATGGAACCCCTCCTCTCTGCTGCCACCACTCCTGCTTGTCCAGCCACAGCCCTTGTCACCTCGGATCACAGTTGTTTGCAGTCAGTATTTCCAATTAGATCGTAAGGTCTGGGGGTCGGGGGAGGGTCATGTCTGTCTGCTTCATCTTTTAATGCCCAGAACCTACTACAGTTTCTGACATAGACGAAGGTGTCAGAAAAGGTAGAAAATAAGTATAAATAGCTGCTATTTGTTGAATTCTTCCTGTATACTGTGCTAAGCGCTTGACACAATTATCATTTAATTGTCGTAGTAAGGCACTGGTCCTTCAGAAAGGACTTGGTCCAGGGTGTCAGAACAAGGATCTGCTGTGCTCGGCATTAATTCTTTAGTAGCTGGAATGTTTATTCGTCCAGTGCATCCAGGGGAGGAGGCTGGACTGTACAGGTGTGTGTGTGTGTGTCCACACGTGTGTGTGCAACTGCTGTCTACCAAAAGGAATGAAATTATTATCAAAATATTT
This sequence comes from Lipotes vexillifer, assembly GCF_000442215.2. Lineage (NCBI taxonomy): Eukaryota > Metazoa > Chordata > Mammalia > Artiodactyla > Lipotidae > Lipotes > Lipotes vexillifer. The sequence goes on along the minus strand of NW_006775143.1, from coordinate 1,642,317 downwards.
TAGGGCTTCCCTGGTGGCGCAGTGGTTGAGAGTCCGCCTGCCAATGCAGGGGACATGGGTTCGTGCCCCAGTCCGGGATGATCCCACGTGCCGTGGAGCGGCCGGGCCCGTGAGCCATGGCCGCTGAGCCTGCGTGTCTCACAACCGGAGAGGCCACAACAGTGAGAGGCCCGCATACCGCCAAAAAAAAAAAAAAAAAAAAAAAAAATTTTAGCTAACACAGGATGGCTAAAACAGCCATATTTAAGGTGATCACATAATTTATAGTCCAAGTTGGGACATCTGGAATTGAAAGACGGCACTATTAATAAGTAATTAAATCTGTGATTTAAAGTGAAAACTTTAGTGTCCATCAGAATCACTTTTTGCTGAGCTCCACTCAAGAGTTTCTGATTTGGTAGATCTGGGGAGGGGCATGAAAATTTGTATTTATGGCAAGTTACCAAGTGATTTTAAAAAGAAGGCAAGCAGGGGAGGAGGGTGCAGAGAGAGAGAGACGGAGAGAGAAGAAAAAGAAACATACAAAGAAAAACAATTACAGAGCCTAGAAAAATCTGAAGTGGCCTAATTTCTCTGTCTTACTCTCTTAGATTTTCCTGAATTAATTTTTCTAGTTTTAAAGCAGTTGTTATAGTGTACTTTTCTTAATTAGAAGGTAGTGTAGTTCAGTAATTCTCGAATTTTATTTTCTGCTAAACTAGTTCTAGGATATGGTAATAAGTGATTCCTTAGGGAAAACAAAAGCTTCTGTGGGTCAGATAACATTTCTAGCATAAAGGCACTGAGGAGGTCTGCACAAAGAAATGTGCATAATTAAAATTCAATTTTATTTATTCTGTGAATGCTTTAAAATTTTTCCCCCCTAGAGCACATTTATTATCATTTCATAGAACTAGACTTCCTTTACACCCAATATGGGAAATAATTAGTGAAGTGAAAAGGTTTGTAAATGTAAATCGCCATTTAGAACTACACAAATGTTAACATATGTGTGATATTTTTACACTTTGTAACGCACTTTAAAATGCGTAGAATAGTTTCATAATCTCATAAACCTGGGAACTTGACTGAGAAGGCATAGTGGACATGAAAACCAAGACTCAGAGAAGTTCTCAAAGATTACTCCGGGAAGAAATGGCAGAAGCAAGATTTGAAGTTAGGTTTTTCTAGCTCCCTGACATCAGGCAGGATGCAAGAAAAAGCAAGTTGAAAAATTTGAGTCAGAACATCAGGCAAAGAGGAGATGTGTACAGTTTTGCAGCAGAAAAGAGCATCATGAGGAAGCAAGTCCCACCATAGCCAAGCTTATGCCAAGAAAATTATAAGATGTTCATCTGATACTAGGGGGGTAATGAAAAGAGGAAAAAACAGACTGTTATCAGTCAGGGCTCTGTGAGGACCAGAGAGCAGGTTCTGGACGGATAATGTGTGAATGATATTCTGTAATTAGTTGGCAAATAGATGCTATTTCTTTTAACTGCTGGAACACGGCCCCCGGCACTGTGCCTCCATCCTGCTGGAGCCAAACATGGGGTCCCAGCTGCTGTCACAACCTTGGCTCTTTTCTTTTCTCCCATGTCATTTCTGATCAGGTCATGCAGATACCTAATTTCACCATTTGAGAACTCAGGTTGCCACAGTAACCCCGTCAAGGTGCTCAGGTGCTGCAGCTGAAGCTCCATCATCTGGATACATTCTACTGGGTCCCCCTTGGGCCCTTGCTGTCTTCAAGAAGAAACAGATGAAACAAAAATGAATATGAAAGGGATATTGCAAAAGGGGGAAGAAATAGGTTGATTAATTGAGTGCCTCCTTTGTTCATAGATTAGTACATCTGATTGGACCACTCAAAGATATTCCATCTTGCCCACTTTAGAGATGGGAAAACTGAGGCACAGAGAAGGGACATGTCAGATGTCTCTGAGTACAGTGAGTCAGAGGCAGAAAGAAGGCTAAGCTGAAACTTCAGACCCCTTGCACAGTGCTCTTCCAACACCAAATTTTACTCAAAATATTTATGGCCAACTCTCTTCAAGTTGTATTCTCCAGGCTTAGGGTTTTTCAAGAAAAGTTAGAAAAAGAGGGAGTAGAAGAAGAGACAGGGTGACCTGTTCCTCAAAGGGAATCTGAAAACGATTGCTCCAGAAGATTTCATAGAAAATCATTCTCCATGTTTGGATAGGTTTGGATTTCCTTATATGACGGGATGTTTATCTATGTATTCAATATGTCCATGGATAAAAGTTATCCTGGTTTTCTGAGCCAGAGACCAGAAGAGTAAGACCTTTCATTTATTTATTCAGCAAGGCCGGCTTGGGACACGGAGCACACAGCAGGGGACAAAGACAAAATCCTGCTTCTGGAATGCTTAACATCTGCAGAACTGATGAATTCTCCCTGATTCCAAAATAATAACCCCTAACAAGGGTGGGGTGACATCTGACATTAAAAAGGGCTCCTACACCTCTTATCTCACTGGAGAAACTCAGCAGATCCCTCAGAGGGAGGTGGCATAATATACTCACTTCCTAAGAGAAGCTTGTGGTCACAGAGCAGAAGAAGGCATAACCAAGCCCTCTGATTCGCACTGAGAAATGGTGTCTGATTCTTATAAACCTGGAGCCCAGCACAGCTTCTGGCATACATGTTTGACCAAATGGTGTGTGAACAGTAGTGATGATGACGATGATGATGAATATCTTACATCAGTCAGTGTTCTTCAGAGAAACAGAACCAATTATACAGGTGAAAACACTGAAGCTTACAGCAGTGATGCTGCTTATCTGAGTCTCACGTGTGGCAGCCACTATGTCATATGAGAAAGGCCTAGAGGTTAAATATATACACAGGGGATTTGGGAAGACTTCCTGGAGGAGGTGATATCTCAGGTCAGATTTGGATTGATGAATCTAAAGTTTATCATGCACGATAGAGAGGAGGGTATTCCTGTCAGAGATAGCAACTTTTCAAAGCAAAAAGATGGCACGAGAGTAGGGGAAGAACTGGGGAGTTACGAGTCAGGTCATGAAAAACCGGAATATGGTAGGATCTTGGAGTGTGGGCATCAGAGGCTGGTGGAAGGTTTGAAATGGGGCTAACATGATTTTCCTTGTGTTGCAAACACGATTGTGAGGTTTGATAAACCCAGCTAACATAATTCTCTCTCTACGCAATGGATTCTGGTAGTCGCATGCCTGCATCAAAGCACTTAGTACCAAATTATGTCAGCTGATTGTTACCTCCACCCACAGTGCAGGTAGGAGGGGATCACAGCTGGAGCACATTCATGGCTCCATCATCTGGAGAAACAGGACAATACTCTCCTTTTGTAGGTGAGGGGTCAGGCCCAGAGAGGACAAGGGACTCCCCGGAGGACACTGAGATAGGTGATATCAAAGCCAGGGCAGAGCCTGAGTTACTTCACACCAGGGGTTTTGCTTCTTCTCACCCCAGGAGACATTTAGCCATGTCTGGCTGGGGAAGAGCTACTGGCATCTGATGGGTAGAGGCCAAGGATGTTGCTAAGCTTCTTGAAATGCACAGGACAGGTCCCCATGACAGAGAATGATCCAGCTCAAAATGCCTGTCATGCTGAGTTGAGAAACCTCACTCTACACCCTGACTAGATGAGGCTCTTGTTGCATGAGGTCCTTGGAAACCATCTGGTTTCCTTCCAGCTGAGTGAATCGAGATTCAGAGAAGATGAGTGACTTCTCCAAAGTCACACAGTGGAACCGAGACTATTGTCATGGCTTCATTAACTTCCAGTTCAGCCCTAACATGCATTGCCTCTCACAAGCCTGAGCATAAGTCAGATGTCTGATGGGGAGAGGAGAGAGATGATACCCAAAATGGCCAGAGGAAGTTCTTCTGACCAAAGTTGTATAGCAGTCACTAACATCCTCAGTTAGAGGGGGGGAAAAAACCCAGGCTCCAAAGGAACAAACAATCATGCTCTTCACGTATGAACTCAACATATTTACAGGGTGCCTGTTCTTGTTCAGGCACTGTGATGAGGTCTTGTTCAACAATGAACAAGACACGGTCCCTGCTCTTTCAACACACACACACACACACACACACACACAGGCAAAGAGACACGCTTCCCACTACCCACACTCTGATGATTCAGTGCTTGGGAATCCAAGCTCTGAAAAATTAACTTACTTCATACATTTCTTCATCATGTACTAGCTGGTGCAGCACAGGCAAGGAACTTAACCTCTCAAACCTTCAGTTTTCTCATCTATGTAATGAAAATCATGATAGTACCTCCCTCACGGGATTGAGGACTGAATGAGGCAATTGATAAAAAGTATTTGGCCTAGTGCTGGAAACAGCAGGCAGAAGTAAGGGCACTAGTAGCAGTAGTAGTTATAATTATTATAGACAGAAGCCCTGAGTACTTGTCTTACTTTTCCACTCTCAGCTAAGTCATCTTATTACTCCATTCCTAGGTCTCAGCAAAATGAAGAGATTGGACCAGCTCTCTGTGGGCTATGAAGTTTACCGTTTGTCCCCTAACTAGATGACTCCTGAGTCCAGCACTGCCCTTCTCTTCTGGAACCTGGCCATCCCTTCCCATCCCACGCTAATGTCATTCATGGTCCCACACTACCCACAAGCCAGCCAAGGTGGACCCCTGAGATTCAGCAAAGTGATGACAAAGCTGCGGTTTTGGGTAGGCCAGCTTCCTGGGCTGCCCACTGGCTGTGCCTAGCTGCTTGGAATGCATATCAGTGCCAGCCTGCAGTGATCATGAACAAAGCCATTAGAGGGAAGATGGTAGTGTTTTTTTTAATTTTTTTTTAATTTTTAACAAAATGACTCATTCCCCCTCCGGCAGTGAGCTGCCGAAGGCTCAGGAAGGAGCAGGAGATGTTAGAAGTGCAAGTTCAGGACACTTTCACCTCGTTGGAAGCCAATTCCAGGGGATGCCACACACTTTTGCTCAGCTTAATCGGGCCTGGAAAAAGGTGTTTAAACCGGGGCTTCCCTGGTGGCGCGGTGGTTGGGAGTCCGCCTGCCGATGCAGGGGACACGGGTTCGTGCCCCGGTCCGGGAAGATCCCACATGCCGCAGAGCGGCTGGGCCCATGAGCCATGGCCGCTGAGCCTGTGCGTCCGGAGCCTGTGCTCCTCAACGGGAGAGGCCACAGCAGTGAGAGGCCCGCGTAACGCAAAAAAAAAAAAAAAAAAAAAAAAAAAAGGTGTTTAAACCAAAGAGGCTGTCTCAGGGCTGTGGATTTATGGGCAAGGGGAAAGACGGACAATCATACAGCCAGTAAGTGACAGTGGCAGAAAATCTACTGATGGAAGCTTAATGTTAGGTGTGATCAGGGGCTGGGGGCTTTCTGGAACTTAGTTTCCAGATGTTGGCTTAAATCAGGAGCTTTTAAATTGTGTTCTGCAGCGTCATAGGGCTTCCCTTGGATCCCCCCATGTGGTTCTGGTTCTCTGCCTGGCTTCACCCGGAGTGGTTCTGCTTGCATCTACTTCACATATTAAAATCTCAAGAGTTAACATAATTATTGGTTCCTTATGTGCCAGGCGTTGCACTAAACACTCAATACGTATGAAGTCATTTAGCTACATAACAACCTTATGAAATATTTACAATTACTATTGCTATTTTGTACTTTATGAAACGGAGGCTTAAAGCCAAGGTAAATCATTTGCCCTGAGTCACAGGGCTAATAGGCACTTTGCCAGGGCTGGAAATCAGACCTGTCTGTCGGCAAAGCCCATTTTCTTAACCACAATTCTACATGCCCCCCCTGCTGGGTTTCCATATAAGCTTTCATTTTCAAAAAGTGTTCCACGGTTATTTTAAAAGGAATAAAATAAAAGTTTGAAAGTGACTGATTAGATGTTCTGAGATCCCTCCCAGCTCCAGATTTCCAACTTTTATGATTTACAGAAGGAAGAAAGCAGAGGTCATGTTACACAGCTTAGTGGTGGGAGACAAGACAGGCTGCGGGATAATAATAGTAGCTAATATCTGAGCATTTCATAGGCCAGGCAATGCTCTAAGTCCCTCATATACATTAACTCAATCTTTGTACCAACCCTCTGTAGTAGGCGGTGTTCTTATTATTCCCATTTATAGACAAGAAAACACAGTATAACAAGGTCATGACTCATTCAAGGTCACACAAATTGAAGGCAGAGCCTGTGCTCTTCACTGCTCTGCTGCTGGGATGACTTGGTCTGGGGGAAAACTATTTCCCTTAATACCAACATTTATTTTTTAACATCACACCAGTGCAAATTTATGTAAATAGACAAGCATATCAGCTGCTACCCTGGCATTGGTGCCAGCTTCCTATCAGGGATGTTGATGCAACAAAATTTGACCATTGTTGCTGATCTGAGCTATCACAGCGGTAGACATTTCAATAATTCCCCACATTTCTCAGGCTTGGAAGAAATAAATGCATATTAGACAGCTATAGGCCTACACATGCTGCAATTTTGCATTTCTTTTTTTTTTAATTTATTTATTTTTGGCTGCGTGGGGTCTTCATTGCTGTGCACAGGCTTTCTCTAGTTGCGGTGAGTGGGGGCTACTCTTTGTTGCGGTGCGCAGGCTTCTCAGTGCGGTGGCTTCTCTTGTTGTGGAGCACGGGCTCTAGGTGCGTGGGCTCAGTAGTTGTGGCGCACGGGCTTAGTTGCTCCACGGCATGTGGGATCTTCCCGGACCAGGGCTCGAACCCATGTCCCTTGCACTGGCAGGCGGATTCTTAACCACTGCGCCACCAGGGAAGCCCTGCGTTTCTTTTTCTTTTAGATATTTTTCAAACTGTGGATAGTCGGTAGCCATTGAAAACAAGATGCTGTCTAGCACTGCATTTTCATACTGATTGATGCATTTGGGCCTTGCCACTGTCCCGCGAAGACGGTCCCTCCCTTCAAGAGGCAGGGACAGAGTGGAAGGGGCTTTCTTAGAATATTCTCAGAATTTGTTGCCCTGGTTTGTCTTTCTATGTCTCCTAGCCCCTCCATCATTGATTTTTCCTAACATGGCAGTACTGCTTTCTTAGTTGAATGCAGGAAAGCTAGTGTCCAGTTTGTCCCATAGAAAGAAAGGAAAAGAAAACTGTGCCACCTGTCCCTTTACAAATGGACATAAGCATTCACAGTAGAAAACCAGCAGCCTAATAAAGAAGAGAATTCCTGGAGTAGCTACTACACCTGGCAGTGTGCCCTGTGCTTTGGATAGGCTGACCTCATTGTTTATCATCCAAAGAATGAAAAAGGGTGCTATTAATAATTACATCCTGGGCAGACTGGGATGTATGGCCGCCCTTGCAGAAGAGATACTATTCATTTCATATGCACCATAGCCCCATAATGTAGGTGACTTTCCCTTTGCTCTGAATCTCAGAAAGGGAGATGCCCAGGGTCACAGAGCAAGGGCTTGGCAGAGCCGTCTGTCTAATTCTGCATCCCGGGGTCAAGGCTGACATCAGAGATGGGGACTCTTGACATACTATCCACATAAGAGCTGACGATAGAGGTTGATTAGCTGTCAGGCCTTTCTTCTCCCCACCATGTTCCCAGCCATTGTCCTCGGCCATCGGATCCGGGTGGGGCGCGATGACTGTGCTTCTCCAGCAGAGGGCAGTATTGCCATGCCAGCCAAGACACAGGGCTACAGGAAACAGGACGGAGGCCCAGACTAAGCCGACCTGGTGGCCTGTGCAGCGTTCCTAAAACAGCCAGCCTCAGAGGGCTGCCTACATCCAGCTGCTTCCCTGGCGCCCATCCCCTGAATGCTCACCGTGGATAAACCCGTTGTCCCCTTCACCTGTCTCCTGGCTCCCAAGATAAGACACCTGAACAAAATCAAGAGCTCTGTGCCACCTGGGGTGGAAAGAGACCCAGGGAGGGTTTCCAGATGGGAAACAAGAACTGTTGCCATTTTCTTCTTTGCTCAGAATTACTCCAGAGCTGGGAGCGCTGTTGACATACGTGTTACCACTTAATCTTTCATAAGAAATCCTTTTCATGGGGAAGCTGAATTCTGGATCCACGCCAGTTTAGATAATTACATTCCCCCGTAAGACTGAAGCTCTGAAGGCTGCAATCTTTCTCCAGCAAGAGTTAGGGGTTTCAGGGATGTGGGTTAGCATTGCTGGGGGTGACAGAACAGTGCGTGGAAAAAGAAAAAGCAGGGTTTGATGAGGAAAAGTTAACCTCAAAGTGTTACCCACTAACTAAGAGTTTCTTTTCTTTTTTCCTTCCCTTGGCCTCACTCAGAGTGAGATGCATTTGTAGTTTTTGTCTGTACCTAGGAATTCAATTTTTGCTCTTTTAAAAGAAACCTGATTTACAGGGGGTGTGAAACAAAGCAGAAAATGATAAGAGGAGGAAAAAAATAACAATTCAAATGGAAAAAGGAGAAAGAAAAGAAATCCTTTCAACAATTTCTCTCTTCTAAAGTGGATGGGACAGCATTTTTATATTAAGTTCAGCATTTTGTCAGGAGAGGATGACAATGCCCTGTGATCCTCGAACTAAGAATTGCTGGTGATGTTATACCCTCTGCTGGCATAGATCTTAATCAACCAGAAAACCTCAAAATGACAAACAAACGAAAGACAGCTTTGCTCTCTGAGGTTCATTAGCTCAGGCCAAGGTTGAGAAGACGCAACAGAAATAGGTGAGCTTGATAAGTCACTTTGTGGGTAATTGTCCCCTCCCCGCTCCCAGCCCTGTGCTTCTACCTCCAGTAACCAGTAGCCTTTCTTGATGGCTTCCTGGAGCTTGTACTTCTTAGACTCGGTGGTGGGAGGAGTTGAGGCTGGTGGGGCAGGTGGGGAGAAGGAAGGGGCTCTCCGGTGTGCTGGCTCATGCGGAGTCCAGAGTTATTTTTCCCTCTGCTTTCAAGGGCGTTTGCCAGCCTCCTGAGAACCACAGCAGACCCAGGCCAAGCTTCATCTCCTCATCATCCTTCCCAGCCCAGCTCCCCTTTCTCTGATCCTTCATCATGTTCAGAAGGCATTACCATCTCCTGGACCGCTGATTAGAAACCTCAGAGACACCTACCTATTCTTCCCCTCTTTCTTTCTATGACCAGTTTTCTAAGTCCTATCAAAACATCTTTCAAATCTTCCTCTCTTTCTTACATATCTTCTCTTCTTTCATAGCTCCAGGTCTGGTCCTCCATATGTTTCTCCTTAATAATTCCTTAGCTATTTTCCCCACCTCTCTATGCATGACAGCCAAAGGAAACCTCCTTAAGCCCATTTCTGATGGTATAATTTCTCTCTAAAATGCTTCAGCAGCTCACTGCCACCTACAGGATCAAGTCCCCAATCCTTAGCTTGGCGCTTAAGGTCCTTGATGACCTGACTCTCTCTTGCCTTTCTCTGTTAGTGTCCAGTGTTTCTCTAGTCCCTAGACTCCAGCCATACAGAGCCTCCCCTCGCTCCCCAGCACATTCTTCTCCAGACCCGTTGTGTTTTCTCAGCTCATTGCATGCACTCATATGGTTCCCTTGGCCTCACTGATTCTGTCCAAATTCTGTCCACTTGTTATGCTTCAGCTTCAAGGTTAACTTCTCCTAAATAATAATATGCTTCCTACCCACCATATCTCTGCCCCAGATGGAAGTAAATCCTCCCTGCTTTTAACTTACACAATGCTTTACTTGCAGCACATTTTTAAATTGATCTAATATTTAGCCATTGTATGCACATGTTTCTTCCTCCTCTCTTAAGTGGACTTTCCATGAAGATAGGGAATCATCTTTATTCCATACATAGATTAATTCAGTGCTTTTTTGGTATGGTCAGTTTTAAACAGCAATTTGTTGAACAGATTAATGAATACTTTTGAGAACCCACAAGTGAAGGAGGGAATCAAAGTTGCATGGATGCATGAATAAATGACGTTGTACACAGATAAATAAGTGAATTTATGTACTTATGCATTCAAATATATCTTGGGAGCCTACTATGCAAATTAATCCAGGAATAGATGAATCCTCACATGCATAAATGAATAAAAACATCCATGCATGAATCTGTGAATGAGTGACTACATGGCTGGATTTCTGATTCTTAGGATTGTCTCTCAGAGAAATGTTGGTGAAGATACTGCTGTGATGCTGTACCTTCACCAACATTTCTTGAGTACAAGTAGGTTTTTACTAATTAAGAGCCTTAATTATGTTTATATCATTAACCAAACAAATCCATTTTCTTTCTTTAGTGGCACTTTAGGCGAGTCGGTCCACTTTTGCACATACCATTGAAATTGGGCCTAAGCAATAAAATAAAATCAATAATAAAGTAATAGAATTAATTCCAGGAAGTTTCCCAAGGCTTCTTCTGCATCTTGACTGGGCTTCCTATTCAACTCTTAGATTGTCATTCTTTTTTGAGTCTAACACCCACTAATTTCTATTGAGGACGGTCTCTGCCAACCCCAAGCCAGGACATCCCAAGAAGGAGGGATATTCTGCTCTTATTTGTACAGTAGTTTGGCTCTGTTTTGGGGAAGGCACTAAACCATCAGTTCTTAAGTGTTCTTGAAGGATGGTGTCTTTACCTCTCTGTATCACATAGTGGCCATCGTCTATGGGCTTTCCTTTAATCCACATTAGAGATTATCTGCATTCTAAGTCCTTGTTAGAGGATTTGATTGTGAATCGAATGAGAAACAGCACTTCTCAGAGGCTCATTTACGGTATCTGATGTTTGACAGAGAAAGTCTAATAGACATGCTAACTATCCATTCATCTCCAGTCTCCACCGGAAAGGAAATACCTGAGTCACATTATCTCAGCCCATGGCAGAAATGCTGTCCCTGAGTCACGACTTAATATTTTGCTCTTTGCCTTTACAGAGGGTTGATAAGAAAACTGCCCAGGAGAAAAAAAGTGTGTCTGTATTTTTCTGAAACCATGCTCGAAGATTGGATCCACTATTTATAACTCACTGGACTTCAGAGTCTCTATTTATATTATAGAAAGTGTCCTAAAATTAAATGATGGACCATATACCATGAAGCTAAGTAAGGAATATGTGGACCGTGTTCTGCCATGATGGACATGCCCCATGGTGTAGTGATCGATGATTGATGCGGGCTGTATCCAACACAAGAAATGCCACACTGTGTGATCTAGGACCTGGGACCAGGTCTGGGCCATAAGGTATGTTTTGGACAGAATGGGAACTCAGAGGCCACTAATGTTTATTGGTTTGTTTGCCTGGCTTATCACCAGGTATCAGAGGTGGGAGTCCAGAGAGCATTCTAGAACAGAGGTCACAAAACTGTTGACCTTGGGCTGGCTGGCTGCTTTGTAAATAAACACAGCTGGACATTACTGGAACACAGCTATATTCATTCGTTTGTTCCTTATTTGTGGCTGTTTTCATGCTGCAAAGACAGAGGTGAGTAGTTGCTACAGAGACCTCATGGCCTACAAAGCCTAAAATATTCACTATTTGGTCCTAGAGAAAAGGGCATTGGGACAGATCAAAGGACATGGGTTAGAATCCAAGTTTGTATGTGTTTAAAAACTCCCCATACCGTTTGAGATGCAGTATCCTCAACTGTAAAATGAGACTGGTAATTTAGTAATTCTGTCTCTATTATAGGCTTTTGCAAGACTGAACAAGAAAACATGGGTGCAGATAATTAGCACAGTGCCAGTAGAGCCACCATGAGTAAGGCATCATGCTAGCTCTGAGTGAGGCTTAGGGACAAGGACAGGAGGACACCTACTCTGGGGCCAGACACAGACATGATCTCTTCCAAACAAAAGCTGGTGCTTCAGTTTCTTTCTAGGACAGCCACCCCCGGAAGTATTTTCTCCAAAAGCCATGGCGTAGAGGAAGACTATTTTCCTGCCAGAAAGAGAAGCAAGGGGTGGGGTGAGGGGAGGTGGCGGGGATTGAGAAGCCTCTGTCTGCCCTTCTGATCACACAGGAACTAAACAGAGATAATCTCAGGTGGGGAGAGCACGAGGAACTTCCTCCAGGGCCTCGTATGTCAGGTATGATTTTAATTTCAGATAATGTCCAAGCTAGATAAGAATCCCATTGGCAGTGTGAGCAGATCTTCTGGTGCTGCCTCTGTCTGTGGCTGGCACCCTCCTCCCTCCCTCACCTCAGCTCCAAGGTAGGGGAGACCCCACTAGGATGAAGGTGCACTCAGCCTCATATTTCCTCATTGTTTCCTGAAGCTGGATTCCCTGATGAAAATTTCCATTTGAGATGCAACATTGCTCCAGTCCCTGAGTTAAGCAGTTCTTGATATGTCTTTATCCCCCTTCCCTAGTACTGAAACAGGAAGGAAGGGGGCAGGGCACTACCTTTAAAGGAATGACATAGCCCTAGGCCATGAAGAAAACTGATTAGAACCAGCTAGGTCCAAGATGGCGGAAGATTCGACTTCTAGTAGACCTCATTATATACTCACTGTAATACATTAGCATCTAAATAACGCAGCAGCCACCAGATCCATGACAATTCTGAGGCTAACCATAAAAGGCCAAAAAGTGGGCTGTGGCCCAATTCCTGGAAATCCCCGCCCCTTCCCAGAAATAATTGGAATAATCCTCCCACTCATTAGCCTATGAAATTACCCATCCCCTGAAAACTAACCAAGCCATATTTCGGGGCCTCTTGCCTTCTGAGATGGCCCACAGTCTGTCTGTGGAGTGTGTGTCTCTCTAAATAAATCCACTTCTTACCTATCCCTTTGTCTCTCACTGAATTCTTTGTGCAATGAGACATCAAGAACCTTGAGCTCCAGGACTTCCCTGGTGGTGCAGTGGTTAAGAATCTGCCTGACAATGCAGAGGACATGGGTTCAATCCCTGGTCCGGGAAGATCCCACATGATGTGGAGCAACTAAGCCCGCGAGCCACAACTACTGAAGCCTGCATGTCTAGAGCCTGTTCTCCATGACAAAGAGAAGCCACTGCAATGAGAAGCCCACGCACCGCAACAAAGAGCAGCCCCGGCTCAACGCAACTAGAGAAAGCCCACGCGCAGCAACGAAGACCCAGCGCAGCCAAAATTAAATAAATAAATTTATAAAAAAAAAAGAACCTGAGCTTCATTATGTCCTGAGACCAGGTGTGTGATCTCAATTAAAAGACCGTGGGTTCAAGTACCAATCTGAGTTGAACGGTTTCAGTACCAGTATGTTCAGTGCACACAGACCATTCAAATGGACTTGGTCCATGCAAGACACATGCAGAGGACAGAACTCCACCATACAGCACAATGCAGACACTCAAGTAATTTCACTTCAAATAGAATTGAACAAAATGAGTTTGGGTCTTGCTGGGGATGATGACAATGACGACGACAATGATGATGATGATAATGAAAGCAAGAGAGTGGTGGTGATGAACTGGTGGCAGCTACAATTAAGGGATCAGGGTGAGGTTTTGAAAAATTGCAATGTATTACATCAGGAATTAAGTAAATGCTCAAAGACTGGTCTGCTGCTCACACACCCTGGGGGCTCTCAACTGAGATGACTAGGTACCTAAGGGAAAATATCCATATGGAAGACAAAGCTCTTCTGCATTAACAGCTGAACCAATACCCAATAATCTCCAGTGATGAGCTCTGGTAAAAGCCTACTTGCAGCATGAAGCTAAGGAACCTAGGCTGGTCTGTTTAACCCCCTTTTTAAAAACTGAGGTGGCTGAGTCTTCAGAGGAGTAACTTGTAGCAGGAGTTACTCACTTGGTTACAGGCACACATGAAATGGGGTAGACACACAGACACACAGACTTGTTTCCTCCAAGGAGGCAAAAATGTACCCAGATTTTCTTACCCCTTGGGAGCAGGAAGGAACCCTGAACATTGGTGATTAAATGTCCTGGGGACGACCAATTAGACTGACTACGCAAGAGGCTGGCAGAGATGGAAGCATGAGGAATGTGGTAGAAATTTCCCTCTCCCTGCAACTTGTCATGTTAAAACACTTTGCTGAGCATTTACAAGCATATTTTTCCCTTTCATCCTCACAACAACCCTAGGAAATAAACAAAATCATTTTCCAGGTGAGGAAATAGGTTCAGAGGAGTTAAGTAACTTGCCTGAAGTCATCCAACTAATAAATGGCTGAACTAGATCTCAGACTCCTCTTTGCTTGACTCAGAAACCTTTGCTTTTCCCCCTATACCCTCTCTACTCAAAATGCCATCTGTGGATCAGACACTCAGCATCACCTGTGATCCTGGAAGCAGTTTAGGAGTGCAAGTGTCTCAGGCCCACTCCAGTCCTACTAAACCAGAATCTACATTTTAACAGGATCTGCAGGTGATGTGTCTGTGTCGTAAAATTAGAGAAGTACCATGTTACATAATACTGCCTAGCTCCACCTGCCAGACCATGGTCTAAGTTTCCAGAGGCCCCTGGGCTTTGTATTCATTGGTCAGTTGTCTTTACTGAGGCCAATGTCCCCATATCCTACTCCATCTTCCTTTACTGCCATTCAGTCTGAAGCCATGACATCCCAGCCAAGGATGGGCAGGCTTTATTCAAACATCCCAATGTGTGGCCACCCCAGACCCTACGAGGAGGAAAGAGTCTGCTATATTTCCCCATGAGGAAAAAAAAAATGCACATATACGTTTGTGGAATCCTGAAAATCCTGAAGAAATGAAGTGCCAGGATAAGCTAAAAAAGTTTCTTGTGAATGTAAGCCATTTATTTTCCTTTTTCAATTTTGGTATAGTTTTGCTATTTCTCAGTGTAATTTCCTATGGCAGATTAAGATCCATGATGTTCCATGATACTGTGATTCGTGCATAAGAGATATTTGAAATGAAAGATACATTTCTTGATACTACTGCTCAGACACTTGATAAATATTCTCTCACTGTAGGCTCAAAACAACACTCTGAGGATGGGGGAACTTATCCTCATTTTATAGATGAAGGCAATAGGCTCAGTCTCTGGTGATGCTACCGAAGCCAGTTTTCAAGTGTAGGTTGGTACCATCCCCAAGATGCATCTTCTTGAGGTGAATGACAGGTAACATGTGAGGGGTGAAGGATGCCTAGAAATGAATAAGACCTATAGGGGCCTAAAATGACCATCTGATTTGAATACCGGAGGTAGGGGAAATTAATGACTTTAACTGGTAGGTACTTTTAAACTTTTAACAAGAATCATGAATATATTAAGGAGTAGAAAGCAAATGTTGAAATGTCGAATACATTTAAGACCAACAGAAGATTTGGTAAAAGTACTGAGATTACGGATGGCTAACTTTTCAATTCTGTCCTGCAGTCCCGGGGCCAGGTTTTCACTATTTTCTCGCTGTTTACAGTTGCAGTAGCAGCAGATATAGCAGAAGTGACAGTGGTAACAGCCTGACAGTTACTGTATTATCTATGCTGCATAACCACTTATCCCCAAACTTTGTGGCTTAAAGCAACACATGTTTATTATTTCACAATTTCTGTGGGTCAGCAATCAGGACATGGACAGATGGGTGCCTGCTTCAGTCTCACACAGGGCACAATCGTGCTCTTGGCTGGGGCTGTAGTCTCATTTCAAGGCTTGACTGGGGAAGAATCTCCTGTTGGTTGTTGATAGGATTTGGTTCTTCAGAGACTATTGGGTTGAAGGTCTCAGTTCCTTGCTGGCTGTTGGCCTGAGACCACCCTCAGCTCCTTGTTACATGGATTTCTCCAACACACCACGGCAGTCAGCTTCATCAAAGTGTGCAAGCTGAGAAGGCAGTAGTGAGAGTCCAGCAAGTCACAGCCTTTCATAACTTAATCATAGAAGTGATATCCTATCATATTTGCTGTATCCTACTTGCTAGAAGTAAGTTACCAGGGGAGGGGATTACCTAAGGACTTGAATACCAGGAGCAGGGACCATTTGAAAGATGCTCATCATAACTACCATTCACTGGACATCTCTAATGTGCCTGGAATTCAGCTAATCACTTAATTTACATTATCTCATTTTATATTCACAATTTTTAGTTGCAGTATAGATCACAATACCCATTTTACAGACAGGGTAACTGAGAAACATAAGGTGAAGCAACTTATCCAGGGTTACCTAAGCAGCAAGGTCAAGACGAAAGTCATGATTTGTGTGACGCTAAAGTTCATGTTCTTAAGTGAACTCTTTAAAAATGTTATTTTCTCTCATGGAGTCCTTGTAGGGAGCAAGGACCAGGGGCCTTTTTCCAGCCAAGTTCTGGAACTTAGAGGTCTCACACATCCATGGGGGCTCAACCCAGGGAGACAGATACTTATTAGAGGAACATTTTAGTAAGTGAATAAAGTGGGCATCTATTTACATGAATTACTGTTCATAGGAACATCTAGTGTTGACTGAAGCAGAAGGGAGAGACTCTGGGGAGGTAAGAAAGGGATCAGAAAGATGACAATGGATGGAATGGCCATTGGCCCATGCCACCATGATGCATTTTGTTCAGACACCTCTGAAATAGGGATTAGGGCTAGAAACTGAAAAAATAGTACTTGAGCAAGAACTTAAAAGTCTCTGAACATAAATAGAACTACTTTGGGAGCCATGAGCCAAGGAACAGAGCAGAATTGGCATATGAAAGGGAAGATGTTTTTTTGTGAGGAACAGAAAATCATATTGGCTAGAAGTTCAGAAGTAGGGTGGATTTCAGTTTGGTTTGATTCACTGGCTCTACGGTGTCATCAAGGCCCTGGTTTCTTCCTGTTTATTTGCTTTGCCTTCTACAATGTTGACTTCATCCTAAAGCTGAGCCCATTTCTTGTCCATAAACTGACTATCAGAATGTCCGGGGCTATATGTCTCCTCACCCATATCTAGAGATTCTCTCTGAGAAGTACAGTCAGCCTTGCCCAGAAACTCTCTGCAAACTGCTCCTCCCTTCTTGCTGGCCTGAATTTTGTCATATGTTCATATAATAATTGTGTGGGGATCATGCTGATTAGCTAGAATGAGACACATGCCCTATGCTCAGATCCCTTTTCAATCCAGTTTGTTTCTGCTTTCTGTTTTTTGCAGGGTTTGATTGAACCTGGCTGAGATTGAACATCAACCTCCTTGAGAATGAAAGTTCTCTCACCTCATCTGCAAATCTCTGCCCCTAGACCTTCCTCATATCTGGACACAGGAGTCAGGGACAACAAGGTTTCTTGAAAAGAACACTGAATATGGAATCAAAATACTTCCGTCTTAGCCATTCTTCACTAAGTGGTCTTAGGCATTGTACAACTCATTCTATTAATGTTGAGAGTCAAATGGATCTAGGGCCACATGCTGTGCTAGGCTCTGTGGGAATGACAAGAACGTGACAGATAATGGACCTTCTTCTCATGGAATTTCTAGTGGGGACATAAGCCATAAACACACAGTTTTCTTACAGGCTAAAGATTACATTTAAGAAAGTATGGAATACTGTGAGAGCACAAAAGGGGTGCATGAAATACCAACTTCAGGGAAAAAGATATGTCGACTGACATTGGAAGGATGACTTCCCATGAGACAGTCCAAGGAGTGGGCTGACAGAGGGGAGAGGTCCACAGGGAAGTCATTTAACATCAAGGGCCTCAGTTCACCTTTCTGTACTGTGGTCAGGGCCGGTTATGCTAAGTGAACTTGAAGGTTCTCCCCCTTAAAAGACTTCACAATTCTGTGTTCCAGGATAGTGGCACAGAGTAATATCAGGATAAAACCTATTATATAAAACACGCGTGCATTTTTGTAGATGTTGGAGAGGAGGGGCTTTACGATGATGATGGAAGGAAGTATTATGCCTAATTGCCCTAAGAAGGGAAGGACTTAGCAATTACAACTGTATGTGTTTATGACATTTCCATTGGTTTTTCTGCCTTAGGACAGAGCAGAAAGGCACTTCACTTCTCTGCATCACATGGAGTTCTGCATGTCTCAAGAGGGACGAACTGTATTGAAAAAGGTTGAGCAGATTTTTTAAATGAAGGACTTCTCAGAGCCTATGCACTCAGAGTTTCCTGGAGAGGGGGTTGGTATCATGCATCTCCAAACATATTGGACCACAGAGCCCTTTACTGAGATGATCATGTACAACTAATGAACTGTGAAAAAGAATTTGGGAAATGTTCACCTGAAGGCATTGTGGTGTTAAAAGAACACTGCTCCCCACACCTATACCCTGAGAGTTTTGGAGTGATATTTCTCCGTGTATAACTTTTCCATAATTGTGATTATTTATGTAGTTATGGTATGTCTGGTCCCCCCTGTCTAATGTAAATACCATGTGCTTCTTTCCCATTGCTAATAGATGTGTATCTTCAATGCCTCCCAAGTAAGTGCTCAATACATCTGTGATTGAATGATTCAATGCATGATTAAGACTCAAGAGGCCTGGATTTTAGTGCCAGTTTTGTGGCTGACTGGGTATTTGACTCCGGGAAAGTCACTTCCCTTCTTGGCCTCAGCCTACCCATTTTTGCAACAGAAGAAAATGCAGCTGAATGATCTCTGAAAGCCTTTCTAGCTCTAAAATATTATGATCTAATTTCTTCTTTCTTTCAAATGTAGCCAATTCCATACTTTTCTTACAAATAAGATATTAAATATCTTGGAAGATATGAGAGTGTATGTTTTTGGCAATAAATGAAATAGGTTCTATAAAGCACTTACCAGATCCCTAGTGAATGTTTAGTAAGTGGCGGCCCTTTCTGCTCTGTGGTTGTTAATGGAATTTGGAGTTCAGGTGCTTTGACTTCTAATCTAGCGCTCCCCTTAATTTTACTTGAATACACCAAGGCTTCTGATGCAAGCATGCTCCACAGGACCAAACACACACCAGGAACTCAACATGTCAGTTGAATGCATGAATGTCTTTTGATAATATAAAGTCAGACAAATGTCACTAATCAACATATCCCCAAATAGTACAAAGTGCAATTCCAAGCTAACACTTTCCTTTTCCCTATGTTTATACTGATCATGGCTTAAATCCCCAACAGTGACTAAAAACACTCCCCTCCCTCCAGCTGCTCATAAGGGTTGCGGGGTCCATATCAAGTGAAATTTTTCTCCAATATAAATTGATCGAATTAATCTGGATGGTTATCAGAAATGAAAGACATCCTTAAAGAAAAAAGAATTGAATAGAATGGGTAGAGCAGAACAGAATGGGTGAAGAGAAGTCACAAACCACTGAGTGCATGTTAAGGATGTACTTGAAAGCGGAGAAAGTTAATGCCCTCGTGCTGATGATGGGCAGGGCCATTATAGACTGATTGTCTGTACATGAAACACTGCATTATTTCAAATTAGTCAAGAGAAGTATAGGACACTAGACACCAGCACATTTTAAAAGGTATTATTTTCAGTGAGCACCCATTAAAAACAAAACCACTCCACTGTAATAAAGCATGCTCCATTACAGTGGAGAGAGTGATGACAGTATGATCCTATGGGCAGGAAATGACCTGTATTGATGCCAGTATGTCTCAGGTCACTTCACAGCCACAGCATGGTGTGCATTTTAATGGCCAATGACCATCACATCACAGAAATCTAAGTGGCAGTGGGTGTCTGTGTTTTTTTTTTTCCCAGAGAGTTTGGGGTGATAGTGTTTTTTTTTAAGAATTAACTTGCAATTACGCAAATATATGTATATTGCATGTTAATTTAAAAGACAATTTTAAGAGAACCAAACTCCAGAAATACAGTTGCTCCAAACAGAGCAAGTCCAGGAAATGCCTCATAAACTGTCTACTGCTTTTCCTTGTTTGTCTGCTTTCCTTCTCACCTCTATTCATTACTTAAGTTTTGGGGGATGGGCTTCTTAATGTGAAACTCTATATGGATTTGGGTGGTCAGGAAACTCCTTGAAATTTCATAAAATTTTGTACATGGGAGGAAATGCATTTTTTTTTTTCTGAAGAGAGTGTCCCACATTCACAAAGTGATGTGTAAGAGTATCCATCCACTCCCACTCCCACGTGAAGAATCATTAAATTAATTGGAAGGAACAATGTACTGTGAAAAGAGCTGTATGTTTTAAGAGTAAGATAGAATTAAATTCTAGCCCCATAAATTTCTTGAACAAATTACTTAACATCTGTACATCTTAGATCCCTTCTTTTAAAAATGAGATAATACCTGCCCTACAAGTTTATTATTAAAATCAGATAATCAAATGAGCCAAATAAATGTTTTAGAGCATCTAATCCAGTACCTGTCATATAGCAGATATTCACAAAGTGACATTATCGTTATGATTATTCTTGAAAATACTATTTCTGGCAGCAAGGGAGACCACATCACGTTCCCTTATTGTCCTTCAAAAGGTTCTGTCTTCTTTTATCTATACACCAACCCACCTCGCTACCCACACACAAATCCATTTGGCCATTCCTATATTTCCTGCTTGGCCAGTTTGTTGAAAAGGCCTTCAGTTTTCCATCTCTCTATTTAGCCCACTAACTTAACCTAAACCATTTCTGACAATGAAAAACAAGACTGGGTTTATTAAAAACAAACAAACAAAACTTTGATCTTTAATCATGCCTGAAGTTAATTCAATCTGGCCTTCATTATTACAGTGGTTTATATCCAGCAGCTGTAGCCCCTCACTCAGATAAATGCTTGTCCTGTATTATTACAATAAAACCAACACCGTAGAATGACATTTCCCTCCCTTTGTTGATGATATCATCACCGAGAATTAATTTTCTGGATTTTTTTCCATTATTGATTCCTTGTATGAAATATGGACTAAATCAAACCTCTGGTCAGATAGTTATATGTACAATATTGAGGAGGAGGGTGGGAAATGCAAACCATTGAGCTCAATGGGTGAAAACTACTATGTGGAATAAGTAGTGAAGAATATCTGATGTGTGTTCATAAAGAGAGGAGACAGAAAGTATGCTCCGTTTAAAGCTTTCTCCTTAATCTAAGCTGTTCTGTGTCCTCTCTTTTAGTTGGTGGCATTTCTATTCTCACTAGCATGGAGGTACAGATTCATCTTAATAACGGTTCAGTGTTGGAGCATTATTAAATGGTGTTTGCCTATGAGGCACATAGAAGACCTGAATACTGCCTTACACCACCTGTTCTTTTCTTTGCAAGAATTTCTAAGGGCAATAAACACATAAACAATGACAGGAAATTGAGAAATCAAACGTCCACCTTATTTTGGCAGTGCCTGTGCCAGAAAACCAAACGTGATCTCTTTGCTAAACCGACAGGAACACTTGGCTTAGAAGCAAGGGCTAAATGGGGATGGGGAAGGAGGAAAGGAGATGATTTCTCCTGTTGTGTCCAGCCTAAATCTTAACTTTAGTCCAGTGCTTTTAAACCTTGGCCACATATTGGAATCACCTGGGGAGCTTTTTAAAACACTGCAGGCTGGGTTCTACTTCCAAAGGTTTTAATTTAATTGGTCTCAGATGCAGACTGGAGAATTGGGATTTTTAAAAGTCCTCCATACGGAGCAGAAGCAAGAACTACAATCCTGCAGCCTGTGAAACAAAAAACATATTCACAGAAAGAGAGACAAGATGAAAAGGCAGAGGGCTATGTACCAGATGAAGGAACAAGACAAAACCCCAGAAAAACAACTAAATGAAGTGGAGATAGGCAACCTTCCAGAAAAAGAATTCAGAAGAATGATAGTGAAGATGATCCAGGACCTCGGAAAAGAATGGAGGCAAAGATGGAGAAGATGTAAGAAATGTTTAACAA
The DNA here is from genome assembly GCF_000442215.2 of Lipotes vexillifer. Lineage (NCBI taxonomy): Eukaryota > Metazoa > Chordata > Mammalia > Artiodactyla > Lipotidae > Lipotes > Lipotes vexillifer. The sequence goes on along the minus strand of NW_006775143.1, from coordinate 1,620,632 downwards.
AGACCTAGAAGAGTTAAAGAAAAAACAAACAGAGATGAACAATACAATAACTGAAATGAAAACTACACTGAAAGGAATCAAGAGCAGAATAACTGAGGCAGAAGAACGGATAAGTGACCTGGAAGACAGAATGGTGGAATTCCCTGCTGTGGAACAGAATAAAGAAAAAAGAATGAAAAGAAATGAAGACAGCCTAAGAGACCTCTGGGACAACATTAAACGCAACAACATTCGCATTATAGGGGTCCCAGAAGGAGAAGAGAGACAGAAAGGACCAGAGAAGATATTCGAAGAGATTATAGTTGAAAACGTCCCTAAGATGGAGAAGGAAATAGCCACCCAAGTCCAGGAAGCGCAGAGAGTCCGTACAGGACAAACCAAGGGGAAACACACCAAGACACATAGTAATCAAACTGGCAAAAATTAAAGACAAAGAAAAATTACTGAAAGCAGCAAGGGAAAAACGACAAATAACATACAAGGGAACTCCCATAAGGTTAAGAGCTGATTTCTCAGCACAAACTCTGCAAGCCAGAGGGAGTGGCATGATATACTTAAAGTGATGAAAGGGAAGAACCTACGACCAAGATTACTCTACCCGGCAAGGATCTCATTCAGATTAGACTGAGAAATCAAAAGCTTTACAGACAAACAAAAGCTAAGAGAATTCAGCACCACCAAACCAGCTCTACCACAAATGTTAAAGGAACTTCTCTAAGTGGGAAACAAAAGAGAAGAAAAGGACCTACAAAAACAAACCCAAAACAATTAAGAAAATGGTCATAGGAACATACATATTGATAATTACCTTAAACGTGAATTGATTAAATGCTCCAACCAAAAGACACAGGCTTGATGAATGGATACAAAATCAAGACCCATATATATGCTGTCTACAAGAGACCCACTTCAGACCTAGGGACACATACAGACTGAAAGTGAGGGGATGGATAAAGATATTCCATGCAAATGGAAATCAAAAGAAAGCTGGAGTAGCAAGACTCATATCAGATAAAATAGACTTTAAAGTAAAGGATGTTACAAGAGACAAGGAAGGACACTACATAATGATCAAGGGATCAATCCAAGAAGAAGATATAACAATTATATATATATATGCACCCAACATAGGACCACCCCAATACATAAGGCAACTGCTAACAGCTATAAAAGAGGAAATAGACAGTAAGACAATAATAGTGGGGGACTTAATACCTCACTTACACCAATGGACAGATCATCCAAACAGAAAAGTAATAAGGAAACACAGCTTTAAATGATACAAGAGACCAGATAGATTTAATTGATATTTATAGGACATTCCATCCAAAAACAGCAGACTACACTTTCTTCTCAAATGTGCATGGAACATTCTCCAGGATAGATCACATCTTGGGTCACAAATCAAGCCACAGCAATTTTAAGAAAATTGAAATCATATCAAGCATTTTTTCTGACCACAACGCTATGACATGAGAAAGGAATTATGGGGGAAAAAAACGTAGAAAACACAAATACATGGAGGCTAAACAATACGTTACTAAATAACCAAGAGATCACTGAAGAAATCAAAGAGGAAATCAAAAAATACCTACAGACAAATAACAATGAAAACACGATGATCCAAAACCTATGGGATGCAGCAAAAGCAGTTCTAAGAGGGAAGTTTATAGCTATACAAGCCTACCTCAAGAAACAAGAAAAATCTCAACTAAACAATCTAACCTTACACCTAAAGGAACTAGAGAAAGAAGAACAAACCAAATCCAAAGTTAGCAGAAGGAAAGAAATCATAAAGATCAGAGCAGAAATAAATGAAATAGAAACAAAGAAAACAATAGCAAAGATCAATAAAACTAAAAGCTGGTGCTTTGAGAAGATAAACAAAATTGATAAACCACTAGCCAGACTCATCAAGAAAAAGAGGAAGAGGACTCAAATCAATAAAATTAGAAATGAAAAAGGAGAAGTTACAACAGACACCGCAGAAATACAAAGCATCCTAAGAGACTACCAGAAGCAACTCTATGCCAATAAAATGGACAGCCTGGAAGAAATGGACAAATTCTTAGAAAGGTATAAGCTTCCAAGACTGAACCAGGAAGAAATAGAAAACATGAACAGACCAATCACAAGTAATGAAATTGAAACTGTGATTAAAAATCTTCCAACATGGGCTTCCCTGGTGGCGCAGTGGTTCAGAGTCCGCCTGCCGAAGCAGAGGACATGGGTTCGTGCCCCGGTCCGGGAAGATCCCACATGCCATGGAGCGGCTGGGCCCGTGAGCCATGGCCGCTGAGCCTGTGCGTCCGGAGCCTGTGCTCCGCAACGGGAGAGTCCGCAACAGTGAGAGGCCCGCGTACCACAAAAAAAAGAAAAAAAAAATTTAAAAAATCTTCCAACAAACAAAAGTCCAGGAGCAGATGTCTTCACAGGTGAATTCTGTCAAATATTTAGAGAAGAGCTAACACCCATCCTTCTCAAACTCTTCCAGAAAATTGCAGAGGAAGGAACACTCCCAAACTCATTCTATGAGACCACCATCACCCTGATACCAAAACCAGACAAAGATATGACAAAAAAGGAAAATGACAGACCAATATCACTCATGAATATAGATGCAAAAACCCTCAACAAAATACTAGCAAACAGAATCCAACAACACAATAAAAGGGCCATACAACATGATCAAGTAGGATTTATCCCAGGGGGTGCAAGGATTCTTCAATATATGCAAATCAATCAATGTGAAACACCATATTAAGAAATTGAAGAATAAAAACCATATGATCATCTCAATAAATGCAGAAAAAGGTTTTGACAAAATTCAACATCCAGTTATGATAAAAACTCTCCAGCTAGTGGGCATAGAGGGAACCTACCTCATCATAATAAAGGCCATATATGACAATCCCACAGCAAACATCATTCTCAATGGTGAAAAACTGAAAGCATTTCCTCTAAGATCAGGAAGAAGACAAGGATGCCCACTCTCACCACTATTATTCAACATAGTTTTGGAAGTCCTAGCCACAGCAATCAGAGAAGAAAAAGAAATAAAAGGAATACAAACTGGAAAAGAAGAAGTAAAACTGTCACTGTTTTCAGATGACATGGTACTATACATAGAGAATCTTAAAGATGCCACCAGAAAAGTACCTGAGCTCATCAATGAATCTGGTAAAGTTGCAGGATACAAAATTAATGCACAGAAAACCCTTGCATTCCTATATACTAATGATGAAAAATCTGAAAGAGAAATAAAGGAAACCCTCCCATTTACCACTGCAATGAAAATAATAAAATACCTAGGAATAAACCTACCTAGGGAGACAAAAGACCTGTATGCAGAAAACTATAAGACACTGATGAAAGAAATTAGAGACGACCCAAACAGATGGAGAGATATACCATGTACTTGGATTGGAAGAATCAATATTGTGAAAATGAGTATACTACCCAAAGCAATCTACAGATTCAATGCAATCCCTGTCAAATTCCCAATGGTATTTTTTATGGAACTAGAACAAAAAATCTTAAAATGTGTATGGAGACACAAAAGACCCTGTATAGCCAAAGCAGTCTTGAGGGAAAAAAATGGAGCTGGAGGAATCAGACTCCCTGACTTCAGACTATACTACAAAGCTACAGTAATCAAGACAATATGGTACTGGCACAAAAACAGAAACATAGATCAATGGAACAAGATAGAAAGCCCAGAGATAAACCCACGCACCCATGGTCAACTAATCTATGACAAAGGAGGCAAGGATATACAATGGAGGAAAGACAGTCTCTTCCATAAGTGGTGCTGGGAAAACTGGACAGCTACATGTAAAAGAACAAAATTAGAACGATCCATAACACCATACACAAAAATCAATTCAAAATGGATTAGAGACCTAAGTGTAAGACCGGACAATAAAACTCTTAGAGGAAAACATAGGAAGAACACTCTTTGACATAAATCACAGCAAGATCTTTTTTGATCCATCTCCTAGAATAATGGAACTGAAAAAAAAAATAAACAAATGGGACCTAATGAAACTTAAAAGCTTTTGCAAAGCAAAGGAAACTACAAACAAGATGAAACACAACCCTCAGAATGGGAGAGAATATTTGCAAAAGAATCAATGGACAAAGGATTAATCTCCAAAATACATAAACAGCTCATGTAGCTCAATATTAAAAAAAACAAACAACCCAATCAGAAAATGGACAGAAGACCTAATTAGACATTTCTCCAAAGAAGACATACAGATGGCCAAGAAGCACATAAAAAGCTGCTCAACATCTCTAATTGTTAGAGAAATGCAAATCAAAACTACAATGATGTATCACCTCACACCAGTTAGAAGGGCCATCATCAGAAAATCTACAAACAACAAATGCTGGAGAGGGTGTGGAGAAAAGGGAACCCTCTTGCAGTGTTGGTGTGAATGTAAATTGATACAGCCACTCTGGAGAACAGTATGGAAGTTCCTTAGAAAACTAAAAATAGAACTACCATATGACCCAGCAATCCCACTACTGGGCATACACCCAGAGGGAACCATAATTCTAAAAGACACATGCACCCCAATACTCACTGCAGCACTATTTACAATAGCCAGGTCATGGAAGCAACCTAAATGCCCATTGACAGATGACTGGATAAGATGTGGTACATATATACAATGGAATATTACTCAGCCATAAAAAGGAACAAAATTGGGTCATTTGTTGAGACCCGGTTGGATCTAGAGACTGTCATACAGAGTGACGTAAGTCAGAAAGAGAAAAACATATATCATATATTAACGGATATATGTGGAACCTAGAAAAATGGTACAGATGAACCTGTTTGCAGGGCAGAAGTTGAGACACAGATGTAGAGAACAAATGTATGGACACAAAGCGGGGAAAGTGGCGGGGGTGTGGGGGTGGTGGTGTGATGAATTGGGAGATTGGGATTGACATGTACACACTGATGTGTATAAAATTGATGGCTAATAGAAACCTGCTGTATAAAAAAAAAATCCTCCATATGATTCTAACATGCAGCTCAGGTTGAGAGTCATACCTTCTAAGCTACTAGTTGTCTGACACTGAAGCGATAATTTCCTGGAGCATTCTCAAACTTTCATGCGCATATACCGGTTACCTGGGATCTTGTTAAAGTGCAGACTCTGACTTAGTAGCTCTGGAGTGGGACCCAAGAATCTGTATTTCTCCAAGCTCTCTGCTGCTGTTGCTGCTGCTGGATCTGCTGGCTCATGGACCATGCTTTGCGTACCAAGGTCCTAGCGGAAAGACAGGGGGAAGTTGCAAGCTTGGTGAGCTAACTTATTGATCTGGCTGCAATGAAAGGAGAGACTAGAAGAGAGCATGACAATTTTGTTCATAATTCAGTGACCCTACCCTGGGGTACATTCTCCTACCTCTGTCCTGGAATCTGACCTAAACAGGTTAGTAACTTTTCTTAAAGCAAGGTGGGATAAGGAGGATAATGGTATAGGAGCATCTTTTCCCAACAATGTTTGCAGTGATAGGAGGGGCAATATGAGGTTCATCTCTGCCTCTTTACTCTTTTTCCCTTTTCTAATCAATCCATGGCCAACTTCTGTGTTCTTTCTCTAGCATATCCTCCACTTTCTTCTTCTCTTCATTTCTGCTGTAACTATTGTATTTTGGTATCTCATCATCTAAGTCGTACGTCTGCCTCTAGTTTCTCCCTTGCCAAAGTTGTCTACAGGCTGCTGTTAGGTTAATCTTCTTAGATCTAACCTTAAGCTTAGATTAATCTTCTGGTCATTCACATAATCTTATATAAAATAAATCTGAAATTCCTTAGCCTGTCCTATAAGCCCAGCTCACTGTGTACCCAAATGGGCTAGGTCCCAATCCCTGCAGACTTGCCATTTTCTGAATACATTATACATGATTCCATTCATCCATCCATTCATTCATTTGTGCATTCATTCATTCAAGGAACATGACAACAGACATGCAGACAAAGAGTTGTGACATACTGTGATATTATCTGAGAGCATCAGGGAAGGCTGCATAGAGGTGGTGATATTTGAGCGTGAGTCTTCCAGGAGAATAGTTTTTCAGGTAGATAAATTAATTTTGAGTCCAAGAGACAGCAAATGCAAGCTTAGAGAGGCATGAAACAGAGGACATGTTGTTCAAAATGTACAAACGGCCTTGGTGTACTGTTTGTTAGGAAGCTAGGTTAGGTAGGATAATATAGTGAGTGGACTAAGGCTGAGAAACTATGGAGCCATGAGATGCATTTTAGGCAGCAGGGAATTTAGAAGGATTTTATTCTAACAAAGCAACATTGAGATGTGCATTTGTCCCCCTTTGACATTTGCCTCTGTTGTTCTCTCTCTCTCTCTGGAATACTCTTTCTCCTCTGTTTTCCTGATGAGGGTCTACTCACTTGTGCTTTAGCTGAAATAACTTCTCCCTGCTCAATAGAATCAATCTTTCTTTCTGTACTTTGGACTCAAGTTATTTAGGTGACATGTGTGTCTTTGCCTAGATTTGAAGATATTTATACAGCAAATATTATGCTTTATTAATCTTTGAATCTCTTTACTCTTTAACACCTAGGCTTTCTCCTGGTACATGCTACCTGTTCAATAAACAGTTGCTGAATTAAACAGGATAGGAAAAGCCATGCCATCAATTACAGCTTAAGAATTCACCATCTCCACTCATTATATTTGACTTGAGTGTTGATCAAAGGGTATTTACTAACAAAACCATGTATTCAGTCTAGTGCTGTCTCCACAGAGACTTTGCTGCAGAGCAAAGGGTTGGGAGTTAAAAGGCCTCTTGCATCACAGCCAAATTGATGGCTCAATTTCTCCTGTCAGGGTTTCAAGTCCAGATGCTGGGTACCACCAAAAAGCACAGCTGGATCTTCTTATGCCAGCTGGAAAGGAACGAACAAAAGGATAGAAACAGCACCCACCATTTCACCTGCCTTTGCTACTAGTTCTTCGGAAACAACAGCTGTCTTACCAGGCCATTCTCAACACCAAGTGTGCACGGCATAATAATGGCAGTTATCATTTCTAGTGCACGTACCACAATTCAGACACTGTAATAAGCATATCCTGTAAGTTTGCATGTAATATTTACAACAAAACTGCAAGGTAGACATTTGCATTCCCTTTTCATAGATGGGGAGACTGAGGCAGTGAGTGGTTAAATAACATGCTGAAAGTTGTTCAGATGGTACCAGTGAGTGTTGGAACTGGGAATTAAGCTTAGGCTGTCTGACTCCAAAGCCCATTTAACCATTCTGTCATATTGTCTCAAGGAATTAAAAAGGATGCTCTGAGAGTCAGGGAATGTGCTAGCAGGTACCGGGAGGGCATGAAGAACTTCATGCCAACCAGGGGTCTTTAAATCTACACCCCCATTGTCACCAAGTCCCATCGATGCAATAGCAGTGGGACACACAGGAGCATTTGAAAATGTTCCTATTGATTGGAAGTGAATAATTATTACCTTTTCTATATTGCGGATTCACTACCAGAAAGTAATAGCAGAAATGCTAAACAAGATTAATGGCCATGTTTCATTATGTTTAATGCAAACTATTGATTTTAAAGTGGTGTAAGGTATGGCGGTTTATTACAATAAAACAATAAAATAGACTATATGAAATAATTGAGAATAATCTTTTCCCTTTTTTGGCTGAGGCTATGGGACATAATGTGCCGTGCATGTGAAGGCATTTATGGCGAGCTCTATCCAGCGATGGCAGTTTAAGCACTCTATAAAGAAGCACTTTGGAACCAGAGTATTATAAATAATCGGCAATAAAGCTGGTAAATGGGCCTTTAATTTGATTCCATTATGTCACAGGATCACAAGGACCAAGGAGGCCCAGCATCAAAAACACTAACTGCTGAGCAGAACACTAAGTACATCAGATAGCCTCAAGGTGGCCTTCCCACCAGGGAATTTTCAGGTAAGAGCTGACCATTGGCGTCCGGATGTGGGGTAATACGTTACATGTGAACCGATGCATCCGTGGTCAATGACCCCCCACTCCCATCACAGGAGTCCAGTCTCCTAACAGTCTTCCTCACCAGGCTTTATTTCTCCTCTACTTTCATTCACTTTACCCATTTCCAGAGCTAACAGTCGACACCCTCAGAAGCAATTTCTCTCTGGACTCATTCATTCTGCTGATTAGGGCCTTAGAGGCTGTCGAAAGAATGTATGACTTAATTGCCAGAAACAGACCATAAAGGATGAAGGAGGGGACAGGCCAACTGTACATGTTATGTTAATCAGGCCACACCTGGAGTAGTGAATGCAGGTCTACACCAAACTCCAAAAGCAGATGAACGCTGGACACACTGAGGAGAGAGAAGGATGATGAGGAGACGAAGGTAAAATCATGGCAAATGAAGCGTGTGGCTGGACCTGTGGCTGTTGAAACTCAAGGAGACTCAGGCAAATGTAAGAATTGTTGGCTCATATTTAAAAGGCTGACATATGAAGGAAGATTTAGGCTTGTTTTGTGAAGCCCTAGAAGAGAGAAATTTGGTGTCAGCCAGACATGGGCTTGGGTCCTATCTGTCTGCTCATAGCTGTGCAAACCTATGCAAGTGAGTGAATCTTGCTGGGGCTCAATTCGTTTGTCTGTACAATAGAGATAATACTAATGAATACTAGTGAATCAAGTGAGACAAAACAGAGCAAGTGCTTAGCACAGTGCTTGGTACAAAGCAAGAACTCAACAAACACTAGCTTAAAAAAATAAACACCGAAAATAACAAAAGGAAAACTGGAAGGCCGATGGCACCTTTTTTTAGGAGTTGGAACAGACATAGTTGACGCTGAAATTGGGGTCAAGGGGGTTTGAACTAGCTCCATAAAACTAGCCAAAGCATCTGGGAGGTCCAATCTGAGTTTGGAGTGGGAAAGTCAGACAATTCTTTTCCTTTAAAAGTATAGTGGATTAGCTTTTCCTCAGCTGCAGCTAAGGTGTTCTGTCCTTCTGAGGAAGCTAAGGCCACGTTGGGGTGAGTCCCTCACTTCATCCGGTGACTAGCACCGCACCCGGCAGCCCCTGCCTAGCACTTGCCCACACCATGGCCTCCGTCTCGGAGCTCGCCTGTATCTACTTGGCCCTCATCCTGCATGACGATGAGGTGACGGTCACAGAGGATAAGATCAATGCTCTCATTAAAGCAGCCAATGTAAATGTTGAACCTTTCTGGCCAGGCTTGTTTGCAAAGGCTTTGGCCATTGTCAACATCGGGAGCCTCATCTGCAACGTGGGGGCAGGTGGACCTGCCCCAGCAGCTGGTGCTACTCCAGCAGGAGGTCCTGCCCCCTCCAGCACTGCTGCCCCAGCTGAGGAGAAGAAAAGAAAGCAAAGAAAGAAGAATCTGAAGAGTCTGATGATGACGTGGGCTTTGGTCTTTTTGACTAAAACCTCTTTGGTAACACGTTCAAATAAAAAGCTGAGCTCAAAAAAAAAAAAGTATAGTGGATTAAAAAATGAAAGCCAAATTTAGTCCAATTTTAGATGCAAGCCAGAGGCAAAGCCAAGAGGAGGGATAAACAAGGGAATGGGGAGAAAGTGAGTAGAAGGGGTAGAAACGAGAGGGGACAACTGGTTCTTAAAACTTTCATGAGTTGTCTGTGGCTCACTTTGGTGGCCTCTGATTACATAGTGAGTAGGATGGTTGGCTTTTAATAGTCTTAAGCTTAGAGTGGGTACCAAAAGACAGATCCAAGTGGGTATGAGGAAGACATTCCTAATTGGGAGGCGGTATATACTGTAATAGGTTATGGCAGGAAGGAGCATGCTAGTTAAGAGCACGGGCTCCGGAGCCAGACTGCCCAGATTCTGGTCCTGACCACTCCAGTAAGACCTGCCTAACCTCGCTTTGCCTCCACTTCCTCATCTGAGAAACAGGTATGATAATGAAATCTACCTCCTTAGTTTATAAGGATTTAATGAAAATGATGCATATAATGATAGTAATGATGGTATGGGTTTCCATACCATGAGTCTAGGCTCAGCAGCTGAAAGTAGAAGGGCTTTGATTAATTTCACCACCCATGTTTCTGAACAGCAAGCCATACCCATTTCCCTGGGGTGAGAGCCTATTGTTTATTCCACTACCCACAGCAGAAAGAACATTGATTAAAATACATTTTTGCTTTTTAAAAAAATAAAGCCAGGGACATCTGCAGCTAGGGTTCAATTACAAGAACGTGCTTCAAAGAGCAAGTTGGAGGAAGCGGTCCCTTCCCAGCCAGGATACAGACATAGATATAGATATACACACAAACACACTGATCACAATGGAAGCTGAAATTATTGAGGGCAGTTTTAACCCCTGATCCTGGCAGAAATTTGTATCATCTCTTTCTAGACTCTCATCCTCTTCCAAAACTCACGGAGGTATTGAAAGTGGGACTGGGAGTTGTTGTATTCTTTGCAGCCTGGGTCCTTTCTCCTTCTTTCTACCAAGGAAAACCTATTAGATCCCATATCCTCTAGGGTCATCCAAGAGATCTTCCCATACCCCTCCCTGCTGTTCAACTTCTTTGAAGTCCTTTAATTTTATGAACACAAACCCAGGAGTCTGGTCAGACCACTAGAGTTTGTTGTTTTGCCAAAGATGCAAACCTGTACCTTGATCTTGTCTCCGAATCCTCATGTCCCACCCCCACTCATCACTCACAAAAAGTCCTCCAACTTAAAACTGAGTGTAAACACGGTGTGAGCAAGGAACCCTTCTGCTTGGTCTCTCCTAACCACTAGCACCAGTTATCTTGGGTATGTAACTTTTTCTCCCTGAACCACAATTTTCATTTATTCAGGGATGGTAGGGTTTCATTGAGCAGATTAGGAGCATGTGTGGAAGACAGTGTCTGTTGTCTAAACAACAGCTACCTCCCCTTATTCCATTTAACAGAACCCCAGCACCAAGCTCTAGGTGATGGAACATGGTCGATCTAAGTGAATAATTTCATATCCATCCTTTACTCTCTCAGCCTACCCCCTGCATGTAGAGAAGGCTCCTCATGCAGATATGGCCAAGGAGACACAAGGGAAAGTCAGCCAGAGTGTGGTTCCAGGAAAACTCTAGTTTTCCTGATGAAAATGACCTGAGGCTCATCTTTCTTCCCTTCTTCCTGCACTGAAGGCTGACTTGCAGGCCCTGGTATTACTAAGCCTCTGAACAATGCCAGCTGACACCTACCTTGACACTCATAATATGAGAAACATAAGTCTCTGTTTATTTAAGTTATTCCTAGTCAGGGTTTTAATTACTCGCAGCCCAAAACATCCCTAACTGATATTGGGAGGGGGGTTGAATTTTAGGCTGAGGAAACTAGTTAAGCAGAAATGAAGAGATATGAAAGTGGTTAGTGTTTAAGGGGAAGAGAGGATGCTATGGGATAGTGTTAGGGAACAGGTGGGCAAGATGGAGATGAAACATAGTGGGAGATTGGGTCAATTTAGAAGAAAACAGCAGGTGTTCTCAATACTGGCTTGCACATTTGAATCACCTGGAGAGCTTTATAAACTGATGCATGCTCAGGCTCCTCCCTATGAGATTCAAAACAAATTGATCTGGGGTAAGGACAGGGCATCCGCAGTTGAAAAAATCTCCCAAGCACTGAACATCAGGGCTGAGGACTACCACCTTATAAGGTATTACATGGCCAGGTCCCTAGCTTCCTGTCCACCTTCACTTCTCTCCCTTGAGCAGTAGGCTCTCAACACACTGCCCTTCTTGAGCACATCATAGGGTTTCTCACCTCCTACTCATGCTCCAAGCTTTACCCAGATTTTCACTCCTTCAGATTCCAGAGAACTCCCCTAGCCTCCTCATACCAACCTAAGTGGGTTGTCCTCTTTTATTCTCTTATAGTAGTGTTTATTTCTTAACTAGATAGTTCAAAGCTATATATTTATTTTTGTGCTCTTTGTTTATTTACTTATTTATTTCTCTACTGTGAGAGCAAATGTCATTGCCCATTTTCATCACTGCTATATCTCCCAATACCTTGTACAATATGCCTGCCATATACTGGGTACTAAATAACTATTTGTAAAATGAATTAATAAAATAAAGGCTCTATGTGTCAGACTCAGTTGTATAATGGCAATTTCTGCAGTCACTGGAGGGAAATAGTCACATTAGTGCTTTATCAAAGGGCTCCAGTGTGCCTGTGGAGGGAAAGACTGGAGCAAAACGGGGAAGGGACACTAGTCAGAAGATTATTTCGGCATCATAGGAAAGAGATGGGAACAGCAGACACATTCAGCCGTATGTAACCAGCTCTGTGCCTGACAACAAATAACCCAAGAATGTCTGGAAAGTGAAGGAATGGAGGGCTGAATGAGTACTCATGGAAGAGAGTTTTTATACAGAGCAGAATTTAATAGTGCAAGAGCTCTCTGCATTTTCAAAGAGAGGAAAGGATGCAGAAAGTGTGCACAAGGGTATGATAGATTAATTTTGTTAAATTCACCACACCTTTTGCAGACATTAAGAATTTTATGAGAGTCCTCAGCTAGTGCATGTAGTGGAGGACAGCAGGTTAAGGCAGCTTGTGGCATTTTGTTTTCTTTCTTTGTTAGTAAAGGGAGAATTTAAATGAGTGTAACCTTTGATAATCTGGCAATTGTAAGAATCAACCTACCAAAGTTCAGGCAGTGTCAGATGCAGAGACACCCTTTCCAAACAGCTCATCTTCCCAGACCTTTCTCTGTCAAATGTCAAAGCCCAAATGAGTTTGTTTGGAAGGCAAATTACATGTCGCAAGCTGTCATTTTCCGTAGTGGGTGACTTCTATTTTGAATAATTAAATAATACAGCAACAAAAATACTCTGGTCTTCAAGTCTAAACATAAGGGTACATATATGTAAAACTGTCCCCCTAGTCCCTGGACATTGGAGGGTTCAGGGCTTGAATCAGACATCAATAGTAATCTACTCAGAATTAATCATTATTTAAGGACTGCAACCTGTTTGATGTACAGGCTGAGTCGTGAGCACAATTTTAATGGGACAATAAAAGAGAGAGAAATTATTTTTTTTCTGGAAGCGGAAGGGGAACAGGACAAGGTACTATGAAAGATTAAATTAATGGGTAGAGCTTGGCCTGTGAAACCAAAGGGAAATGGTTTCTGGAAAGGTGTGGCTGTCCTCATCTTCATTCTCACCCTTACCCTCCTCTTCTGTATCTGCACAATACAGCCCTCATGTACATCACGGTTTAATATTCAGAAAGCACAAAGTGAGTTGACCTGTTCTGCATGTAAGCAGAGAAGGTCTTACTACCATCCTTTAGCATATGAGGAAACTGAGGCTCAGAGAAATAAAGTGGTCCATTAGACAGCACAGCTGGTAAGGAAGGAAGTCCAGAGGGCAGTGTCAGGAATATCTCCAGTGTTCTGACATCTGCGAGACACTGTGTGGTAAGGAAGGCAGTAAAGAGTGTAGACTCACAGAGAGTATGCATATGCCCCAAATCATCAAAATTTACAGTAAATATGGAAAGCACTGTATATTAGGTAGACCTCAATAAAGATGGAAAAAAAGAACGAACTCTGTATCTAGATGTGTGGCCCTCAGCAACTCAAACTATATTGACTCCTCCCAACACTGCTTCCTGATTCAGGTGCTCAAATCTCTCACCTGGAACTCTCCAGCAGTCTGTTCACTGATCTCCCAGACTCCAGTCTGAAGCTCGCTCTTATCCATCCACCACCGTACAATGAAACTAATCATTCTAAAACATCTACTTGTCAAGATCAAATCATGCCCTTTTGTAACTCCCCATCTTCCCATAATCAAATCCTAGCCTCCCAAGCCCTACTCATAAAACCACCAAGATCTGGAACCATCTACTTTTGAACTTGGCTTCTCCCAAATTCTTTCAACTCCTGGAGCCCTAAGCTCTAGTTGTTCAATGAGTTAGAATGTGTAAAATGCTTAGAACAGGGTCTGGCACGTGGTAAGTACTATAAAAGTGTTAGCTACTATATTTCTATTACTTTTATTATTAGCATTCCTGTCTTATCAGCACCTGGATTTCCCAACAAGCATCATGTTCTCACCCTCCATGCATTTACACGTGCCTCTCCCTCATCTGGTTAACTCTAGATCTGAAAAACTTAGCTCAGATGTTGCTCCCTTTGGAAAAACTTTCTTGACTTCATCCAGAAGAAAGCGGTACCACGTAAAGTGCTCTGTGCTTCTCATATGGACACGTTTATCAGTTTGTATTGTAATTCTGTTATTTTTGTTTCTGGCCCATGCTTCTTCCCTGGCCAACAAAGAGTTGCAGTTTTCTCTATAACTGTACTTAGCATGGTGCTTGGCACAAAGTACATTCTCGGTATATGGTTGTTAATCTGTCAATGATGTGGCTGAGACCAAATGAGCAGCTCTAGATGTCTATTTCTTGAAGTATTGTGTTTGGAGATCTAAATATACTGTAAATGCCCTTCATTCTCTGTTCTTTTTTGAAAACATTAACTGTCGATAGGCTGGTGATTTATTCTCCTTAATTTTCAGCCACCATCTTCCACACCAGTTAGTAAGTATGTAATAAATGGCTGTGGCTCTGATCTTGTGGCTCCCTGGGGATGAGGGCAGGCTGGGTGGCTTGAGGAAGGGACTAAAATAGGGTAGCTCCAAAGAGTCCCCAAAGGGCCATTCCAGTTGATTAGGCTCTAAGTGTGAGGTAGAGCAACATGTGCAGCAGAGAAGGGAACTAGATTCTTCAGGACTGCAGCACACAGGCAGAAACACTCGCACACGTGGGCACACTCACAGTGCACATTCTCACATGCATACGCACGTGCACACTCACACACACACACACACACACACACACACACATTCACACCATACTTTAAAAGTCTTTGCCCAGCTTCTGCTTTCCAACATCTATTTCACAAATATTTTTGCAACCTATTCTGTGGACCAGCCACTGGGTGAAGAACCAGTAGTGAGCAAAACAGGATGCTGACCCTCATGGAGTTGGCAATCCTGTAGGGAGCCAAACCTGAAATAAGTAGTTGAGTCCAGAGATAAATGCTATGAGCTCATGATGATGATGAAGATGATGGCGATGATGGAATTAGTACTCATTTGTGTGTGCTTACTATAGAGGAGGCCCGGTACTAAGCGCATTATATGTATTTTCTTGTTTAATCTTGCTGATGATGGTATGAGATATATGCCACGATCCTGGTTAAAAAATGAGGAAACTGAGGCTCAGAGAAGTTATGTAACTTGATGAAGTTCAGCTGCGACTCCGAATTAAGTTTATTCTCTCCATAAACCAAGCTGAGAGGAGATGGGAGTTGAAGGGAAAGAAAAGAGAATGCAGAGTAAAGGGATTAGGAAAAGTGAAGGCACTTTTCTTCGGAAGGTAAGCAAGTTAGGAAATGCCAGGAAATCAGAGGTGCCCTTAGATCCTGTGGGTAGATGTATGTCTGGGGCATCCATTACAATGGCTGTTACCAGACCAAATGTGGGTGAAAGGGAAACACAGCCATCCAAGAATCCAGCCACATAGAGAAAAGGTCTGGGGTCAGGCATGCAAAGATGCCAGTGTGACCATGCCAACAGCAATGGTACAAGGAGAGAGACGTACCAGCACTGGGGGCTGGTGATTATTGGGGTTGGCAGAAGGGTTACCATCACGGTCCAGGGCACCACTTAGAAAACCTACTCACCATGGGTAGGTTTTTGATTTACATACAAATTGTTAAAATCCTGGGTTTTCATGGCAGCTCTTCCTAGATTTTTTAGATGGAGAAATGTGTAGGGACCAGAGACTTGTCTGGAGTCTGACAATATGAGTCTGACAATGAGTCAGTGGCAGAAAAATGACTAGGAGCACAATCCACATTGCTCTTTTCCTTTTCCTCTACAGGAGGAAGGGCTGCTTCTGCTCTGTGTTCTGGCCAGCATAGCCACGAGTCTCCATGGCTACATGCGGCTTGGCCCACAGTTGTATTCTCTCCTGTTTCCTCTGTTTTTGGATTTTTCACTATGCCTGCCTGCTGGTCACACCTGCTCAGGCTGTACCTGAGCTCCTGGTCCCAGCAGTACTTCTTGGAGTGGGCCTCTGGCCAAAGCAAAAGCCAGCCCTGTACCAGGGGGACTGGCCTTTAGGGCCCTGACTGGCAGGCCCTGGACATTCTCCCTCTTTCTCTGTCCATCCTTCCCTACCTTCTTGGCAGACCAGAAAGTCCCTGGTGAGAGAATCCAGCTCTGGGCCAGTGATGTTTTGCTAGGACAATACGTTCTGAAATTATATCTTCCTTAAAAAGTGTATGATGGTCAAAAGTATAGAAATCAAACTATAAACTACTGTTGTAGAGGAGGGTTATTTTCCAAAATAGCTAGAAAATAAATAAAATTCATATGTGTCTCTAATTTTAGAAAAAATCTTCTCCCACAATGTATTTTCAATATTTCATATATGCTCTTTGATTTTGATTTTCCTCCACAATTAAGTACAAAGCCAATTGGATTAAGGGCAATTAAGATCAGCAGTAATAAAACGATAAGAAGAACCACAAAACAACCAGGTATCATGTATTGAAGACTTGTGATATGATTGATATGTTGTTTAAATTTTCATGACAAATTCAGGATAAACATAATATTGTTCTAAATTTGCAGATGAGAAAACAGAGGCACCAACAGGCGGCATAGTTCACCCCAAATCACACAATTTCTGAGAGGCAGAACTGGAATTTAAATCTAGATCAGTTAACTTCTGAGCCTGCTCCTCTCCATCATAATTTATGTCAGTATCAGCATTAGAGTGCATTAGAATTACCTGGATTGCTTGGTGACACACAGATTTCTGGGCCCAGTCCTAGAGTTTCTGACTCAGTAGGTCTGGAGTGGGGCTGGAGAATTCGTATTTCAAATGAGTTCCCAGGTGATGCCGATGCTGCTGGTCGGGAAACTCTATTTTGAAAAGCACTGCCTTACAGGTGTCTAAATAGCATCTTTCATGATTATGTAATTTAATCCTCACATAATGTATGAGAAAGGAATTTTATTATAATCCCCATTTTGTAGAAGACAGAAAAAGCAATCTGTCGAAGGTCATCCAGCTAGTAAGTGATGGAGCCTAAATTCAAAGCAGCTGTCATTCAGAGCACACACACATACTGGACCGTTAGACTGGAGCAATTTCTAGCTTTTCCTCGATTGTATTACACTTATTATATCTCTGCTTTTGCTACAGGTAGCGGCACTTGCGTTTTTCCACTTTCCATTCACAATTATAAGACAGGAAGGACAAAATGCAATAAAAAAGGCAATCCCTTGGACAAACAAACCCTGCTATACAGAGAACATGGCAAAACTGCCCACTCTGAACTGTTGGCTGGCATGCAGTGCTACTAGGTGGTAGCTCAAAATGTAGAATGATCAACAAATGCGCAGAACTCCAAATTCAGTTTTATATACTGTTGAGTAAAGTTAAAAAATGGTAATAGGTGATTGTTTCTAATTGGCTTCTGTGTCTTGGTCCTCCTAAGCCCTGGGCATCAGCCAGACCACCACGCTCTCTGTGTGAGACTTGGTTCACAGGGCTAGCACCCACAGTTTGCACAAATGAGGCCCAATGTGACATCTCTCCCCAACCACAGACCCATTCCTACTATTGCACAAATCAACCAAACTCAGTGAAAGGAAACAAAAGTGGGGAGAGGCATTAAAAATTGCTAAGTGCTTACACTTGCTGTTGATCAGAAACTCTTAGCTGGTTGAAAATGATTAGGCGAAGCACATTTTTTACACACAGGGAAGAAGGTACGTCATTTTGAAATTATTCATTTTTGTTTTGTTGAAGAAGATTAGAGAAGAGGGAGTTTTATATTTTATTTTTTAAAGAATCAATTTTATTTATTTATTTATTTTTGGTTGTGTTGGGTCTTTGTTGCTGCACACGGGCTTTCTGAAGGTGTGATGGGGGGGGCTACTCTTCGTTGTGGTGTGCGGGCTTCTTATTGCAGTGGCTTCTCTTGTTGTGGAGCGCGGGATTTAGGCACATGGGCTTCAGTAGTTGTGGCACACAGACTCAGTAGTTGTGGCACACAGGCTTAGTTGCTCCGCAGCACGTGGGATCTTCCCGGACCAGGGATCAAACCTGGGTCCCCTGCATTGGCAGGCAGATTCTTAACCACTGCACCAACAGGGAAGTCCCAAGTTTTATATTTTAGTTTAGCCCTCTGTCTGGCCATGACAGAGAATCCTCCAGTCTCTCGGGCTTGGATTAAATGAGATCAAATGAAATCATGCTTCGTAAACTGTAAAGTGTAATGCCAGAGGGTGAGATTATTATGATGAAACACAGTGGAGTGAAATGGTCAATTTTATAGCTTTGAAGACAGATAAATTGAAGCTTAAATGCCAGCTATGCTAATAGCACTGTAATTTTAGAATGAAAATTGACCTCTCTGAGCCTCCTTTTTCTTAACTATAAAATAGAAATTATAATACTATTGCATGAATGTGATTGTGGGGTTGAATTGGGAAATAAAAGATGGTCAAAAAGGTATTATGACTGGATATTATTTGGGGTAATACTGGTTTGAACTTTTTTTAAAGGCAAGAAAAAAATATAACCTTAGTTAAAATTCTAAATAATTTATAAATTAAGCAGCTGCCTAATGGTATCAAAAGCATGGTTTTAAGACATCCGAAAGATTTAAAGTTATGTCCAATAGGCCCTCTCAGTCAGACTAAGGACTTCTCAGAATCTTAAGAGCATTATTTTTTTTTTCCACAACAATGCGTAGTCAAAGTAAAGAGAGGCATACAAAAAAGATTGTAGCTGTTGCTTCTATAAAATGAATTGGACATTTGATTCTACATTTCTACATTAATATGTGGAAAGCCCATAAAGTTTTTAAGGGAGTTGTATCAGGAATGGACCACCAGCTTGCATTAAAAGTGACTGAGATTGCTCTTGTTTCTAAAAAGCTTCCAAGCCCTCAACTTCCTATAGGCCAGAAATAGGCTAAAAAATTTACTTAGCTGTAAACAAAGGCTGTTTCTTACAAAACAGCAAGAACATCTCAGACAGTAAAGTTAATATCCCATGGGGAGAGTCAAGAGCTAAATGAAGTAATAGACTTGTTCAACAGAGCACTGGAAGTCCTAGCCACAGCAATCAGACAAGAAAAATAAGTAAAATGTATCTAAATTGGAAAGGAAGAAATAAAATTGTCACTGTTTGCAGATAACATAATACTATATATAGAAATCCTAAAGACTCTACCAAAAAACTATTAGAATTAATAAATTAATTAAGGTTGCAGGATACAAAAATAATATACAGAAATCTGTTGCAATTCTACATATTAACAATGTTCTACCAGGAAGAAAAATTAAGAAAATCCCATTTACAATTGCATCAAAAAGAATTAAATACCTAGGAATACATTTAATCAGGAGGTGAAAAACTCTGAAAAATATAAGACACTGATGAAAGAAATTGAAGATAACATAAATAAATGGAAAGATATAACATGCTCATGGAGTAAAAGAATTAATATTGTTAAAATTTCCATACTACCCAAAGCAACATGCAGATTCAATGCAATTCCCATCAAAATACAAATAGCATTTTTCACACGACTAGAACAAATAATCCTAGAACGTATATGGAGCCACAAAAGACCCAGAAAGCCAAAGCAATCCTGAGAAAGCAGAATAAAGCTGAAGGCATCACGCTCCCTGGTTTCAAACTATACTACTGATACAAAGCTACTGTGATCAAAACAGCATGAGCTGCTTTGATGTGCACCTGAAACTATCTCAACATTTTTAATCAGCTATACTCCAATATAAAATAAAAAGTTAGGGCTTCCCTGGTGGCGCAGTGGTTGAGAGGCCACCTGCCGATGCAGGGGACACGGGTTCGTGCCCCGGTCCGGGAAGATCCCACATGCGCGGAGCAGCTAGGCCCGTGAGCCATGACCATTGAGCCTGCGTGTCCGGAGCCTGTGCTCCGCAACGGGAGAGGCCACAACAGTGAGAGGCCCGCGTACCGCAAAAAAGTAAAAAATTAAAAGAATAAAAATAAAAAGTTAAAAATAAAAACAGTATGGTACTGGCACAAAAACAGACACACAGATCAAGGGAACAGAATAGAAAGCCTAGAAGTAAACCTGCACTTACATGGTCAATTAATCTAGGACAAAGGAAGCAAGAATATACAACAGGGAAAAGACTGCATCTTCAATAAATGGTGCTGGGAAAACTGACAGCTACATATGCAAAGTAATCAAACTGGACTACTTTCTCATACCATATATGAAAATAAACTCAAAATGGATTACAGACTTAAATGTAAGACACCATAAAACTCCTAGATGAAAAGATAAGCAGTATGCTCTTTGACACAGATCTTTGCAATTTTGGGAGGGGGCCTGTCTCCTCAGGCAAGGGCAACACATGCAAAAATAAACGGGACTACATCAAATTAAAAAGCTTTTGTACAGTGAAGGAAACCACCAACGAAATGGAAAGGCAACCTTCTGAATGGGAGAAGGTATTTGCAAATTATATTTCCAGTAAAGTGTTAATATTTAAATTATATAAAGAAGCTAAACAACTCAATATCAAAAACCCCAAACAATCTAATTTAAAAAGGGACAGTGGACCAGAATAGACATTTCTCCAAAGAAGACACACAAATGGGCAACAGACACATGAAAAGATGCCCAACATTATTAATCAGGAAATGCAAATCAAAACAACAATAAGATATCACCTCACTCCTGTCAGAATAGGTATCCTCAAAAAGAAAAAAAAGAAAAAATGTTGGCGAGGATGTGGAGAAAAGGGAACCCTTGTACACTGTTGGTAGGAACCCTTGTACACTGTTGGTAGCAACTTACAAATGTAAATTGCTGCATCTATTATGGAAAACAGTATGGAGGTTCCTCAAAAAACTAAAAATACAATTACCTTATGATCCAGCAGTTACACTCCTGGGTATATATCTGAAGAAAATGAAAATACTAATTCAAAAAGATACATGCACCCCAGTGTTCACAGCAGCATTATTTACAACAGCCAAGACATGGACTCAACCTAAGTGTCCATTGATAGATAAGTGGATGAAGAAGATGTGCTATATATGTACACAATGGAACATGACTCAACCATAAAAAAGAATAAAATCTTGCTATTTGTGACAACATGGATGGACCTAGACAATATAATGTTAAGTGAAATAAGTCAGACAGAGAAAGACAAATACCAAATGACCTCACTTTTATGTGGAATCTAAAACACAAACCAAACAAACAAACCAAACAAAACACAGATAGACTTATTTCTTATTTCACAGAGTGCAAACTGGTGGTTTCCAGAGGGGGAGGGAAGGTAGAGATTTGGGTGAAATAGGTAAAGGAGATTAAGAGGTACAAACTTCCAGGTTTACAATAAATAAGTCACAGGGATGTAATATACAGCATAAAGAAATACAGTCAGTAATACTGTAATAATTTGTATGGTGACAGATGGTTACTAGACTTATGGTGGTGAACACTTGTAGTGTATTTAAATGTCAAATCACTATGTTGTATTGAAACTAACAATATTGTATGTCAACTATCTATCAATAAAAATATAAAAAACAAACAAATAAATAAAGGGAGTGATGAATTTGGGAGCTACTCCTAGGAGTAAATGCAGGCCCTATTCAAAGAACAGTAACTATTCCTAAATTACAGGGTCCTGACAAAATTTACCTAAAACTGTGACAGATAAGGCACTTTCATTACTCTCCCTTTTATGTGGGATCATCCTTTGTTGTTATCCAACCTCTAGCTCACCATTGTATGTTGGGTCAGTGGGGGAAGACGCTGCCTTTTTAGGTCACAGGTTTTTAGATAAAGAGTGATAAACACAAAGATGTACCTGAGAAGTCTCAACCACATCTGGACCTGACTTAAATAATAAGATTCTAGAATTGGAGTCTGAGCCTATAATGGCTTTGGTCAGTGGCTCCTCCAATAGCTTCAGCAGAAAATAAAGGGAAAAGCCAACTATTTCTGGGAGAAGAGGATCTCTGATGGACACTTGCTGGCAGTCCTGTGGAAACAGATTGTGGGTCTATTTGTGTCTTGCTACAGTAAAACCTCCAGTATGGAGATCCCTCTGGGACTATCTTTCCATTTAGTAAAAGTTCCCAGATGGCTAAGGGTCTAACACATTAAGTTCCAAAGGGTTGTCTTTCAACAAATTTTAGAGCGATGCATTTCTGAGATGTATCATATGCTTCCCTGATTCCTGAAATAGCGAAGTCAGAACATTAAGTTTGTGTTTTCTTATGACTGTGCCTTACTTATACTGTTCCGTCTCCTAGAACAATCCATCTGATTTCCACCTATGAGAATCCTCCCCATCCACTAGAAGCTGCTGAAATACCACTTATTTCATGAAGAATTTCTTGATTTTTTTCTCCAACTAATTTAATAATAATATATAATTATCATGATAACAGCTATCATTTATTGAACGGTTACCATGCACTAATTACTTTGCCTAAATGACATACTTTTAAAAAAAGTCAAATAACTGTTGTCTTATTATTATTTGATCCACAGAGGTGATTTAGTAAACTACAGGATTTTTCAACTGAGGAAAATGAGGTTTAGAGATTTACTGAACCCGCAGAAGTCATAAACCAAATGGTGCCTGTACGTAAAAACAGTCAGGGAGAATCCCAAAATGTACTCCTTCCAAATCAGACTGCTTTCCATTCCACATATGAAGATCTGCCTGACCACAGGGAAAGGATGATATTCTTTTTCCTGTTCCCACCTCTCCTAGGATATTTCTCCTTTCCATTCTAGCAAACCTTGTGAGGCTATATAATGGAGGGATTTAAAAAGTCAGTCTCTGGAATGAGACTGGCTGGATTAAATGCTGACTGTCCCTTTTACTAGTTGTTACATCTTGGGCAAAGCACTCAATATCTCCACACTTCAGTCCTTACCTATAAAACAGGGACAAGAGTAACCTCCCTATAGAGCCGTTGTGATTAGTAAATGTATTAACCCATATGTGACACTATGCTGGGCACATAGTAAGAACTCAACAAATGTTAGCTATTATGGTCCTTCCCTCTTGTTCTCTCTACCATTCTCTCTTCTCTCCTTATGTTTTGAGTTTTTTTAAAAAAATAACAATTTGGCCTCGATTGATGAAGCTGAAAAGTAAATAAATAGCAGGTGCAAGTGGAAAGCAGGTGGAATTCACTCTGGGTTTCCCTTCCTGTTAGCTTTGGACACAGGTTTGCTGTTTGCGTAACGTGTTCTCTTCCTTCTCCCAAACAGCCCTGTATGGGTGGGGTCTCTGTTGGTTATTTAATTCACAAATTATTTCCAATTCTGTTTCCTCCAGGTATGCTACCTCATCCTTTCCCACTACATTAATATCAGTTGTCATTTATAGAGTACTTACTCTGTGTCACACATCCTCCATTCTCTCTTATATAATACTCACATGATCCCTAAGACATCAGTATTATTATTTCCTTTTCACAGATGAGGAAACTTGGATTTCATAGAGAAAATCTCATAAATTTCTGCTTGTGATCATTTAATAGTTATGTGACATTTTAAAAAAAGATGAGAGGCTTCAACTTGTATACAGAAATTTTTACCTTCTGAAATTCTCTCTTGTAGAAAACAGAGAAACCACCACTCTTCACTGGATATGTTTTTTTTTTTTTTTTTTTTTTTTTTTTTTAACATATACTCAGACTTTAATTTGTCTGGGAGCTCTGTGCTTCAGGAGTTTGGACTCTCCAACAATTTTGTGCCAGCAGTTTCTCATCCCAAAGCGATCCTTTAGTCACACTACAGACTTCTTCCTCGGATTTTACCTTGTCTGTTCTTAAGCATTTTTTTTTTTGGTGCGCGGGCCTCTCACTGTTGTGGCCTCTCCCATTGCGGAGCACAGGCTCCGGACGTGCAGGCTCAGCGGCCATGGCTCACGGGCCTAGCCGCTCTGTGGCATGTAGGATCTTCCCGGACCGGGGCATGAACCCGTGTCCCCTGCATCGGCAGGCGGACTCTCAACAACTGCACCACCAGGGAAGTCCTGGATGTGTACTTTTTAACAAAATTTGTAACTGAGTTAAAAGATAACTTTTAGGAAATAGGATCCAGGCTGGAGAATGTTTGATTTATCAGAAATACTGCCCTCAGTAAGAGAAAGGAGTTGAACCAACTGTAGTGAGATGACATCTCTTTCACTTGGACTTGGGAAGAAATAATAAGGGTTCTTTTATCTGAACCCTTCAGATAGAATATAAGGGCCTTAGGGAGCTGCTTCTACTCTGATGATAGGTGTAGGGATGAGGCTGCACACAGTCTGACCTATGATTGTACACTGGGGTTATTGCATTTGGCATTGTACCCATCTTGCCATTGTGATCTCCTGAGATCCAACCTATTCCTCCAGATCTCTTCAGGAGAGAAATGTTGAGATATTATTCTTTAATTCTTACTGAAGAATAACTTCCTTTGCTTTCTTAGAGGTTCTCTGCTTCTTCATACCTACAATTGTATGTGACTTTGAAAACTCTGTGGTTAGCTCTAGGCCTGAGTGTATATGTATCAGTCAGTTTTTAACCAGGGTATGCTGGATAACAAACAACCTCAAAATCTTACCAATACATATTTAATTCTTAAATTTCTTGGGGGTTTTGGGTCAGCTACAGCTCTGTTAGACTTAGCTGGATTCTACATGTCTTCTCATTCTGTAACCCAGGCTGAAGGAGAAGCTACAATTTAGGACATGTTGTTCTCATAGAGGTAGCCCAGAAAAAAAGAACCCAGCCAATCCAAGAAATCAAATTGAAAGCTTCTGTACATATGACCCTAGCATCATGTCTGCTTATATCACATTGGTCAGGATATGACACATGGCAAAGCCCCACAGAATGGGGCAGGGAAGCATGAAAAGGCTGGGGTGGAACAAATAATTGTGAACAAAAGATATACAACAACAAGGAACATTGAACCTGCCATGTCAAGAGCCCATTGTTAACTGACTATATCTTGTGTCATATTAAAAATTCTTGATGGAAGTTCTGATTCACTTAGGATAGCCAAAACTATGGATTAGTTTTCCTGGACCAGGTGTCCATCCTTGAGTCAGTCAGGAGTGGCCAGAAAAAGGGGATATAATAACATTATATAAAGGGAAAATCAAGAGCTGCGGCCAGAGGCAAATTCTTTAGGAAGGATGTATCAGAAAGGCATGTAAATTCACTGAGCTTGTGTTAATTGAATGTTGACCTATTGGTTTTTTCATTATTATTAACCTCATTATTATCATCAGCTTCAGTTTTACCACCTCTCTACTATTGCCACCCTCATTAACATCATCATCTTTATTACCTTGATGGCTTTACCAACTTCGTCCTTTTTATTCCTCTCCACTACTTTGTCATCTTTATCGTCTGTACCACTATCAGCATCATCTTTACCCCCAGCATTGTAGTGTAGTATTCCTTCCAATATCAATTCTTTTTTTTTTTAACATCTTTATTGGAGTATAATTGATTTACATTGTGTGTTAGTTGCTGCTGTACAACACAGTGAATCAGCTATATGTATACATATATCCCCATATCGCCTCCCTCTTGCATCTCCCTCCCACCTTCCCAATCCCACCACTCTAGGTGGTCACAAAGCAGCGAGCTGATATCCCTGTGCTATGTGGCTGCTTCCCACTAGATATCTATTTGACGTTTGGTAGAGTATATATGTCAATGCCACTGTTCCACTTCATCTCAGCTTACCCTTCCCCCTCCCCGTGTCCTAAAGTCCATTCGTTATGTCTAAGTCTTTATTCCTGTCCTGCCCCGAGGTTTTTCAGAAACTTTTTTTTTTTTTAAGATTCCGTATGTATGTGTTAACATACAGTATTTGTTTTTCTCTTTCTGACTTCACTCTGTATGACAGACTCTAGGTCCATCCACTTCACTACAAATAACTCAATTTCATTCCTTTTTATGACTGAGTAATATTCAATTGTATATATGTGCCACATCTTCTTTATCCATTCATCTGTTGATGGACACTTAGGTTGCTTCCATGTCCTGGCTATTGTAAATAGAACTGCAATGAACATTGTGGTGCATGACTCTTTTTGAATGATGGTTTTCTCAGGGTATATGCCCAGTAGTGAGATTGCTGGGTTGTATGGTAGTTCTATTTTTAGTTTTTTAAGGAACCTCCATACTGTTCTCCATAGTGGTTGTACCAATTTACATCCCCACCAACAGTAAAAGAGGATTCCCTTTTCTCCACACCCTCTCCAGCATGTGTTGTTTGTAGATTTTCTGATGATGCCCATTCTAACTGGTGTGAGGTGATACCTCATTGTAGTTCTGATTTGCATTTCTCTAATGATTAGTGATGTTGAGCATTCTTTCATGTGTTTGTTGGAAATCTGTATATCTTTATTGAGAAATGTCTATTTAGGTCTTCTGTCCATTTTAGGATTGGGTTGTTTGTTTTTCTGATATTGAGCTGCATGAGCTGCTTGTAAATTTGGGAGATTAATCCTTTGTCACTTGCTTCATTTGCAAATATTTTCTCCCATTCTGAGGGTTGTCTTTTCGTCTTGTTTATACTTTCCTTTGCTGTGCAAAAGCTTTTAAGTTTCATTAGGTCCCATTTCTCTAGGAGGTGGGTCAAAAAGGATATTGCTGTGATTTATGTCATAGAGTGTTCTGCCTATGTTTTCCTCTAAGAGTTTGATGGTGTCTGGCCTTACATTTAGGTCTCTAATCCATTTTTAGTTTAAGTTTGTGTATGGTGTTAGGGAGTGTTCTAATTTCATTCTTTTACATGTAGCTGTCCAGTTTTCCCAGCATCACTTATTGAAGAGGCTGTATTTTCTCCATTGTATATTCTTGATTCCTTTATCAAAGATAAGGTGACCATATATGTGTTTGGGTTTATCTCTAAGGTTTATCCTGTTCCACTGATCTATATTTCTGTTTTTGTTCCACTACCATATTGTCTTGATTACTGTAGCTTTGTCGTATAGTCTGAAGTCACGGAGCCTGATTCCTCCAGATCCATTCTTCTTTCTCAAGATTGCTTTCGATATTCAGTGTCTTTGTGTTTCCATACAAATTGTGATTTTTTTGTTCTAGTTCTGTGAAAAATGACAGTGGTAGTTTGATAGGAATTGCATTGAATCTGGAGACTGTTTTGGGTAGTATAGTCATTTTCACAATATTTATTCTTCCAATCCAAGAACATGGTATTTCTCTCCATCTGTTTGTATCATCTTTAATTTCTTTCATCAGTGTCTTATAGTTTTCTGCATACAGGTCTTTTGTCTCCTTAGGTAGGTTTATTCATAGGTATTTTATTCTTTTTGTTGCAGTGGTAAATGGAAGTGTTTCCTTAATTTCTCTTTCAGATTTTTCATCATTAGTGTATAGGAATGCAAGAGATTTCTGTGCATTAATTTTGTATCCTGCTACTTTACCAAACTCATTGATTAGCTCTAGTAGTTTTCTGGTAGCATCTTTAGGATTCTCTATGTGTAGTATCATGTCATCTGCAAACAATGACAGTTTTACTTCTTCTTTTCCAATTTGTATTCCTTTTATTTCTTTTTCTTCTCTGATTGCTGTGGCTAAAACTTCCAAAACTGTGTTGAATAATAATGGTCACAGTGGGTAACCTTGTCTTGTTCCTGATATTAGTGGAAATGGTTTCAGTTTTTCATCATTGAGAACGATGCTGGCTGTGGGTTTGTCATATATGGCCTTTATTATGTTGAGGTAAGTTCCCTCTATGCCTACTTTCTGGAGGGTTTTTATCATAAGTGGGTGTTGAATTTTGTCAAAAGCTTTCTCTGCATCTATTGAGATGATCATATGGATTTTCTCCTTCGATTTGTTAAAATGGTGTATCACATTGATTGATTTGCATATATTGAAGAA
>NW_006775143.1:1575311-1592602 GCF_000442215.2 Lipotes vexillifer | reverse complement strand
ATTCCTGCAATAAACCCCACTTGATCATGGTGTATGATCCTTTTAATGTGCTGTTGGAATCTGTTCGCTAGTATTTTGTTGAGGATTTTTGCATCTATGCCCATCAGTGATATTGGTCTGTAGTTTTCTTTTCCTGTAACATCTTTGTCTGGTTTTGGTATCAGGGAGATGGTGGCCTTGTAGAATGAGTTTGGGAGTTTTCCTCCCTCTGCTATATTTTGGAAGAGTTTCAGAATGATAGGTGTTAGCTCTTCTCCAAATGTTTGATAGAATTCACCTGTGAAGCCATCTGGTCCTGGACTTTTGTTTGTTGGAAGATTTTTAATCACAGTTTCAATTTCAGTGCTTGTGATTAGTCTGTTCATATTTTCTGTTTCTTCCTGGTTCAGTCTTGGAAGGTTGTGCATTTCTAAGAATTTATCCATTTCTTCCAGGTTGTCCATTTTATTGGATATAGCTGCTTGTAGTAATTTCTCATGATTCTTTGTATTTCTGCAGTGTCAGTTGTTACTTCTCCTTTTTCATTTCTAATTCTAGTGATTTGAGTCTTCTCCCTTATTATCTTGATGAGTCTGGCTAATGGTTTATCAATTTTGTTTATTTTCTCAAAGAACCAACTTTTAGTTTTATTGAACTTTGCTATCGTTTCCTTCTTTTTCATTTATTTCTGATCTGATCTTTATGATTTCTTTCCTTCTGCTAACTTTGGGTTTTTTTGTTCTTCTTTCTCTAATTGCTTTAGGTGTAAAGTTAAGTTGTTTATTTGAGATGTTTCTTGTTTCTTGAGGTAGGATTGTATCATTATTAACTTCCCTCTTAGAACTACTTTTGCTGCAACCCATAGGTTTTGGGTCACCGTGTTTTCATTGTCGTTTGTTTCTAGGTATGTTTTGATTTCCTCTTTGATTTCTTCAGTGATTTCTTGGTCATTAAGTAGTGTATTGTTTAGTCTCCATGTGTGTTTTTTTTTAAAGTTTATTTCCTATAATTGATATCTAGTCTCATAGCATTGTGGTTGGAAAATATACTTGATATGATTTCAATTTTCTTAAATTTACCAAGGCTTGATTTGTGACTCAAGATATGATCTATCCTGGTGAATGTTCCATGAGCACAGAAAGTATATTGTTGGTTTTGGATGGAATGTCCTATAAATATCAATTAAGTCCATCTTGTTTAATGTATCATTTAAAGCTTGTGTTTTCTTATTTATTTTCATTTTTGTTGATCTGTCCATTGGTGAAAGTGGGGTGTTAACGTCCGCTACTATTATTGTGTTACTGTCTATTTCCCCTTTTATACCTGTTACCATTTGCCTTATGTACTGAGGTGTTCCTATGTTGGGTGCATAAATATTTACAATTGTTATATCTTCTTCTTGGATTGATCCCTTGATCATTATGTTGTGTTCTTCTTTGTCTCTTGTAATAGTCTTTATTTTAAAGTTTGTTTAAATTTAAAATTAAAATTAAGTTAAAAAAAAGTACCCCATATTGAATGTATAGGCAGCAAGGGGATGGGCTGGAAAGTGCCCTGGATCACCTTCCTTCTTGAAAGAGAATCCAGAGGCCTGCCTTCTAAGAGTGCCAGCCACTAACCTGCACATGATGTTGGGCAAGTTCTTTTCCTTTTCTGGACTTTAGTCTGTCCATCGATAAACTGATAGGTTTGGTTCAGGTTCTCACTAAGAAGCCTTGGATTCTAAGGTGGATTTCAGACTTTCGGAGCAGTGGGGAAATACATTTTAATAGATTTAGTATTTCTCAATAAGTCATACATCTGTTTAGTAGCCTATAAGTCTATAAAAATAGAAGTAGAACCACAGACTGTAAGAGCCAGAAAGGACAATGGAGATCATGTAATCCAACTCCCTTATATTTGAGATAAGGAAACCAGGGTCCAGAGAGGTTAAGTGACTTACCCAAGGGCACCTAGGCAATTTCATGGCCCTGCTCTTTGCCTACTCCTTATGATGTTAATTTCATCTGATTTCCTTGAGATAATCCTGCCCTGCCATCTCTTTTAACATTGAGAATTCACCAGTGGAGTGTTATTTCTTTTTCCTTCCTCACATAGCAAATGAATTACAAGAGCTCTTCCTAAACGAGGCTGTTACTTAGTTATTCCTGCAGCCTCAGGTTCTCCTACCCTGACAATCAAGGTGAGTTGAGTGAATGAAACTAAGTGAGAAGTGAGGTCATTTTAACCATTCCTCTGCTTCTGTAAGGCTTTCCCTAAACTATTCCAGATGAGTTGGTTGGGTGATATTTTAACCTTTAAAGAATTAGTCTGGAAACACATTGAAGAGCTGAGCTTGTATTCCAACTATCTAGAAGATGTTAAGGAAAGACTAAGGAAGAGTTTCCTAAAATCATCTGCATTTCTATACCATCAGCCCACGTTACCTGTCTCAAATTTGCTTTCCACTTCTGACACACCTGTCAGGTAATCATTGATAATGGACATAATGGTTATTTGATTATTTCACTGTGACATCGTCAGTTCTGCCAATTAATAATCTATTAGATTTCTTTGTCCAAAGCGAGAAGAGTCATGTCCTCCATGACCTCTGATGACCTCCAGAAGCTGAGAATCCAAAGGGAGATTTTATTTTGTAATTATAAGGAATAATGTAAATGGGGACCATTTGAAAGTGGCTCCTTGGATTCCCTCCTTTGGACTGAGATCTGTGAAGGAGGTTGTCTCCTTACTCTGCTTTGAGTAACCTGTAGGCGTCACAGTAAGATCACACAAAAAGTCCCACATTCTCCATGAAAGAAAAGAAAAAAAAAATCTGTGAATTCTCTGAGAAACCATACTTCTGGATCTTTGCAGGGAGTTGAGACCCAGCTCCTGCTCAGTCTCCTTTTGAAAACTCAGAGTTAACAGACAGAGCTGAATATGGCTGAGCTTGCATCTCTGTAACCTTCTTTACCTCTTTTCCTCTTTAAGACACAAGCAAGGTCATGGCTCCAGAACATGAGTCTCACAGAATACCCTTCCTAGAAGCCTACATGTCAGGAAAGCAGCTGTGGAGTCATGGGTTGAGAGTAAGGAGACCTGGGTTCAAGCTCTAATCCTGCCACTTTCTGGTTGTGTCACTTTGTCACTCAGTGTCTATTTTATTCATCTCTTAGGTGGGATAATAACTACTTCACAGGGCAAGTGTGTCTGTTATGAATTATATAAATAAGATGTTTGGCACACAGTTGGTGCTCAACAAATAGTATCTGCCATTATTATTATTATTTTTTTTTCTTTTTTTTGCGGTACGCGGGCCTCTCACTCTTGTGGCCTCTCCCGTTTTTGCGGAGCACAGGCTCCGAACGCGCAGGCTCAGCGGCCATGGCTCACGGGCCCAGCCACTCCGCGGCATGTGGGATCTTCCCGGACGGGGTCACGAACCCATGTCCATTGCATCGGCAGGCGGACTCTCAACCACTGCGCCACCAGGGAAGCCCTGCCATTATTATTATACTAATAGCCCCCAAGTTGGGAGAAAGTATTGTTTAAGACCAATAAACTCAAGAACAGTGTTTGCCTAACTTCAAGATGCACAGAAATGTCATTTGATTCTAGACATTAGCCCCAGAGAAGTCGGATTCAGTTGGAGTGAGTCTAAGAATCTACATTTTAAACGTGAGCTCCAGGTGATTTTGATGCAGGTGGTTCATGATCCACACTTTGAGTAAAATGTCATGAGGAGGAAAATGAGAAGCCAGCAGGCTTAGCAAATCATTGTTGATTCATTGATTGACTCATCAGGGACTCAAGCTCTCACCTGTAGAGGAGACTGAAAGTAGGCATCATTTTATCCCTGCAGTTATCAAGAAATCTCTCCATTTGTTTAACTGCATCCTTGCCTGCAGTAACCAAAGCCTGTTCTTTTTAGTAAAGTGAGAACAAGTGATCTGCAGCCCCATCATAAAAACTCTCTAGATATTTGCAGACACCAGTCATGTCATCCCCTACAGTCATCTCATGTTTTCAGAAAACTCTTTTATTTGCTGTAATTTTGAGTTATTACTAAGACTCAGTAAATGACCTCTAATGAATAAAGTCCTGATAAAACAGGAATAAGGATCAAAGAATATCAGAACTCACTGGGAGCTTGAAGATTTTCTATCATAAATCTCTCATTTGGCAGATGAGCCAATTAAGACTTAGAGGTCACATCACACATTGGTGACAGGATAGGAATTTAGACCCTGGGCTTCCTGTATTCCATGTCAGTACTCTTAATGCTATATGGTGTGGACTCTAATTCATTTTATATCAATGAACACTACTCTTTCTGAGGCACTGTGCTGATCCCTGTCGGGAATGAGGAGGTATGTTGACCTAAGAAAACAGTCCCTGCACTAAATATCACTGTCTTGTGGAGAAAACATAAAGCTAACAGGCTATTGACAAATAACATAAAAATTGAGAATTGCCCCTATTGTAGTAAGATGGGAACTGAGGACCAGAGTGGGTGAGTAACTTGCCCAAGATCGAGGAGTATCTGAAAGAGCCTAAATGTGAACTTTTAATTCATTCAATCAACAGATATTTATAACAGACTTACTTACTACATGCCAGCCATATACTAGTCATTTGCTATATAATGATGAACGTGATGTCCACCACACCAGTGTAACGAGTCAAGCATGGAGCATAATAAGTCAAGTCCTGGAGCTTATGGTCCAGAGATCTGCTCCCTCTCCCTCTTTAAACAAAGACTAACTGGTTGGCAATCATCCTGGGAATCTCAAAAGGCAAAGAAGGCAGTTCCAGAGAGCTCATGCAAGGAAAGCAAAGATTCTTTCCTGCCTAACAAAAGTGAAGACATAAACCATGGAAAGTCAAATCAATCTTTCCTTACTCTCTTGGAACCCCAACTGCTAAGGACCCCTAAAAATGGATGGCCCATCTTAAGGCTGTAAATTTTCCATAATTATATTCCCAGCAGTCAGATGCTAGGGCCATGAGGGAAGGAAACACACCCTGGTTACCCCCACTCACGTTAAATGTTGAATTATCTTACAGTTGATAGTTCCCTAGATTCCTCGACCTTTAAATGCCAAACACTACTCGCCTTTTGAATTTTAATCAATTTATTTTTTTCAACTGGAAATGTCAGGCTTCTGTATGGAATTACTCGGCGCTGCTGATGAGATAAAGACTCAGAGTTCAGTGTCTGAAGTCCCGGAGTACCAGAGGAACCAGCACACATCAAGAGACATCATTTGCAGGCAGCCAAATAAGGGAGTGAGAGAACATATATTTTTCATTAGCTTTCATTTAGAGGTTCGGGACTTGAATTTATTTTGTCTCCTATCCTCCAGAATGGACAAAACTACTCAGAAATGTTAATGACTTAGACCGTGTCACTAAGACAGCTGAAGAGGGAATGTGATCTCTTATTTATAAAGAGCCTACTGTGTGTCTGAAAATATTATCATCTAACTCTCAGCCACACTCTGTGATATAATAAAATAGTTATGATTCTTATTTCATGGAAGAGGAAACTGAGGCTCAGAGAAACTTGCTAGCTACTGCAGAGTTTGTGACATAGCACAAACTGTAGACTTGTTGAGTCCAAAACACCTGCTCTTGCCATTATACCAACTGCCCTGAACTAAGTCAATATTCCTTTACCCATTTCTTAGGATAATAATCAGTCTTCAGGTGTGTTTAAGCTGGGCATGACTGGCTCACCCGATTTCCATCTACTCTTGGCTTAACTGATCTGACCCGGGGCCTTCACACTCATGAATTTTGTATCCACATAAATAACTTCTATAATATTTGACTTCTGTGAAAAAATAATGTCGAGCCTGTTCTCCACCATATGGTCATCAGTTTGACCACCAGGAGAGGTGCCTGGCATATAGTAGGCACTCAATACATATTTGTTCATTTTTTCTCTTTTTGTAGCTGTCTCTGTCTCCAATTCTTTCTCTTTCCTTCTTTCTCTTTCTCTTCCCTCGATATGTATTCCAGCATTTATCTCTAGGTTAAGAAAATGCCAAAGTGATCTTAGAAATTCATGGGCCTTCCCCTTCATTAAACCATTACTGTCTCCTTGGCTGACTAAATAAAGCTAACATTTAAGTCACAGAACAGTTCCCAAGGTAATAATAGAGAAGTAGAACTCCACTAATCACCAACTAGTTTCACCTTTTAAGAAAAGGCTGTTTGGTCAAGCCCACAGATCCACAGCCCACACTCCATCCATATGCCCACTTTCTGTCTAGAGAACTATCTGCCCAGCAGGTTTAGAAGACTGAAAATTCCTAGGCAGGAGTGGACTTGTCCAGGGCTGTCACTGCATCCTGCCTCTGTCTCCACAGCGAGGGAGGTGCTAAAAGCTTATTTAAGCAGCTAACAGCAGACAGGCTCAGTACCCTTAGGTGACTTCTCCATCAGCTGGTCCCCTGGGGAAAGAAACCTGCCAATGCCCCAACACATCTTTGTAGCTTCATCTGTTGCCACCTACTCTACATCTTCTACCCAAAAGATTGAACTCAAATGCACACAGAGGCTGAGCAGTTAATATAAATGCGTACATTGGCCCAAGAGAATCAGACTAGATGGTACCTATGAAAGGGGCAGCTTTTACCTAGATTCACAGATTGTGCTCGGGGGAAAGATGGCCCTGTGCTGCTAGAGCTTAAAATTTTCAAAAGGATTCTGATATCTTGACAGATATTTACATCTGTCAATCTTAACTACCATTTCAAATATTCTAAAATTAGGTGTGTGACTGTGGAAACCCCTCTTCCTTCATCCTGTGATTCCCTATAATCTGTGTTTGCTGACCCCTGGATTTTCTTCAGGCTGTTCCCTCTACCTAGAATCTTGGCCCTCTGTCCCCACCTATACACATTCTGAGATGCCACCTCCTCTGTGAAACATTTCCCCACTTATAACTGACTTTTCTCTTCTCTGTGTTCCCAGGATGTGTTTCATGGACTTAAATAAATGCAACACTTTGTAGACTTTGAGTTCCTTGGATCTTACTCAAAACTTCATTCCCCCTCTTCCCATGCCATCCATCCCTAGGTCTAATACTCAATAAATATCTTTAGAAACAAGGATTAAATGAATAAATGAACTAATGCACAAATAAAAGATGGTGTAGTCTGATAGAAGGAGCCTGAATCTTGGAGACAGACTTGGATCTTTGGGTTCCAATTGAAGTTCTGCCAGTTACTAACTTTGTGATCTTGGAAAATACTATTCTTGTTGCCTGTACAAGAAAGACAAAGATGTCTACACTGCAAGGCTGTTGTGATGATTAAGGAAAATGCACTTCAGAGCTTGGACCAATGCTCTTACTTCTCCCATTGCAGTGTTTTTTAAACATGGCTGATCATACGAATCACTGACCCATTTATTATTAATCATCCAGGGCCCACCCAAGGCATATCGAATCCAAACCATTAGTGGAAGAGCCTAGGGATACGTGTTCTTACAACCAGAAGGAATTAGAAAATAAAACACACTCTTTGTTACCACTTCTATACTCCTAATAGCAGCCTCCTGGATGTCTCAAGGTATTTCAAACTTTTGGGGTCACACTGACTGCTAATATTTAAATAAAAATGGAACCCACCCTGACTCCTTTCCTTAGTCTGATGATGAGGTCATGTGCTAAGTAAAAGCAGTAATTGAAGATTTATTGGTAGGAGTCTTACTATGAAAGTTAATGCAAAAATCATTTCCTTACTCCATAGGGTCCCATTAAAATGTTAGCACCATAAGGGCAAGGAATTTTTTGTTTGTTGTAATATCCCAAGAGCTTAGAACATGCCTGAAACATAGATGTGCAATTAACATTTTCTGAATTAGATCAGATAACTCGGTTTGCAGCACATGTGCTCTAAGAATGGGCTCACATATTGAATATCAAATGGTTCTTTCACTTCAACTCTCAATCCCAAACAGCACCTGGGGTAAAACCAGGCAAAGGACACTTCAAGTCCCAGATCAAACCCTCAGTAGCTGAAACTTTAGCAGAAGAGTTGATGGTTCTATCACTGCCCGTGTTTTCTTCTCATTAGTCACTTTATGGACAGTCTGTCCAAGCACATGCCTTCATGATGTATAGGGGACCAAGCGATGGATAAGAAAGACGGAAGTATTAGTATGGCCATCCACTGTGGCAGAGGCTCCAAGGAATGTTTCTGATGAAAAACAAGTATGAAATCTTGAACTGTTCATTGTTAAATCACAATGGAAAGAAGTAGAAATAGAGACAATTTATTTACTCAGTTGCTATATTGGTCAGCAACAACAACAACTATAAATTGGAAAAATAAAAAGAACCATATTGTGTTGAATATATATGTTTGTTTACACAATCCAAGGGAGCAATGCTGTAATAACTCACTGATTGAATCAGAAGTCAACTTTAATTTTACAATTTATTGAAAATAATTAAGTATATAGTGAAAGGAAAATGCCCTTTGCCAAAGGAGGAAGAGGCAAGATAAGGATTAACTACCAGGTGGCCAAGACACAAAATTCCATACATAAATAACCAGAAAACAAATAAATATATTAATATATAAATAAATAAGAGTAAATATTTCAGGACAGGGAAATACTGACTACATAAGCTGAATCATATCATGGGGAAAGATAATGTAAGATTATGTAAGATTTCACAGTCATTTGAAATAAAAGACCTTTAGTTAATTCTTCCTATTCCAGTATGATTCCTTTGGTAGAATGTACATTTTTCTTTTTCGATTTTTTACTCCTTCCTTTTTTTTTTTTTTTTTTTTTTTTTTGCGGTATGCGGGCCTCTCACTGTTGTGGCCTCTCCCGTTGTGGAGCACAGGCT
This sequence comes from Lipotes vexillifer, assembly GCF_000442215.2. Lineage (NCBI taxonomy): Eukaryota > Metazoa > Chordata > Mammalia > Artiodactyla > Lipotidae > Lipotes > Lipotes vexillifer. The sequence continues at coordinate 1,583,769 of NW_006775143.1, read as the reverse complement.
CCGGACGTGCAGGCTCAGCGGCCATGGCTCACGGGCCTAGCCGCTCCGCGGCATGTGGGATCTTCCCAGACCGGGGCACGAACCCGCGTCCCCTGCATCGGCAGGCAGACTCTCAACCACTGCGCCACCAGGGAAGCCTACTCTTTCCTTTTATTCACTTTTAATTTTTTAATACTTCTTCCTTTTAATAGAAGTATACACCTATGCCCTTTGTCATGTGGCTTTGATGCCTCTAAGTAGAGTAGGTGGAGTATACAACCCCACCAGGACCCCACCTCCAAACACTTTGGGCTTAGTCATCTGGCTTACTTCGGCCAATAGTATATGCCACGAACAGAGGCTTTAAATGTGCTTGCTCTATTTGTTTTGGTCTCTTGTGCTTTCGCCACCCACCATGAGAAGACCATGCCATGGGTACCCTGAGGCCCAGAATGAAACACCTGTGACATGAATGACATACAACCTGTGGCAGAGTACCTGCCCATCCTCTTTGCAGGCAATCCATAAACTACTGAGTGAAAGAGTCATGATCATACATGATTTTGCTGTAAAACCACCAAGATTTTATGTAACATCATCACAGTAATATATGGCTACTATAATCCCCATAAACCTGAAACTTCTGACGAAGATTACTATTGTTCAAGGTGACCTTCACTTCACCTGAATTGCTCTAGCTCCTTGCATGCATGGAACTTGGGCTGTAGGAAGCAATGTAATTTATAACATCTCTGGTAGAATATCATGTAGCTATTTGTGACAAACTGGGTGGTATGTATACAGATATCTCTAAATCTTAATGACACCTGGTCCTACCTTGAGCAGTAACTGTACATGGAACTAGGGTCATAGGACATTGTGCTCAATAATGAAAGAAATATTTATTGGTAAGGAAAGTCTAGATTGTGATGCAGTGATTAAAAAATTCTCAAAAGGGAACCCTTCTACACTGTTGATGGGAATGTAAATTGGTGCAGCCACTATGGAAAACAATGTGAAGCCTCCTCCAAAAACTAAAAATAGAGTTGCCCCATGATCTAGCAATCCCACTCCAGGGCATTTATCTGGAGAAAACTATAATTCTAAAAGATACATGCACACCTATGTTCACAGCAGCACTATTCACAATAGCCAAGACATGGAAGAACCCCAATTGTCCATCAACAGATGAATGGATAAAGAAGATGTGGTACATATATACAATGGAATACTACTCGGCCATAAAAAAGAATGAAATCATGCCATTTGCAGCAACATAGATGGACCTAGAGATTATCGTACTAAGTGAAGTAAGTCAGAAAGAGAAAGACAAATACCATATGATATCACTTATGTGTGGAATCTAAAATACAACACAAATGAACTTATCTATGAAACAGAAACAGACTCACAGACATAGAGAACAGTCTTGTGGCTGCCAAGGAGGAGAGAGGGGAGGGGAGGGATGGCTTTGGAGTTTGGGGTTAGCAGATGCAAACTATTGTATACAGAATGGATAAACAACAAGGTCCTACTATATAACACAGGGAACTATATTCAATATCCTTTAATAAACCATAATGGAAAAATATGAAAAAAGAATGTACATGTGTAACTGAATCACTTTGCTATACAGCAGAAATTAACACAACATTGTAAATCAACTACACTTCAATAAAAAAAATTTTGAAAAATCCCAGTGGTTTAAAAAAACTCAGGTATTTTTTTAAACATCTTTATTGGAGTATAATTGCTTTACAATGTTGTGTTAGATTCTGCTGTACAACAAAGTGAATCAGTTATATGTATACCTATATCTCCATAACACCTCTCTCTTGTGCCTCCCTCCCACGCTCCCTATCCCACCCCTCTAGGTGGTCACAAGTATGGAGCTGATCTCCCTGGGCTAGGCAGCTGCTTCCCACTAGGTATTTTACATTTGGTAGTGCATATATGTCAATACTACTCTTTCACTTCATTCCAGTTTACCCTTTCTCTCACCATGTGCTCAAGTCCATTCTCTACCTCTGCGTCTTTATTCCAGTCCTGCCCCTAGGTTCATCAGAACCATTTTATTTTTTTTAAGATTCCAAATATGTGCGTTTGCATATGGTATTTGTTTTTCTCTTTCTGACTTACTTCACTCCATATGACAGAAACTAGGTTCATCCACCTCACTACAAATAACTCAATTTTGTTTCCTTTTATGGCTGAGTAATATTCCACTGTGTATATTTGCCACATCCTCTTCATCCATTCATCAGTCAATGGACACTTAGGTTGCTTCCCTGTCCTGGCTAGTGTAGATAGTGCTGCAATGAACATTGTGGTACATGCCTCTTTTTGAATTATGGTTTTCTCAGGGTATATGCCCAGTAGTGGGATTGCTCGGTTGTATTGTAGTTCTATTTTTAGTTTTCTAAGGAACCTCCATACTGTTCTCCATAGTGGCTGTATCAATTTACATTCCCACCAACAGTGCAAGAGGGTTCCCTTTTCTCCACACCCTCTCCAGCATTTATTGTTTCTAGATTTTTTGATGATGCCCATTCCGACCAGCGTGAGGTGATACCTCATTGTAGTTTTGATTTGTATTTCTCTAATGATTAGTGATGTTGAGCATTCTTTCATGTGTTTGTTGGCAATCTGTATATCTTCTTTGAAGAAATGTCTATTTAGGTCTTCTGCCCATTTTTGGATTGGGTTGTTTGAGTTTTTGATATTGAACTGCCTGAGCTGCTTGTATATTTTGGAGATTAATCCTTTGTCAGTTGCCTCATTGGCAAATATTTTCTCCCATTCTGAGGGTTGTCATTTTGTCTTGTTTATGTTTTCCTTTGCTGTGCAAAAGCTTTTCAGTTTCATTAGGTCCCATTTGTTTATTTTTCTTTTTATTTCCATTTCTCTAGGAAGTGGGTCAAAAAGGATCTTGCTGTGATTTTTGTCATAGTGTTCTGCCTATGTTTTCCTCTAAGATTTTTATAGTGTCTGGCATTACATTTAGGTCTTTAATCCATTTTGAGTTTATTTCTGTGTATGGTGTTGGGAAGCGTTCTAATTTCATTCTTTTACATGTAGCTGTTCAGTTTTCGCAGCATCACTTCTTGAAGAGGCTGTCTTTTCTCCACTGGGTGTCCTTGCCTCCTTTGTCATAGATTAGTTGACCACGTGGATTTATCTCTGGGCTTTCTATCCTGTCCCACTTATCTATATTTCTGTTTTTGTGCCAGTACCTTACTGTCTTGATTACTGTAGCTTTGTAATATAGTCTGAAGTCAGGGAGCCTGATTCCTCCAGCTCTGTTCTTCTTTCTCGAGATTGCTTTGGCTATTTGGGGTCTTTTGTATTTCCATACAAATTGTGAATTTTTTTGCTCTAGTTCTGTGAAAAATGCCACTGGTAGTCTGATAGGGATTGCATTGAATCTGTAGATTGCTCTGGGTAGTATGGTCATTTGCACAATGTTGATTCTTCCAATCCAATCTTGGTATAAAAATATACCAAGAACATGGTATATCTCTCTATGTGTTTGTATTGTCTTTAAATTCTTTCAACAGTGTTTTATAGTTTTCTACATACAGGTTTTTATCTCCTTAGGAAGGTTTATTCCTAGGTTGCAATGGTAAATGGGATTGTTTCCTTAATTTCTCTTTCAGATTTTTCATCATTAGTGTATAGGAATGCAAGAGATTTCTGTGCATTAATTTTGTACCCTGCTACTTTACCAAATTCATTGATTAGCTCTAGTAGTTTTCTGGTAGCATCTTTAGAATTCTCTATGTATAGTATCATGTCATCTGCAAACAGTGACAGTTTTACTTCTTCTTTTCCAATTTGTATTCCTTTTATTTCTTTTTCTTCTCTGATTGCTGTGGCTAAAACTTCCAAAACTATGTTGAATAATAGCGGTGAGAGTGGGCAACCTTGTCTTGTTGCTGACCTTAGAGGAAACGGTTTCAGTTTTTCACCATTGAGAACGATGTTGGCTGTGGGTTTGTTATATATGGCCTTTATTATGTTGAGGTAGGTTTCCTCTCTGCCCACTTTTTGGGGAGTTTTTAATCATAAATGGGTGTTAAATTCTGTTGAAAGCTTTTTCTGCATCTATTGAGATGATCATATGGTTTTTATCCTTCAGTTTGTTAATATGGTGTATCACATTGATTGATTTGCATATATTGAAGAATCCTTCCATTCCTGGGATAAACCCCACTTGATCATGGTGTATGATCCTTTTAAGGTGCTGTTGGATTCTGTTTGCTAGTATTTTGTCGAGGATTTTTGCATCTATGTTCATCAGTGATGTTGGTCCCTAGTTTTCTTTTTTTGTGACATCTTCGTCTGGTTTTGGTATCAGGGTGATGGTGGCCTCGTAGAATGAGTTTGGGAGTTTTCCTCCCTCTGCTATATTTTGGAAGAGTTTGAGAAAGGATAGGTGTTAGCTCTTCGCTGAATGTTTGATAGAGTTCGCCTGTGAAGCCATCTGGTCCTGGGCTTTTGTTTGTTGGAAGATTTTTAATCACAGTTTTAATTTCAGTGCTTGTGATTGGTTTGCTCACATTTTCGTAATTCAGTCTTGGAAGTTTGTATGTTTCTAAGAATGTTTCCATTTCTTCCAGGTTGTCCATTTTATTGGCATAAAGTTGCTTGTAGTAGTCTCTCATGGTCCTCTGGATTTCTTCAGTGTCAGTTGTTACTTCTCCTTTTTCATTTCTAATTCTGTTGATTGGAGTCTTCTCTCTTCTTTGCTTGATGGGTCTGGCTACTGGTTTATCAATTTTATCTTCTCAAAGAACCAGCTTTTAGTTTTATTGATCTTTTCTATTGTTTCCTTCATTTCTTTTTCATTTATTTGTGATCTGATCTTTATAATTTCTTTCCTTCTGCTAACTTTGGGGGTTTTTTTTTGTTCTTCTTTTTCTATTTGTTTCAGGCATAAAGTTAGGTTATTTGAGATGTTTCTTGTTTCTTGAGGTAGGATTGTATTGCTATAAACTTCCCTCTTAAAACTGCTTTTGCTACATCCCATAGGTTTTGGGCCATCGTGTTTTCATTGTCATGTGTTTCTAGGTATTTTTCGATATCTTTGATTTCTTCAGTGATTTCTTGGTTATTTAGCAGTGTATTGTTTAGCCTCCATGTGTTTGTATTTTTTACAGCTTTTTTCCTGTAATTTTTTCCTGTAATTGATATCTAGTCTCATAGCATTGTGGTTGGAAAAGATACTTGATACGATTTCCATTTTCTTAAATTTACTGTGGCTTGATTTGTGACCCCAGTTATGATCTATCCTGGTGAATGTTCCATGAGCACTTGAGAAGAAAGAGTATTCTGTTGTTTTTGGATGGAATGTCCTATAAATGTCAATTAAGTCCATCTTGTTTAATGTATCATTTAAAGTTTGTGTTTCTTTATTTATTTTCATTTTTGTTGATCTGTCCATTGGTGAAAGTGGAGTGTTAAAGTCCCCTACTATGATTGTATTACTGTTGGTTTCCCCTTTTATGGCTGTTAGCGTTTGCCTTATGTATCGAGGTGCTCCTATGTTGGGTGCATAAATATTTTCAATTGTTATAACTTCTTCTTGGATTGATCCCTTGATCATTATGTTATGTCCTTCTGTGTCTCTTGTAACATTCTTTATTTTAAAGTCTATTTAATCTGATATGAGTATTGCTACTCCAGGTTTCTTTTGATTGCCATATGTATGGAATATCTTTTTCCATTCCCTCACTTTCAGTCTGTATGTATCCCTAGGTCTGAAGTGGGTCTCGTGTAGACAGCATATATACAGGTCTTGTTTTTGTATCCATTCAGCCAGTCTGTGTCTTTTGGTTGGAACATTTAATGCATTTACATTTAAGGTAATTATCGATATGTATGTTCTTACTACCATTTTCTTAATTGTTTTGGGCTTGTTATTGTAGTTCTTTTCCTTCTCTTGTGTTTCATGCCTAGAGAAGTTCCTTTAGCATTTGTTATAGGGCTGGTTTGGTGGTGCTGAATTTTCTTAACTTTTTCTTGTCTGTAAAGGTTTTAATTTATCCATCGAATCTGAATGAGATCATTGCTGGGTAGAGTAATCTTAGTTTTAGTTTTTTCCCTTTCATCATTTTAAATATGTTGTGCCACTCCCTTCTAGCTTGCAGAATTTCTGCTGAAAGATCAGCTGTTAACCTTATGGGGTTTCCCTTGTATGTTATTTGTTGCTTTTCCCTTGCTGCTTTTAATATTTTTTCTTTGAATTTAATTTTTGATAGTTTGATTAATATGTGTCTTGGCATGTTTCTCCTTTGATTTATCCTGTATGGGACTCTCTGTGCTTCCTGGACTTGATTGTCTATTTCCTTTCCCATGTTAAGGACGTTTTGAACTATTATCTCTTCACATATTTTCTCAGACCCTTTCTTTTTCTCTTCTTCTGGGACCCCTATAATTCAAATGTTGGTGCATTTAATGTTGTCTCAGAAGTCTCTGAGACTATCCACAATTCTTTTCCTTCTTTTTTCTTTATTCTGCTCTGCAGTAGTTATTTCCACTATTTTATTTTCCAGGTCACTTATCTGTTCTTCAGCCTCAGTTATTCTGCTATTGATTACTAAATTTCATTTATTGTGTTGTTCATCATTGTTTGTTTGCTCTTTAGTTCTTCTAGGTCCTTGTTAAATGTTTCTTGTATTTTCTCCATTCTATTTCCCAGATTTCGGATCATCTTTACTATCATTACTCTGAATTCTTTTTCAGGTTGACTGCCTATTTCACCTTCATTTGTTTGGTCTGGGCCGATTTTACCTTGCTCCTTCATCTGTTGCATATTTCTCTGTTTTCTCATTTTGCTTAACTTACTGTGCTTGGGGTCTCCTTTTTTCAGGCTGCAGGTTCGTAGTTCCTATTATTTTTGGTGTCTGCCCCCAGTGGGTGAGGTTGGTTCAATGGGTTGTGTAGGCTTCCTAGTGGGGGGACTGGTGCCTGTGTTCTGGTGAGTGGGGCTGTATCTTGTCCTTCTGGTGGGCAGAGTCATATCTGGTGGTGTGTTTTGGAGTGTCCGTGAACTTAGTAAGACTTCAGGCAGTCTCTCTGCTAATGGGTTGTGTTGTGTTCATGTCTTGCCATTTGTTTGACATGGGGCATCCAGCACTGGAGCTTGCTAATCATTAGGTGGAGCTGGGTCTTAGTGCTGAGACGAAGATCTCTGGGAGAGCTCTCGCCAATTGATATTATGTGGGGCTGGGAGGTCTCTGGCGGTCAAATGTCTTGGACTTGCCCCTCCTACCTCGGAGGCTCAGGCCTGAAACCCGGCCGGAACACCAGGGCCCTGTCAGCCACGTGGCTCAGAAGAAAAGGAAGAGAGAAAACAAAAACAAACAAACAAACAGAAAACAAAAAAACAAACAGAACCCTAGGACAGATGGTAAAAGCCAACTTATACAGACAAAATCACACAAATAAGCATACACATACACACTCACAAAAAGAGAAAAGGGAAAAAAATATATATATTAAAAAAAAAGGAAGAGAGCAACCAAACGAGAAACAAATCCACCAGTGATAATAAGCACTAAATACTAAACTAAGATAAACATAAAATCAGAAAGAAATTAGATGCAGAAAGGAAACTCCAAGTCCACAGTTACTCCCAAAGTCCACCACCTCAATTTTGATAAAATTTGTTGTCTATTCAGATATTCCACAGATGCAGGGTTTATCAAGTTGACTGTGGGGATTTAATCCGCTGCTCCTGAGGCTGCACAGAAAAATTTCCCTTTCTCTTCTTTGTTCGCACAGTCCTGGAGTTCAGCTTTGGTTTTGGCCCCACCTCTGTGTATAGGCTGCCTTCAGAAGTCTGTTCCCCACCCAGACAGGACAGGGTTAAAGCAGCAGCTGATTAGGGCTCTCTTCCTCATTCAGGCCAGGGGGAGTGAGGGGTATGTAGTCATAATTGGAATGAAGGGCGAGCCTGAGGCGGCAGAGGCTGGCGTGGCATTGCAACACCTGTGCCATGTGTTCTCCTGGGGAAGCTGTCCCTGGATCTTGGGACCCTGGCAATGGTGGGCTGCACAGGCTTCAGTGGGGCTGTGGATAGTGACCTGCGCCTGCACACAGGATTCTTGGTGGCAGTGGGAGCAGCGTTAGTGGTTCATGTCAATCTCTGCGGTCTGAGCTGATAACCGCATCTTGTGCCTACCTCTGGAGCTCGCTTAGGCAGTGTTCTGCCTTCTGTGAGCACACTGGGAAGGAATCCCCTCTCCTCACACACCCAGAAACAAAGGTTTCTTTCCTCTCCAGCAGGTCCAGACCTTTTCCCAGACTCCCTCCCAGCTAGCTGTGGCACACTAGCCCCCTTCAGGCTGTCTTCATGCAGCCAACCTCAGTCCTATCCCTGGGATCTGACCTCCAAAGCCAGAGCCTCGGCCCCCAGCCCCAACCCGTCCCGGCGGGTGAGCAGACAAGCCTCTCGGGCTGGTGAGTGCTGGTCGGC
>NW_006775143.1:1565851-1575256 GCF_000442215.2 Lipotes vexillifer | reverse complement strand
CACCCCCTCCCCCGCCTCCCCATCTCCACCAGTGAAGAGGCTTCCTAGTGTGTGGAAACTTTTCCTCCTTCACAGCTCCCTCCCAGAGGTACAGGTCCCGTCCCTATTCCTTTGTCCCTGTTTTTTCTTTTTCTTTTGCCCTACTCAGGTACATGGGGATTTTCTTGCCTTTTGGGAAGCCTGGGGTCTTCTGCTAGCGTTCAGTAGGTGTTTTGTAGGAGTTTTTCTTCATGTAGATGAATTTTTGATGTATTTATGGGGAGGAAGGTGATCTCCACTTCTTACTCCTCTGCCATCTTGAAGGTCGCTCTATTTTTCACTAAGACCAACTATCATCTATCTGGTGACTCAGTGATAGAGGTTGATGGAGGTTTTGTCATCCTACAGCTGTGCCATCTGGAACACATGGCCTCCATGGTCAATGTGGCAGGTAAAGGGAAGTGCAAAAAGGTCTTAGAGTGGAAATTAAATATTTCATCTCAGAGATGATACACATCACCTCCTCTCACAGCTCATTGTCTAGTACTAGACACATGGTCCTATCAGACTACAAGGCAGTAGGGAAATGTAATTATTATCCTGTGCCTGAAAGAGAGTGGAACTGGATATAGGTAAACACTGAAAATCTCAACCACAAAATCATATTGTTCTAGTTTATTAAATGGAGAGGATAATCAGTGGGTTGTCATTGTGCTGACGATAATTACTGTCAAACATGACACATGACAAACTTTAGCGGATTGATGTGTGAACACAATTTTTAAAACATATCCTGAAGTATAACTAGTGACATATACACTTAAAGTGAATATCTCTATTAACACAAAAGAATATTCAGTAAGAGCTCACCAGCACTCTCGAGTGGTGGAAGCCTCTTAGATACTACTTTCTATACCTCGGTTTGGGGTAATTAACCTGTCTGTTATAATTGGAATCCCACAGAGAAAAGGGCACAACCTTCTGAGACCTTCTGGGAGTAGAACTGTAAAGGATATGAGGTAGAAGGACGGAGCATTTTAAGTCTCTCCAGAGACGTAAATGGCTTTGGGGTAGATAAAACAACCCCAAATTGCTCTGAAGCCATCCAAGTATTAAAAATTCCATGCAACAGAGAGCTGTGTTAAACTGAAATAAGACACCATGTAGACATTCAGCCTGGGGGAAACAACCAACTCTACTCTAGAGGTCATAGTTGGCGGGAGCTGGGTTGATCATGGAAGTGTGTAGCCATGGCTCATAATGCATGAACCTGACAATGTTTGCCTACCATCTAATGAACTAGACTCTCCAATAAGACATCAGTGCCCAAAGTACTGAAACTGTGAATTGGAAGAAATAACCACAGGGATAATAAAACTATTTTATGGGCTTAGAAAAATAGAAAGCAGTGTTTCAAAATGAGTCATGCTATACAACTGGTAAGTCCATACAGGAAGAAAAATTGGTAATAGGGAGTTAATAAGAGAGAACTAGATGAAAACTGTGCCTTTGTATCTTGGCTATGATTTTATTTCTAACATCTCTATTGGGTATAAAGAGTAAGAGCTGCCTGGGAAGTAACATTGTCCAGACACAATTCCCAGAATTATCATTTTACTTTTGTTCTTCCAAGCAATTGTGTTAAATTTATGACTATCCCAAGCTGCCAGCCACACCTCCTGAGTGTGAGCTGCTGGGCCACAGGGCTCTATTTTCCCAGCTCAGCTCAGAGTCCTAGAGACCTGTTCATTGCAGCTTCTGTAAAACTATCTGGTTCTGTTCTAAGGAAGAGTGGATACAATAGATGACCATTCTTCAAATGGTGAAAAAATATGAGATGACTCTAATATTGGGTTGAAAAACTGTATATCCATGTAAATAAAGTGACATATATGCCTGTCAATGTTCTTGGGAGGGTCACTGCCTTCAAGGTTCTGGGATATCTAATTGTTAGCTCTTCTTTATTGGCTGAGGGTAAATGGTGTACTTCAGGAAGAATCTACAATGTTCATGTCAAATTTTTTACAGGCTAAGAGTGTCATTCTTGTACACAACATTCTGAGGTGAATTAGAACTTACATCATCTGTAGGTCATCTTGCATAAGGCTGAAAACACATGAACCTAGCACTACACACACATGTGTACACATATACACACACATATACATGTACAAATTGATTGTTATTATTTTAGCGGCCATATGCTCCTAGGAAACACTAGCTTCTTTCTTTAATTTACCATGGAGTCTGGCCAAATGCAAGGATTTCTGTACTTTGAAGAGTACAGCATTACAGCATTCACCGTTTTTTTTTCCAATTAGTAAGAAAAAGTAAAAGTAAAATGTATCAGAGACTCTTAGAAAATCTTTCCCTGAAAACCAAGGCATTTTGGCCATTGTCATGATTATAACCATTCCTTTACCTGGGGACAAGAATGGACTTGAAACGTTGTTACCTAGAGACCATAGAAGACAAGGTGTGAGTCCTTCAACTCTCAAGGGAAAAGGTATGTAAGTTACCATAAAAGTAGACAATAAATGTTGAGATATTCTGTAGTCTTTTTATCTTACATCATGGCATGATAAATGTTTCATGCTTATTACCTTGCTATAGCCCTATCAGTAAATAGGAGAAACTTAACCTACTTTTAAATATTTTTCCTAGAGAAGAGAGGAAGCCCCACTTACAGAGCCCCACATGCAAAAGGAAAACTTGTCACTGTATATTACTACCGTCACACATGCTGAGAATAAGTGAGACAGGCAGGTTCTCACCCCCAGGAGACATAGTGTGGGAGTGTGGTCTGCTGAGGATAACAGGGCTGGTCACACATACCTGCTCACCTCTTCTAAGATGGAAAAGGAGGGCATAGTCTTCACTGCTTCCAGAAAGGAAAAAAAATTAACCTACTCCAGTAACAAGACAAGAAGCCATACCAAGCATTTTCTTCATTTTGCACCAAGACATTTTAAGTTGAAAACAGAAATATTTTTCTAAAGGAACAATCTTTCCTTACATGTGTCATATGTCTTCTAACACATCCACTCCCTGCCTTATACAAAGAATCAAGTGTATCTTTGCTGATCCCTAGAATACCAGCTTCCTGCTGTATTCATGGAGTTCTTCCTTTTCCCTTATCACATCTTCTCCTTACTGCTTGCATTTAAATTATTTCTCTCATTCCCATCTTACCTTTTGAAGGTTTTCCTTTTTCTCTGTCATTGAATTATGGGATTCAGACATTTTTCCTTGAAGTACAAAATAAACCACTCACAAAGAGATTAGAGGTCCTGGTGGAACTTAAATCACAGCATTGGCAACCTAAAATGGAAAGTGACAGAATGAAATGTTTTAATTTGGGGGGTTTATAGTCTTCTTAATTATTTTCATTTCTCTCTGTCTAATGTTTTTGTCCCAATGGGGAAAAGAGAGGTGTTATTTATCCATCTCCTTCAAACCAAAATATAAATTCCATGCAAATTTAAATATTCCAGATCATCAAAGTCCCTTGGCCATTATACCACCTAAATTTGCTCATTGGTTATCTCTCCCTCAGACTTAAGTACCCTTAGTCACCCCTCTGTCCCAAGATCTACCCCATCACCAACATCCCCTGCCTATGTGCACAATCTCTCTTCTCCTCACCTGATATTAGTTTTCTTTATCTCTTTTTCTTGGGTTTACCCAGGCAGGCAACTCAAAATCCCTCTTAACTTTTCTTTTTCTCATTTTTCTATTGTGTTAATATATACATAAAATTTTTATTATTTTAATCATTCATAAGTGTACAATTCAGTGGCATTAAATACATTCATAATGTTGGCTAACCATCACCATTTTCTATACCCCAAGCTTTTTCATCATCCTCAACAAATACTCTGTACACATAAAATTATAACTAATCCTTCCCCTCTTCCCCTAGCCCCTGGTGACCTCTATTCTACTGTCTATCTCTGTGAATTTGCTTATTATAGGTAGCTCATGTAAGTGGAATCATACAAAATTTGTGTATCTATATCTGGCTTATTTCACTAAGCATACTGTTTTGAAGGAATGTCTATGTTTTAACAATTATCAAAACTTTAGTATTTTTTCTATTGAATATTATTCCATTGTATGTATATACAACATTTTATTTATCTATTAACCTGTTGATGGGAACTAGGGCTATTTCCACCTTCTGGTTATTGTGAATAATACTGCAATGAACACTGATGTACAAATATCTGTTTGAGTCTCTGCTTTTAATTCTTTTGGGTATATGGGTATGAGTGGAATTGCCGGGTCGCATGGTAGTGCTATGTTTAATCTTTTGAGAAACTGCCAAACTGCTTTCCACAGTGGAAGCATTTTACATTCCCACCACTAATGCATGGGGGTTGAATTTCCCCATATCCTTGCCAACACTTATTGTTTTCCATTTTCATTATTATAGTCATCCTATTATGTGTTAAGTGGTATCTTGTTTCCATTCACATTTTCCCAGTGACTAATGATGTTGAGCATCTTTTCATGTGCTTACTGGTCATTTGTATATCTTCTTTGGAGAAATGTTTAAGTCCTTTGGTCATTTTTGAATTGGGTTGTTTGTTTTTTTGTTTTTGAGTTTTAGGAATATTTATATATCCTGGATATTAATCTCTTAACAAGCATATCATTTGCAAATATTTTCTTCCATTCAGGAGGTTGTTTTTTCGCCTTCTTGATGATATCCTTTGATGTACAAAAGTTCTTAATTTTGATGACATCTAATTTACTTTTTTCTATTGTTGCCTGTGCTTTTGGTGTCATATGCACAGAGTCATTGTCAAATCTAATGTCATGAAGATTTTCCCCAAAATTTTCTTCTAAGAGTTTTACAGTTTTAGCTCTTAAGGTTAAGTCTTTGATCCATTTTGAGTTAATTTTTGTATATGATGTAAGATAGAAATCCAACTTCATTCTTTTGCATGTGGTTACTTAGTTTTCCCAGCACCACTTATTGAAAAGACTGTTCCCAGCTCATCCACTTTATATTCACAGCAGCCAACAGAAGTAAATAGTAGAGCAATTTACCCTAGGGAGACAAGGTTCTAGAAGCATGTCCAGGCAGTCATGATTTTATAGAGGAGGGATGATTTACTATAAGTTCCATGAAAGGAGAAACTGTTTCTGTTGAGTTCAACACAGGAACCTCAGCTGCTAGAATCATGCCTGGCACATCACAGACTCTCCATAAATATTTGTTAGAAAAAAAAAATCAATGAATAAAGGACTTATCCTTTGCACTCTAAAATAAAGTGTAAGAAGAAGGCAAAGATTGTGTAGGCTAGTGATAGATTTGAAAGTTCTGACATGTGGTAATGGAGATATTTCTGGGGAAATTCAGCCTTCCTGATCTCAGTGACACTAGAATGCCACTACCATAGAGCATACACAGCTGTAATCTGCTGGTTTCCATGGTTCTCTCCTTTACTACAGTGAAACTGTGAAGGCAGCAACACCCTCCATACTCCCTCCTCACGGTTTGGTGCCTACACTCTGTCCTTGGCCTAGAATACTCTTTTCACTTCCCAATTACACTCATCTTCACACCCCACACACAACTGAGCATATACCCAACACAGATGTGCATACACACACTTTGCCCAGCTAATCCTTATCAGTTTGAATATCTCAGCTCAGTATCGCTTACTCACTAATACCTTCTCTGTCTCTATCCTGACAAGGTCAGTCCTCCAGCCAGATCATCCTTACCACTCAACACATATCAGTGTATATTTGTGACATGATTTGATGAACGTTTCTTTCCCTCAACTGCCATAAGCCTACCACACTTCTATGTGCATAGTAGGATCTCAAAAATTGCCCAGTAAACAAGCCTATAGGAGACACCCCAAGTGTGGTTAACTGTCATTATTCAGAATAAATCATTATCTAGATCTAAAGATGATATTAAAATAGTGAGTTGGACTGGTAGGCAAAGACCATCAGACAACAACCATGAACACAATGACAAAAACAACTCAAGAGAAAAACTCTTCACTGTGTTCCTCTCTCGCTAATCGCAAGCAAGCAACATTCACATTTGAAAATGAGTTTAGCTGAGGACTATTGATTTTTTCTCTGCTTTGCCTCAGGCTTTGTGCTGAGACTCTAGCTCTCAAGAGGGAGAACCCCCTGCCCTGATTCCACTTGGCCTTGGTTTACCTCCAGCTCAAACATGCCTGCCTGTCTGTCAGATTTAATTAAAGGGCAAGATAATAGCAACAACAGCAGAAGCAGGGTAGTCAAGAGACCTTGCTTGTTTTGTGAAATGGAACATTGAAAGAGGATTTTCAGAAGGCAAATGAAAATCTTCCCTAATTTTTATTAGGGAATCTTTCCATCTTCCCCAATTTTTATTTGAAAAAAAATGTCCAACCCCTAGAGAATCTGAAAGGATATTATAATGAATGCATATGTATTCTTCATTTAGATTCACAATTGCTAGCATTTTGTCACATTTGCTTTATCTGCATATATATGCGTGCACACACACACACACACACACACACACACACACACACAGTGGATTTTTTTCCCAAAATCTTTTGAATGTAACTTGTAGGCATCATAACATTTCAATCCTAAATACTTTAGACTATATCTACCTGTAGAACACAAGGACCTTGTCTTACAGAACTATACTACTATTATCACACCCAAGAAATTTAACACTAATATGGTAATTGCCTAACATGTAGTCTTCAAATTACCCAAGTTCTCCCCAAATATACTTTTACAGCTCTTTCAAAAATCCAAGATCCAACTAAAGGTCTCTCACTGCATTTGTTTTTTATGTTTTCTTATTGTCTTTAATATACACCCTCCTCTCCTTTATTCATCTATGTTTGTTTGTTTACTTTTATTCATGGGCGATTGTTTTAGAGCATTTCATGCTAGTTGTCTTGCACAATTGCCCCAAATTTTGGATTTTTCTGATTCTTCATGACTGAATTCTAGTTAAACATTTTGGGGAAGCTATTGTGCAACTGACTTTGAATAACATCAGGGGGCACATAATGCGAGTTTATCCTATTATTGGTGTTGCTAAATTTGGTCAGTTGGTTAAGGTGTGAGTCCCCAGATGTCTCCATTATTAAGAACCTCAAGTGACCTGTGAGATTATGGTTTGAAATCTCATAAATGCCCTTTTTTTCAAGACACTTTTAAGCAATGGCTTAAACTTCTGTTATTGACCCTCCATGAATCAATTATTTCTTGATGTTACCAAACACTGACTTTCTATTCTATTATTCCAGTGACATATATTAGTTAGTATTCTTATGTTAAGAAAGCTCCCTTTTCTCTTTCAAAGGGGGGAGGTGTAGACTGCATCTTGAAGACAAGACCCAAAAGTGTGTAGGAATAAAGCCCACAGTACTAATCACATCCTGCTTAAATGTTCCACATGTAGTTAGATGCTTTCCTGTAAGACTGGTCTTCTCTGATGTGGGTTCCAAGCCCTCCTAGATCTTTGGATACCCCAACAGCATAGGTGTCTGATTTTCCTGGCTCTCTGAGCATGAAAATCACCAAAATTATATGAGAAATTTAGAGTCAAAAGTATGGAAACACCCTTGTAAACTATGCATGTATAATTCCTTATTAGGGCTGAGGTTAACCCAGTAGGGGACCAGTTTGTGGTGGAAGTAGGATAGGAGATCTTAGGGTCCATATTGAAACAGTTGTGGCAAGGAAGATGCATTAAGTACTGTCAAATCCATAAAAGCTTAACGCCTAGTGTACAAACCAAGTAGAATAAGAGGAATAAAGGAGAATGAGCAAGAGATGGAGGTTCCAATGTATGTCTGAGACAAGTAGGAGAGGGGCACAGAGGGGCTCTCTTATCTACTTCAGAATACTTTGGACTTACTGAAGATTGAACGCAGTTTTAGCTCCCCTCAATGGAGCCCCTACTATGTGAGAACAGACTGCGTTAACTGCATCAAATGTCTGATTGGTGTAGACAAGATTGTTGGGGTGATGTCCACCATGACACTCTTGCACCTAGTCTCTGTGACTCAGTTCCAGTGGGATTTGGTCTTCTGCGGTCTCAGCAACAAAGCTGACATGTAACCTCTCCATTTCTACGTGGCAAGGAAGTTCCTGCAGAGGTTAGAAAAGGGGAAAGTGGGCTTCCCCTAGTGGCGCAGTGGTTAAGAATCCGCCTGCCAATGCAGGCGACACGGGTTCGAGCCATGGTCCAGGAAGATCCCACATGCCGCGGAGCAACTAAACCCGTGCACCACAACTACTGAGCCTGTGCTCTAGAGCCCGCGAGCCACAACTACTGAGCCCACATGCCACAACTACTGAAGCCCGAGTGCCTAGAGCCCGTGCTCCACAAGAGAAGCCACAGCAATGAGAAGCCCGTGCACCGTAACAAAGAATAGCCCCCGCTCGCCGCAACTAGAGAAAGCCTGCACGCAGCAACGAAGACCCAATGCAGCCAACAATAAATAAATAAAGGTAAATAAAATGAACAAAAAAAGGGTGACATTTAAAAAAAAGAAAAGGGGAAAGTGAGTACATGGGTAGGTGGTGGGGGTGTACGGCGGCAGGGAGCAGAGCGTAGAGACAGGTGTATTTAAAGCAGCAGAACAATCAGTACTAGGCGGGGCAATTTTGGGATTAGCGCTTTGGATTCTATTTTATTCTATTTTTTATAAAAAGAAAAGATCTCTCTCTGATGGAGAAGTCATGCTGCTCTATTGTTGTAGTCTCACCTCCACTCACACAGTTTCACCCCGCTTCATTTGTGACCCACTTCCTTCATCTCCTTTGCTTGTTTCCTTCAAGAGCAGTTTTAGCTCCCAACCCCAGCCAGTACCTTGCTTAAACTGCTTTAATCCCCAAGTGCTTCTTATATTGATTTTAAACAGTTAAACTGCCAATCAACTCCTCTCCTTGTGCAGCAGCTGAGGGCAGAGAGATTAACACAAACAAATAAGGCTGGAGCCAGGAAGTTGGTTAGAATTTCCAAGTGAATGTCAGCACATACCGGCAGTCCCTCTTTCCCCCTCCCACCATGGAGGTGCAAGGTTATTACAAACAGACTATGCTTAGCTTTGTAATGTTAACAATAGCCAGCATTTAATGAATAGTTGCTCTGTGCCAGGAACCCTTCTAAATACTGTACTCTTATAAACTCATATAATCCTTGCAACAATCACATGGCATAAGTCATATCAATATTCTGTTCTAACAGAAGAGGAAACTGAGGCACAGAAAGGTTAAGTGACACATCTAAGGTCACCTTAGCTAGTGAATGGCAGAGCATGATACCAAAGGCAGTCTGTCTTTAGAATATGAACTAGTAGCCAGTAAACTATATGGACTCCCTTGCCAGTAAGCTATATGGACTCCCTTGCCTTGTTACAAAGTCCTCCCCAGGCTGTAGCA
>NW_006775143.1:1521541-1565841 GCF_000442215.2 Lipotes vexillifer | reverse complement strand
AGCAGGAATGCCCCCTTCCAAAATGCAGAGGGGAGACTGGTCAACACAAGTAAACGTTAAATACCTTTTAATCCAATAAGCATTCATGAAGCCCTGGTTATGTATGGGCACTAAGCTTGGCGTTGGAGATACAGAGATGGCGAAGATGCAGTTGCAGCTATCAGAGACGTCAAAAGAGTGAAGTGAGTCAGAAAGAGAAAAACAAATACCATATGCTGACACATATATATGGAATCTAAGAAAAAAAAATGGTTCTGAAGAACCTAGGGGCAGGACAGGAATAAAGACTAAAGACGCAGATGTAGAGAATGGACTTGAGGACATGGGGAGGGGGAAAGATAAGCTGGGACGAAGCGAGAGAGTGGCATGGACATATATACACTACCAAATGTAAAGTAGATAGCTAGTGGGAAGCAGCCACATAGCACAGGGAGATCAGCTGGGTGCTTTGTGACCACCTAGAGGGGAGGCATAGGGAGGGAGGGAGACGCAAGAGGGAGGAGATATGGGGACATATGTATATGTATAGCTGATTCACATTGTTATAAAGCAGAAACTAACACACCATTGTAAAGCAATTATACTCCAATAAAGATGTTAAAAAAATATATATCTAACAGAATCTAATCACAGATAAGCAGTCCACCTGGGAAGATGGTAGTGAAAGAGGAAGGAGAGGCAGGCAAGTGATCAAACAGCTCCTAATCATTCACTTTATGACTCAAACCTCACTTCTTCTAGGAAGTCTTCCCTAACTACCTCCCGCTGCTTTGCTCTTGTCATATCGCTTGCTCTTTTTTTTCTTTTCCTCTAAAGATTTATTTATTTATTTAATTTATTTTTGCCTGCATTGGATCTTAGTTGCGGCACACAGGCTCCAGGGCGCATGGGCTATGTAGTTGTGGCGTGCAGGTTCCAGAGCATATGGGCTCTATAGTTTGTGGCACGCAGCCTCTCTAGTTGAGGTGTGCGAGCTCAGTAAGGCAGATTCTCTACCACTGGACCACCAGGGAAGTCCCCATGTCACTCACTCTTGAACACTGCAATGGTATGATCACCTGTTTGTTTCTCCAACTAGATAAGGGGACGGCAGATGACATCTTAAAGGGCAAATCTGGCCCACCACCTGTTTTTATAAATATTTATTGAAACACAGTTGTGGTCATTTGTTTACATATTGTCTAGGACTGCTCTTAAGCTACAACAGCAGAGTTAAACAATTGTATCAGAGACTTTTTGGCCTGTAAAGCCTAAACTAATTACTATCTAACCCTTTTCATAAAAAGGTTGCTGACCTCTATGCCAGACTATCAATATTTTTAAGGCAGGAGCTTGCTCTTTATTTCTGAATCTGTAGTAGCCAGCACTGCAGATCATTCTGGGTAAATTTGCATCTGTTAACCTCATGGAAGCATCATTTAAGTTTGTCCTGGGATAGATTCTTAAAATGAAGGTTCCTGCTGGACAGAGAAGCAGAGGGGATGCTGGAACGCCTACCCAGCTCTTCTATTTCCTGGCTCAGTGCACATCCCAGACACAGCAAATGGCCAGGTGATTTAGCAACCAAACTCAGGCCTGCTGAAACCACTCTGTAAGAACTAACACACATAACAAAGAGACGCTTTGGGGCAGGCAGAGGGAACGAAGTGGAGACAAAGATAAAACAGACCATGTGTGGGATGATTTTCCACTTTAATTTTCCTAGGGGGTGATATAACTTCTGTGACAGGTACGTTATTTTGGTTCTTCATTAGAACTCTTATTAGTATGGTATTGGATGTACCTAACTGCACCTGCTGTGTTAGGGATCATAAAGTGGTGTGTATAATGTTGCATCTATCTTGGGAAGGACCAAATGTGAGCTGGTGTGAGGGTGGGCAAGCAACAGATTGGACGGCGGGTAGAAATTACCTGCAAGATTTCCATGCTCTGAGCTGGTAACAAGCCCAGAATGAACACTTGATCCAAGCAATTGCTGGCAAGGGGGTCATCCGTCTTGAAAGAGAACATTTTTGCTCAAATCGCAGTGCACCATGCAAGAGCTCAGCTGGTCTGAACATTTTTTATATCTTGGTCTGCAGTTTTCTCCCAAGTGGTATGTGGGGAACAGTAAGTTTTCAGAGGGCTGGCTGCAACCTGCAGAGTCAGGAGGGAGGTGTAAACCTGCTGAAAAGGGGTGACACAGGATCCCTAATTTATATGACTAAGACATTGCCAAAGTGAGACAGGCTGGGCTATTGTCGTCGTTGTTCTGGGAAATCTTGCTATGTTACATCTCAATTTGAATCAAGCACCCCAAAGGCTGTCAGAGTCTATATTCTTCCTTCCTTGTGGGACAGCTGAGAATCTCCATTCCCCTGTCATAGGCTGGTAGTCATTAGAACTTCATGTTTAAAGGGATGTTCAAAATGAGCTCCTATCACTTAACTATTACAATTCAATTAGGGAGCTCTTACAACTGATGGTGCTTGAATACCTAATTTCTTGCATACCTCCTTTCTTGAAGAACTCAGATCTTCCCAAAGCATGCCATCATTTCTTGGACCGATTTAACTATTAGAAAATTGTACAGTGCACTTCATATAGTACAATTAGCGGTCTTCTTGATGTCAAAGGATACGTAATATATCTTCATGTGTTTGTAGATTGTTTCCTTTCTGTCCCTACCCCCAAATCATAAGTATTCTCTTCTCTAGCTTATATAATCCCACTTCCTTCAACCTTTCCCACAGACGTGGTTTTGATTTCACTCACAACTTTGATTGATTTTTTGGTAACATGCCTCAACCTGTCTTTAGCTTTATTTTAGTCTGTTATCCAGAAGGAATGCAGTGATGCAATGCTTCTTTCTTCCTGCTAAATGTGCTTCTCTCACAAGACAAAATACAGTACTTAGGACCACTCTCAGATGTCGAAAATTATCAGCTCTCAAGGAGATGTCTTCACACCCTTATCATAAGTTTAAATCCAAAGACCAGAAAGCATTTCATGGGGGAGGGGGGTTATTAGGCACAGTGGATTCCTCCTCCTGATTTCAGAAGTACTCACCCAGTCACTGGAACATTGAGTTTTCTGGTTTAGATTCAAAGGTAAGTTTTTTGGGTTTTGTTGTTGTAATTTTTCTAGGATTTGGGAAAATTTGTTCATTAATTTTGAAATTATTTTTTTCTTAGAGACTGTTGTGCAATAAAATAAAAGTAACCTGAATGGTTGTCAGCAGCACTTTGTTAACTTACACCACTCACCTCTGAACTAACTCCTTCTCGGTGACTGCAGTGCTTTGAAAATACAGAGCTAATTTTCATGAGTTAACCCAGTGAGCTATGTTTTCTTTTTTTCCTCTCTCTGATTTTGGCAAGAGTTTTACTTTCCTAGCTATTCAAGTGATTACCAAGCCATTTTATGGACAAAGATGTGGCACTTCGCTTGGGCCAGAACTTTTTCGAAAGAACCAAGCTGTAGGATTGTCAGCAGTGGA
This sequence comes from Lipotes vexillifer, assembly GCF_000442215.2. Taxonomy (NCBI): domain Eukaryota; kingdom Metazoa; phylum Chordata; class Mammalia; order Artiodactyla; family Lipotidae; genus Lipotes; species Lipotes vexillifer. The sequence goes on along the minus strand of NW_006775143.1, from coordinate 1,562,363 downwards.
GGAATCTGAGAAATCATCAAGCCAATGCTCTAACTTTGTGAGTGAATGTCAGCTATAGGTGATCCTGGACTGAGTCGGAACATGAGCCAAGGCTTCCTAAGAGTCATTAACTTCAGGCTTCCTGGTGGCGCAGTGGTTGAGAGTCCGCCTGCCGATGCAGGAGACACGGGTTCGTGCCCTGGTCCGGGAAGATCCCACATGCCACGGAGCGGCTGGGCCCGTGAGCCATGGCCGCTGAGCCTGCGGTTCCGGAGCCTGTGCTCCACAACGGGAGAGGCCACAACAGTGAGAGGCCCGCGTAACGCAAAAAAAAAAAAAAAAAAAAAGAAAAAAAAGAAAGAGTCATTAACTTCTGCTGAAATTGAGGGCTCTCGCTAACATTCTTTTTTACTCTTATAGGATGGTCGTTATCAGAAATGCAGTCATGGGAAATTAGACAATTTCTGTACTGCTTTTATTTCCTTCTTTTGATTTTTTTTTCCTTTTCCTTTTCCTTTGGCTTTTTTCTAGAGTGCTTCTTGAAAATGTCAGCCTGTCTCAGCTACACTGAGGGGAGATAAGAAAAGGGGGATTATCCGACACTGAAGTAGAGTGTTAGGGAGAGGGCTGTGAATCCTGGGAGCCTGTGGTGAAGGCGGAAGACAAGTCAAAGCCAGAGGGAAGGAGACGGTAGATAAGCACCCTGGAGTGGGCCATGCAAAGCCATCTCCGAGAGGCTTCGCGGCACCCTGGTGTTCCAGGCACAGCCTGAACCACTATGTTCCATAGCCCCAGGGGACGGTGGGGTGGTCAGGGAACCCTGCAGAAACTGCAGCTAGCTTGAAACAGCCCCAAATCTCCCATTTTTATCTTTAAAATTTTATGTGAATTGTAGATTTTACTCCATATTACTATAATCCATAAAATCTAAGATGCATTTATTATGAAACACATCATTGTTTTATCACTAAGAAAGAAAGAAAAAACACTGTAAATTAAACTGTGACATAGCATTGATTGTAAAAGGCATTCTGATTTCCAAGGTGTTAAACCACGAATGAAATATTGGATATTTGTCTGTTTTTAATATAAAACTTTATTTTCCTTCTGTCTTCCCCCAATCTTTAAAATACTTTTGCTTCATAAAATGCACCACGGTTGTCCTTTGGCTTTGTGTATCCACTGGTACCACACCACAAACCCCCAGAAGTATTCACACTCCCATTTAAGACCCATTAATTATGGCATTTCCTGGAGTTAGCGGTACAAAGCATCTTTGGGGGATACAGGGAGAAGCTGTGGAACTATTTTCATTTAAAACCCTACCAACTCAAGACAATTAAAAATGTATGTTCAAACAAAAACTTGCACATGAATGTTTACGGTGGCATTATTCATAACAGCCAAAAAGTGAACACAAGGCAAGTGCCCATCAAGTGATAAATGGATAAACAAAATGTGGTGTATGTGTGGAATATTATTCAGCCATGGAAAGGAACGAAGTACTGATACATGTTACACCTTGAAAACATGATGCTAAGTGAAAGGAACTAGTTACAAAAGACATGTATCATAGGAGTCCACTTATATGAAATGTCCAGAATAGGCAAATCCATAGAGACGGAAATATTAGTGGTTTCCAAGGGCTGGAGGAAGGGGAGGATAGGAAGTGATGAGTGACTTTAATGAAAATAGGTTTTGTTTTGGGGTGAGGAAAATGTTCTCTCATTAAATAATGATAACAGTGGTCCAGCATTGTGAATATACTAAAAGACACTGAAATGTACAGTTTAAAATGGTTAAAATGATGAATTTTATGTTATGTGAATTTGATCTCAACTTTAAAAAAGGGTTGAAAAAAAAACTATAAAAAAGTTTCCTGTTTCTCTCTGAGCCACCATCCCAGTTGAAAGCAGAAGCAACTGTGTTGGAGGTAGAATTGGGAGGATGTTCTAGCTCAGCCTTGCTCGTACTCCAAGAGTAACCCCTGAGGTCCTTCTGCAAAACCCTGGGGTTCTGAGGAGCTAAGATGAAACCCACTGCCTTAAACTCTCCTCACAAAGTGGCTTTCTCTTTCCTGGTGAGTTGCAAGGCCCACACTGCCTTCTTCCAGGAGCAGGTTCCCTGAGTAGCAAGAATAGTGTGTTTCTCCAACATATGTCCCCTCTTTCCTTCTCCAGATCTTCCAGGTACTTCAGATTCAAACTGCCCCCTCCCTGGCACCAAGTTCCTCACACGTTTGGGAGCCAAGTTTTTATAACACCCACATCCTCCATGAAAGGCCAGGCATGAGGACACTGGAGACATAGCATGTTCTGCTGGAAAGATTATTTCCAACTTTGAATTCCCTTTGGAGTGATGCACATGCACATGTACATTTCACACTCACATGTGAAGCATGTGCTTTGCTCAGGCCAGGTGCTGCTGTGCTCAGAAAGGTCCAGGTGAGCCTGCCCTAAGCCCAGGATATTTTGAGAGTTGATCACATCAGACTCGTTTATTCTATGTTCTGACTTGGCTTTTTTTTCACAGTGACTTACTTGCCCGCACCTCCATATCCCTAGTTTCATGGCAGACATATCATCTCTGAGTCCAGATTCGCCTGGTCCTCATGCCTGCCACTGTGTATTCTCTCCTTCTAGTGACTGTTGGCTCTCAGAGCAGCCTGGATAGAGGCAGCCAGGAGCCCCAGGTTCTACCTACGCTAAGTCACCAAGATGGAGCCCATGATGCTTTTTCCCACTTCTTTCTTTATGCTATTTTCTCTCCTTGACATACCCTTCCTTCTTTTTGCCTGACTGTCTCACTCATGTTTGAAAACTTAGCTCAGATCCAGTAAATGGAGGCTTGGGCATGTCTGGAAAGATTCATCGTATCTCCCACACTACAAACATAAAATTGTTAGATATTATATAATAAAAAGTAAACAATACACATCCAGTCTTAAAGCATAGAGAGGGAAAACCACAATGCCTGGAGTTGGAGCTATGAATACAGACTGATCCCTAACTCACAGGGGTAGGGAGAGGTCATATAAATGAGTATGGGCTCTGCTCTCCTGGGTGAACTGAAACCCTGAAAAAATTCACAAGCCTTAAAAAATGCCCTATGTATAATATAGGGATTTTACCACTAGCCCTCCCCTCCCAGGGCTATAAGTGGAAATCAGAGCCCTGTGAGAAGTCAGAATCCTTGGCCAAAGCCAAATATACTTGTAGACTTTAAATCCACATAATCTCTGGAGTGTTAAGACTCCAAATGAAAAACTAATTTATATATAAAAAAAGAATCTCAAACTAACACATCAGGTTGCTTCTATAAGACAATACACAAGCGGCTCCCACTATACACACCCCTACTGAGACGACTTCCTAGTAAAAATTGTGTACCACACAAGGAAACAAGCCACAATGAAGGAGAGTCTACATATGAAGCAAGTGGAAGAATTTACACTGAATGAACCTGAACACGAGACAATCTGAAAGAGATTTTAAAGTGTATTTAAAGTGGTCAAAGGAGATAAATGAAAGTAGTACATGTAAGACAAGAACAATAGAATATGGAACAAATAATAGGTGGATTTAAAAAAATAAGTTTAACTTGTATCTGTAGATATTAAAAACACAATGGATGGATGATACAGTAGACTAGAAGAGAAGAGAATTCGTGAACTGGAATATAGCTTTGAGGAAATTACCTCAAACTGCAAAAAGATGCAGTTCACAGATATAAGAGGAAGGGTAACATTAGATCTCTAAAAACTGTGAATATCCAACATGCATTTAATAGAGAAAATGTAAATCTAGAGGCAAGTGATGTTCACAGAAAAATAGGCTAATTTTTTCCATTTTTTTTATTGTAGTAAAAAACTCATAACATAAAATTTACAATCTTAGCCATTTTAAGCGTACGGTTCAGTAGTGCTAAGTATTAATATATTCACATTGCTGTGAAACAGATCTCCAGAGTTTTTCATCCTATAAATCTTAATTATATTTGTTAAACAACAAATCCTCATTTCCCTCCCTCCCAGCTCCTGGTTAACGACCATTCTACTTTCTGTTTCTATGAATTTGACTACTTTATATACCTCATATAAGAGGAATCGTATAGTAAATATTCGTCCAGTTTTGAAAACAGATCAAATCAACATAGAGGATCCTAGTTAAGACAAGTAAAAACAAATCTATACCCAATATATTTTATACCAAAATGAAGACATTTTCAGACAGAAAAAAGACTGAAGTGGTTTGTCTGCTTACTGGCCTCTCCAAAAGGACTATTAAAGGTTGAACTGAAGTGAAAAAGGAAGCTGAATCTGAATGGAAGGTATAAGATGCAGGAAGCAAAGTTGAGTAAACAGTATTAAGCATACTGTTAGCACTAAATAAACACAAACCTCAAATATTTACATATATAGCTGTGTGTACACATACACACACACACTAATAATGGAGGGGTTTTAAAACGGTGGAAATAAAATATTTGTCAATACATGGAAAACACAGTTAAAGGGTCGTATGTGCTTCACAATATTCATGTAGAAAACAGAAATGGTCAATTTTAAACTTATTAAATACAGCATGCATGTTTAAAATTGAAGATCAATCTCTAAATTAAGCCAAGTAGAATGTATAGTTTTCAGTTTAAAAAGAGGAAATAAAGACAAAATTTTTCAATTAATAGAAGGCAGGAAAGGAGGCAAAAAGAAGGCAAGATAAGGAATGCTACCCAGCAATGCAAATGAATGTCTAGATCTGGATGGGTAGATCACAAAAATATAACATTCAGGATAAAAGAGAAAGTTGACAAAGTTTAGGTATGATCCTAACATATGTACCTCCTATAACAATGATATCATGATATGTATTGTTCATGGATATGTACAAATACATAAATATAATTGTGAAGTTCTAACATCATTACCAAGCTAGGTGTTGCTTCTAGAGATTAAAAAAAAAAAAAGAGCATAGAATTGAAAAGTCCCACAAAGAAGTTTTCTACTATATTGGTAATCTCTAATTCTGTATAGGTTTTGAAGCATCTGTGAAACAATGTTGGTATTAGTTACTTCCAGGTGGGGAGTATGTGTTTTATAATGTTGTATTAGTCTGATACATTTCTATAGATTTAAAATGTTTCATGTCTATAGAAAGATTCAGTTCAGGATGCCTCTCTCCCAGGAAGCCCTCTCAGGCGCTTTGTCTCTAGACCACGTGTGATACCTCTCCCCTGTGCTCTCAAAGCTCCATGCACTCACCCTATCAAAGCACCTACTGTACAATGGCTTAGGAGGTGTTCTCCAGAAGCAGAGCCTGAGGTAGGGGTTTGGGTCCGTGCAATTTACACAGGGAGAGTACTAAAGTAGGGTAAGGAAGGGGAAAGAGCCAAGCACAGATGTGGTCTGAGGCACAGCCTAGCCTTGGCCTGATCCACAGGACAGGATTCTAGAGCAAAAACCACACCACAGCATTGTCTGTCCTTAGTGTCCATGTGAGCTGCTCACTAGTGGAGGTGGGTGGCTTCGGGCAGCCAAGTGTCATTCTCTCAACAGGAGGTGTGAACCTTACCAGCCAATACTCACTGCAAGTAGAGCTCAGTGCACTGACCCTGTAAATGGCATATGGGTCAGCCTCTATAACACCTACATTATCTTAAAATGCTCATGTTCCTCTCTACCTTTTCAGTATATGAACTCCTTAAATCAGGGGCTGGGTCCTACTAGTATTCTGACCTCCAGGCCTACCTCAGTGACTACATAGAGTAGACTCTAACACACATTTAACGAACTGAAATGAACCTGGAGGAAAATGATCCAGCAATGCTAAAAGGGGAAAATCAATAGGAAAAAGGCCAAAAGTCTGTTCTTGCTTCTGTATTCCTGAACCCATTGGTGGAGGGCTGACTTGTTGATTTTCTGATAAATATATATGCATGCATGCATCTATTCATCAAGCATTTATTCAGCATCTACTGTGTGCCAGGTACTAGAGATTAAAAACTGTATATATTAAGCTTATATTCTCAAGGAGATTACATTATAGTCAAATGAGTAAGGCAGTTGATTCCTATGAACTTATATTCATGGAAGGCCCAGCTTCCAGGATCAGTGGGATCATTCCATGCTGAATAATTGATGCTAACTGCCCATAAGTGCTTACAGTTCAGAAAGGGAAACAGGACTGCACATAAATTTGGTATCAGATAAGCTGCTGTAAATGCAATAACGAGTTCAACTCTGTGATATATGTTCAGTATGATATATAATTCATTCATTCATTCAATTATTCATTTGTTCATCTTTCCTTTGAGCAAATATTTAACAAGGGACTGTTGTGTACTAAACACAGATGCACTGGGAATAGAGTGTTGAACAAGATAACATGGTTCATAAATTTACAGACTACAGACTAGTAGGAAAGGCAAATATTCTAAAGTTACTTATGAATAAATATATAATGGCAAGTTGCAGTAAGTCTAGCTTCAAGTTTCTTGCACGTGAAGAAAACCAAGTGCTTTGAAGCAAAGTTATGGAGGATGCCCTGATTTGGTCTTAGGAGATATGAAAATCATCTCAAATGAATTAATTTTTTTGTTTGCTATGAACAAAGAATTTGGACAAGCAAGCAGTGAGGAAAAGAGTATTTCAGATGTAGGGAAGAAAATCACAAAGTTTCTGATGTTGGCTGGCATTTAGCACAGGATTAGAACGAGTTGGAGAATGGTTGGAGTGGGATCTTAGGGGCCAGATCATGAATTACTTTGCAGGCCTCCTTAAGATATCTGAATTTCATTCCAAATGTAAAGGGAGGCCACCAGAAAGTTTAAGCAGAGGAGTGATATGATCCAATCTGTATTTTTAAAAGGATTAGTCTACTAGGGTGGAGAATGGATTGGAGGCAAACACGAATGGATATGTGAGGGAAAGATAAACAGTTGTCCAGCACTGAGATGACAGCAGCTCGAAGCAGGCATGACAGATTCAATATGTATGTTGAGGGTTGGACGGACAAAGCTGGGATGTAGATTGGCTATGAGAGGTGGAGGAGGGGAAGACAAGAATGATTCCAGATTTCAGGCTTAAGCAACTGGGTAGATGGCAGGACTATTATCTGAGATGCAGAAGGATGGAGTAGAAATTAATGCTGACTAAGAGAACTCAGGAAGGCCTCCAGGGGTAAGGGATATCTGGATGACAGGAGTTATAAAGGAGGACATTAAAAAAGATTAATATAGGGAAAGGGGGTTGTTCTAAGCAGACAACGATGTGAACAAAAGCCTGGGGATGAAAGAATACATGGTCAGGAGAATGGCAGTGAAAGAGTATGGCATTGCGTATGCAAAGTGACACTGTGCAGATGTTGCTATCAGGGTACAAAATTGAAAATTTAAGTGACATAGGATATCAAAGTCTTTGAAATTAATCTGGGAAAAAGATAATTTTTAAAGGTTTTCAGACAGTGGAATAATATGTTCAGACCTGGGTTGTTATTTTTTTTTAATTTTGTTAAATTTTTTTTTTTTTTTTTTAATTTTTTTAAATTTTTTTTTTTTTTTTTTAGTTTTATTTTAGGAAGGTCTCCAGAATTTCTGGAGCTCTGAAAGGGAGAAAAAATAGTTGGTGTTGGAGAAAGAGACATTTTGGGAAAACTGAAATATATGCAATCTTTTTTTAGCATCTCTAACAGATCAGTTTAAGAATATGAGCATGCATTATGTATAATTTGGGTTGTTTTTAAAAGTATCATGTTTCATGTTTGTTATAATATAGAGCTGCTAAGGCCTGGACAATTCTTGGAATAGATTTTATTTTCCCATTAGGATGGAGGTGTGGGTGTGGTGGTTACCCATTGGTCAACAATATTGCCTGGTTAAATCTTGCCATTTCCAACCTAAAGTTTCATATCTATTTTATAATTCAAAAAAGAAAGCCTGGTTTTATTTTTACTTTTGGATGGCCTGCTCTATTGCCCACTAAAGTGTTCTCTGGACCAAAAAGCGAAGGAAAGAAAAATATGACTGGGAAATTATGGGACAGCATATACTATTCATGGTGTGGAATTACAAAAAATATATTAAAATAATTTTCCTAGTTATGCTTTCCTGGTACTTTTTACATTAAAAAAAAAAAAAAAATCAAAGCAGTGTCCTTGACCAGGAGTCCGTAAACTTATTCTGTGAAGGGCCAGATAACAAGTATCTTAGGCTTTGTGGACTCTGATCTCTGTTGCAACTCTTTAACTCTGACTGTAGCACCAAAGCAGCCATAGATGATACAGAAACAAAGGATCATGGCTGTGTTCTGATAACTTTGTTCACAAAAACAGGTGTTGAGCCATATTTGTTGACCCTTGCCCAAGACCCCCAAATCTGATAATATCATAAGGATTCTTTTTTTTTTTTAATTTTAAAAATTTATTTATTTTTTTGCGGTACGCGGGCCTCTCACTGTTGTGGCCTCTCCCGTTGTGGAGCACAGGCTCCGGAACCGCAGGCTCAGCGGCCATGGCTCACGGGCCCAGCCGCTCCGCGGCACGTGGGATCTTCCCGGACCAGGGCACGAACCCGTGTCCCCTGCATCGGCAGGCGGACTCTCAACCACTGAGCCACCAGGGAAGCCTAAGGATTCTTTTTTTTGGCTACTCTTTAAACACGTCTATTTCTGCCTTTGTAGATCATACATAGTTTATAGAGTATCACCCTGGCTCATCTGCCACTTATAAATGTTGCTCAGTGTAATCCACTTATTTGGGTAGAGCCAGTACCCAGTAAAAGTGAGCCCCAGGTATGGTAGCCCTTTGTCTTAATCAAGGTTATGAAAATTTGTTCCCAAATTCGAACTTACTTTAGTGTCCCCCACTTTTGATTTGTCTTCAGTTAATGTTTTTAAACATCCTGCTTGATGACTAGTAAAATTTGTTTCTTGGGTAAAATTCTCATTCACGCTCAGAGAGTGGGGAAGAGAAGCAGCAGCAGGAAAAAAAGGAAAATGAGAACAAGGATGATGCGATGGATAAAGAGGAGGATGCTTTGCATGGTTTTGGTTGTTGCTGTTGTTTTGCCTAGAACTCACAGGCCGGGCTCTGTGCCAAAACATTGCCAATGCTCTTTCCCCCAACAGCCCTACAAAGGAGGTTACAGTCACCATATAACTCTTGGCAGGAACACTTTTAGGTTGGGTTTCTCCACAGACAGATACTGGGACAAGGATTTGAATGCAAAGTGAACCAGAGAGGTAATCCCAGGAAACAAAGGGAGGGAGGGAGCAAATGAGCCAGGAAAAAGGGAAAGACCATAGGGAATACGTTATCGAGGGGACAACTGACACTCAACCCTTTCAGAGACTGTGGAACACACCTCACTGCTGTCCCCCTGAGAAGCCAGGAGGCTTATCTAACCACCAAACCCCATCCCTTGTTGGTTATGTTTGCTCCTGGGCCCCTTAACCCCTTGCACCACATGTGGGTTGGTCCCATTCCTGAAGCTGGAGAAAGGCTTTAGGGAGAGACAAACAAGTGCTAGAGGCAGGAACTGATGGTGTGTACAGGAATTGTCCACTGAACTTCCAGATGACCTCCGACAGGGACCAAGAAGCTATGGGTAGGGCACCAAGAGGATGTGCTACAGACACTGAGGACAAAGCCTCTAGGGCGTGCATGGTTCTATTTTACCTGACGCACACCCATTATTTGTTCCTCTTTTGTCCCCACTCAACACTATTATCAGTCCTAAAGCTAAAGGGAAGTCTAGGGCCAATCTCCAAGAAGGGGCTTCAACTGATAATAATTCTAATTTTCCCAAGCCCTCTCTCTTCCCAGTATGTCAGAGCCCACTCTTAACGCTAAAAATTTCAGTTTGCATTCACTCTGGCACAATACAATTTTAGTAGGAAAGAAATCAATGCAACAGAGTCACAATCCATTAAATCATCCCCAGCCTTGTCATTTACCTGCATGGAATACAGATGCAGGATTTACTGGGTAGTCACCCATAGATGGTGTGGTTCACAAATCTGATGATGGCTATTTTAACAGCAATGGGGAAATTTTCTTTGTTTGCAAACTTAGAGGCATGCACCCAGGAATGGAGGGAAAAACGTGTTTCAAAAGAAATATTAAGTGCTTTACAAGTGTTAGCTAGTATCAATATCATAGATTTTTGAAAAAATAACTGACTAGTTTTTAACATACCTTCCCCTCCCCTGCTTTAGCTCCATCTTTCTGAGTTGGAATAAGCAGGAGACTGATTTATTTATAGCACAAGGGCTAACATATGGGAAAGACATGAGACCTTGTTTCTGTGTTCCTCTAGAGGGCAGAGCCAGAATTGATGGAGGGAAGGAACTCCAAGAAATAATTGAACTCAATATGAGGGAGAACTTTGTGGCCGTTAGCATGATCCAAGACTAAAGCTACACTGCCTTGTGACGTACTGAGCTCCCCAACACTGGAGGGACTATAGCTTCCCATGTGTTGCAGCCAGAATAGTAGGAGAGCTATGGCATTAAGTGAATGCAGGAAAGAGATATAATCACTGCAGTTTCCTTGAAATAACAGTCTCTGGAGTCTGATAGCCTGGGTTTAATCTTGGCTCTGTTACTCTTACCTACTCTGAGTTTGAGTCTTCTAATCTGTTAAAATGGGGGTAACAATAGTATATATATATATTTTGTGTGTGTGTGTGTGTGTGTGTGTGTGTGTGTGTGTGTGTGTGTTATGCGGGCCTCTCACTGTTGTGGCCTCTCCCGTTGTGGAGCACAGGCTCTGGATGCGCAGGCTCAGCGGCCATGGCTCACAGGCCCAGCTGCTCCGTGGCATGTGGGATCTTCCCGGACCGGGGCACGAACCCGTGTCCCCTGCATCGGCAGGCGGACTCTCAACCACCGCGCCACCAGGGAAGCCCCCAATAGTATATTTTTATAGGTTTGTTCTGTGACTCTCCTAAGATTATGTCTGTAAAATGCTTAGCACAGGGTCTAGCTATAATGCTCATTAAACTGATACTGCACTTTGTTGTTATTAAGGGGCTCTAGCAATGTAGGGATTTACATAGAAATTCTCTTGGCAAACGCATCCTGAGCACTCTCTTTGTCTCAGGCTTGAGCCAGATGCTGAAATACAGAAATAGATACATTGGATTCTTTTCTGCAAGATACGCCAAGCATACATGTCCTTGTGTACAGGGGTCTCCTAAGGATAAATTAGTCCAGGGAGATCTGCTGGCCTGGGTTTTAGGGAATGACCATCTGGCTGAAGCCCAGCAGCTCTGCCTGGGAGAGGGTTGTTCTTATGGGTGATGGAAATAGGTGAGCTACATTGTCCCATGCCATTTCTAGAGGGGCACAGTAAACTCCAGAGGATATAGGCAATCAGACAAAAAAGTCACACGTGTCTATCTAGGAAAATTAAAATGAATGCTAAAATCAGCCTTCAAGGGGAAAAAGACTCAGAAAGTCAGTCTGTCAGTATGCATAGGGGTTAGCCTGTTCCAGGCCCCCCAAATAAACAGTAATTGAGAGAAAATGGAGCTGCGAGGAACTATAATTTGTTGAGCATTTACTAAATACCAAGCACTGCCCTAGATACTTCATATGCATTGCAGTATTTAATCTGTTTGGCAGCCTTATGATATAGGTATTGCTATTATCATCTCACCATTAGAGGACAAACTGAAGCTTGCCGAGGTTAAACTACCCATCTCGGGTCACAAGGTGCACAGGTGGGGAGAATTCCATTCACCCTGAAGGGGAGGACCATTGGAGAATCATCTGTTTCCTAGCCATTTTCCCTAAGCCAAAATGGTCCTGATGGTGGCTTCTGGGCTTTTTGGGGACAGCTGAGCCTTCTGGACCTGGGATCTGCTGCTGACTTGTTTTTTCCATCCCTACTTCTCTGTTGTAACCTGGAATCACACCTGTCGGTAAAATTGTTTTGAGGTGAATAATATGAAATGGGGAACGAGGATTGAGGACAGAAGTGGCAGTTGCCATGGAAATGCAGGGATCTTTGTAGAGCCCAGTTTTGGGTGGTGACACTCATAAAGGTGTGTGAAATGAGAACGTTCTCCTGTGACGGTATATACAGGTGGGATGATCACAGGGGAGACCTCTTTTCTGAAACAGTGGTTGGATGGTTTGGCCCAAGTGGGAGTACAGAAATAGTCTACTATTTATAAGCCCAAATTCTATGTGATTTCCCAGCTATGTGATCTTGGACTGGTCATTTAACCTCTCTTGGTTTCAACTTCCTTTTAGGTAGAGATGTCTCCTTTGCAGGATTGCTGTCCATATTAGATGAGTTAATAATTCAAAGTGTTAAGCATTAAGTCAAATATTTCAGACCGCTAGTCATATATGAGCCTTTGTGTGACCTTGGATTCATTCTTCTACCTGTCTCGAGTGAGGTTCATTCCATGTGAAAAACGGGCCAGAGCTCAGCTTCTCTCCTGATCTGGCAGCAGAGTAACGGTGGGAGTGGTTACCTCTGCCAATCTCAGCTAGGTCTGACCTTGTGGAAAATCAAACAAACAGAATCTTATTTTCAATCCCCACAGGAAGAAGCCTGTGTAGGGGTCACTCTTGCTCTGCCAACTATTGGCTTTCTTTCATGGACACGTTAAAAAATGTATTTCGCTGGTAACACAAAGCCCACTAGTGTCTGGCAGAAAAGCAGAAGGAAGGAGGCTTCTACCCTCCTCTCCCTTATTACTAATGCTTGCCCGGGCCTACTGATGAGGAAGCAGTATCAGTGTTAGAAGGTTGGTAGCTACAAAGTAGTGATACCTAGAGCTTTCCACGATGTGTCAGCCCCGGACTTATAAGCAGAAACTGCTCCAAAAACAAGACTGGACACCAGGAGAAAAGGACATTGTGGTTATATGGTAGCGTTTATCTGTGACGTCTAATGGTTCTAAATGCATTGACTGGCATGTGATACCTGCTCAGATCTTTCACACCTTTACCCAACTAACCACCCTGCCTTCCCCCCTCCCCTCAAAAAAATACAGTCTTATTAATATAAAATCAGTGAGCTTCCACTAGATGGAATCTAGAGAAACCATCTTGACCAGGTGGGAGATGACCACTCCTTTCATAACTGTGGGGTCTTGAACAAATGTCTATGTCCTTGGGGTTTCTGTTCCTTCCACTATAAAAGGAAGACAGTGCTGCTTACTTTAAAGATCATTATGAACATACAGACTTCCTACCACCTTATAAATTAATGGGTACATATTAGGCATTATTCTGAGGGCTGTGGAGGCAGGGGTGAATAAGACAAAATTGCCCTTCAGGAAGTCTATGTTCTTACAGGAAAATCAGACAATAAACACATAAGCAAATAAGATAGTTTTAGCTACTGACATGAGCTATGAAGAAGATAAAACAGAGTCATGTGATGTAGAAAGACAAGTGATGCTACTTTAATGAAGATCTTTGAAGTGGTGACCTTGGAGTTGACACACGAATGATGAGTGGGTGTCAGCTCTGCAAATATCTGAGGACAGGACATAGTTGGGAGAAGAAATAAGTGGAAAAGCCAACAGATGGGAGCACAATTTGGAATACCGGAAGGTTGTGGCTGGCAGTTAGTGAACAAAGGAAATATTGGAGAGAGATGAGGGATCTCAACAGCTTTTTAGCCACAGTAACTCTTAGTTGACTCTCAGTTCCAAAGCTAAAATCTTAGTGGACAATTCTGATTCAGCTTGAGTGAGGTGTGTACCTCTCAACCTGTTAATTTTGGCTGGAGGGTCAGGTTTATATCAGAACATGGTAGCACCAATGGTAATTGATGGCGTGAGGGGAAATGTAGTTCCCAGAAAAAAAAAAAAAAGGAGAGTACTGTTCCCCAAATGAAAGAAGAATGGGTGGTGCTTAAAATGAGTCATTCATGAGTCAACCCATGTTCTGTGTTTCCAAAAAATTTGATCTTTCCGGCTGCCTCTTGAGGTAGATTGCACAGGTCATCCTATGTCCAACTTAGGAAGAGCAACCATGCTGCAAAAACTGAAAAGTTTTATCTAAGGTTACATAGGTTATAAAAGGCTAAGTAAGACAGGTAATCAGATTTGAGGTTGAAATCCTAAGACACCATCCTCTATTCTTTGTTCACTTAACTGTTCATGTTTACTTGCTGTTTATTATATTCTAATAGCCGTTGTCCTTTAAAAAAGTGCTTTCTCAAAGAACTTTGCAAAAAAAACAACCTACTATGCTTTGGATATTCTTATATTAGCATAAAAAACAAAGTTCTTGAAGTATAGAATTTATTAAAATTTCTTCGATCACTGAACTTGCTTTCTACTATGTGAGATGCTACACTAAGTGTCTTTTAGTTATTCCTATTCATTTGAAAATTATATATCAAATATTACTGTAAGGTATAATGGAAAAACAAGGAGTTGAAATCAAAACATCTGGTTTAATTCCAACCTCTGCTGGGTGATGGTAGGCAAATCATCTATTTTCTGTACACTGGGTTCCTAGTCCTTTACCTATAAAACGAGGAGAGTTAGATTAAATGAGGCTAAAGTCTCTTCCTGCTCTGATAGTCAGTAATTGTACAGCATTGTCCCCAATGCTGTAAAAGTTACAGACTAGAAGAAATATGGTTCTTGACTTCAAGGAGTTTACATTGCATTTGCAAAAGGAGAGTGCACAGACACACACACACATAGGATCATAAACGTGTGATTATATAGTCCTAGTTATATATAACCTTGCTCATCTCAAGGTGAGAGTAACGACGATGTTGTTTGGTTGTTCTACGGGGAGCACAGGGACAATAAAAAGGTTACATGATTTCCCCAAAGTCACACTATGTTTAATTGCAATTGCTATTGCCACATATGTCCACAGTTTGGGACCTCCACAAGTTAACCCATCCTTAGAATAGAATTCATGCTGCTTGGAAAAGTACAAAATGGACAAAATAAGAACTCATATTTGAACAACTCTTTACAGTTTAAAAAGAGTTTTGCTTGGACATACGTCACCCAATCTGCACAGCCTAGTATATATATCATTATGACCACTATCTTTATATAAATAAGAAAGCTGTAGTGCAGAGCATTTAAGCAACATGTTCTAGGTATAATAAGTGGTAGGGCTACTTCTGTCCAACTCTATAGCTATTTGTTTCCATTATTCTGCCCTCACTGGCCTAGTAAAAACACTGTATTCCTAGACCTGGAGGTCAAAAAGAGATGATTCCCCTGTCTACACTAAAATCCCAATATTTCAACCCCAAATGGGAGAAAAGACACCATCCCCATTCCCTTTTCCCCTCCCAATGTGAATATTTTCATTCCCAATTTGGTTTTGTTATTTGGGATATCTGAGATGGAAAGGAAATAAAAGATATTAAAGATATTACTCATACTAGTACATACTTAGTGACTCGCTTGGCATTTGCTCCTTGATGGCAGGATGCAAAACATACAAATCCCTTAGCTATTACTCTTAGTTTCCTGGAAAAATAGTTCTCATAGAGCTATATTCAGAATTGAATATTACACAGGAGAGAGCATATTTAGAATCCAAAATCCCCAGTTCCTGCAATTTAAGGGTTGTGGAGTCTTGGTTGATTTACTTCTTTGAATCTCAATTTCTTAATCTGTGAAATAGGAACAATTTTGATTTTGATATTTTAATAATCAACTGATCTTGTAAAGATCAAACAAAATACGCCTTGGACATGCATTTTAATCTTCCATGAGAGATGCATACATAAGGAAATACTACTTTAAGAATGAATGTTATATTCAAGAAAAGTGTTTGTACAAGAGCTCAAATTTTGTTGTAACTAGATTAAGAAAGCTTTGCTCCTAGGAGTCATATACCAAAGTACAGAACTTTATTCTACATAATTCTGCTCCTTCATTGTAATCTTTTTGAAATGAAATTGGACCTGTATTCAAGAGAGAATGTAGCTAGATGCTGGCGTCAGGATTTGCAAAAGACAAAAGGCAGTAAAGGAGAGGGGTGTGAAGGAGAGGGGAAATATTGAGCAAATCATGATTGTATGGATCAGCATCCAGGTGAATCAAATCCCTTCCCCAGCAGCTTCCAAGCCACATCTGGGTAAACACACATTGTCTGTTGTCAAGGCCATGTGCTCTCCCCTACCTTGTCTAGTGCCTGTCAGTCACAGCTTCTAAGCTCTGACAATGGGGAAGAGTTTAGTAGTCTGTTTGCTGTCACACCCAAGTATCTGCAAAAGCAAAACTACAGCAGCCACAGGCAGGGTGCAGGGTGTCTCCAACTGGGACAGGATTCCAGATCCCTGCTATGAAAAGAATGCTAGTATTTTATAGCAGTGTTTGAGTTTTACCACCCTTGACCTTCCCAAGGAGAGGTCTCCATCCATTTTAAGTATTCTATAAGATAGCACATATGGACTTTGGGACACACCTGGGTTTGTCTGAATAGCTTGCCTCAGGCAAGTCACTGCACATTTCTGAATATGTTTTCCTTCTTTATGAAAATAATCCTCAGAGTTATTGTAAAAATTATAAAGGGTAAACAGTGAAAGAGATTAGTTAATTGTTAAGGTCACCATTAATTCAGCGGCCAAGCAAATGTCTGAAATTAGGAATTTGGGCAGTCAGTCGGGCACTCCTTTTACTGTTTCTTTCAGGGGTCAGTTTGAACAAAGCAGAAGTCTCAGAATGAAAAGAACCTTGTATTTATGTCCAGTGGGAGGGTTAGACATATTCTGAGAATCCCTTCTATGACCACCAGATAATTGGAACTAAAATGTTCCATGGCAAATTGATTGCTTAAATTTGGGGCAAAGATGCCTGCCTCACAAAGAGAAGATAAAAAACATAAGTTTCCAATTGCCACTGTAGGCTGTGAGTTCCACAAAGCTGCACACTTAGGGAGGAAGGAGGACACAGACACAGCCCATAGCCTTTCTATCAAGAGGTGAACCAAGCCCCTACCAGCTAATTTCCACCTTGAAGAACTTCTACACCTATGCTTCTCAGACTCTGTGAGCAAAGAACAGTTGTTGTTGCTTTTTTCCCCCTATTTCAACACAGAGTTGTTGTTCTTTTAGTAAAATACAATTAAACTAAATTGAAAAATGAAATAAAATGTAGACATACAAATACAAGATCAAATTTTGTTGTGTTACATTTGACAGAAATAAAATTGCTTTGTCAAATGGATATAAAATTTTCCAGGGCCTTTCTCTAAATTTTTATACTTTTCTCATCATGGACAGGTTACAGTTTGTGAACCATCACCATTGTGGTCTTCACTTTAAATAATCATGCTCTATAGCACAGTAGAGCAGGAGCCCCTAACCAACACGCTGGACTGGGAGCCCTGGAGGAACAGATGCAGTCAATTATGAGATCATTAACATGCTATATGATTTATACATGTGTTATGTCTATTGTCTATATCCTTCCATTGGAATGCAGGCTCCATGCAAGGAGTGATTTTTGTGTGTTTTGTAGCCTAGATATCCCCCAGAGCTACATAAGGACTGTTGCATAGTAGCCACTCAAATCATATTTATATATAAATATGTGGATGATACAAGAAGGGGTAAGAAGAAGAATAGGGAGAAAAACAAACATCAGAATGCACACACACACACACACACACTTTAACATATGAGGAACGTTAATACTGAGAAAATTAGCCAGCAAAACCAATCATCAAAACATGAATACACCATGAATTAAATCAATTCTGCAAAATGTTTGACAAAGGTTCGTAATAAGAATATGTAGGTTAATCACAGAAAAAAAAAGAAAAAGAAAACAATCACACTGGAAATTAGGAAACAAGCAAAAAAAAAGAAAGAAAGAAATTGGAGAATGTGGACATAAAAAAGAACCAGTTAGAAATTTTGAAAATGGATGCATTTAAATCAAAAATATAAAGAATGGAATAAATGCTAGTTAATAAACAATAAAAATGATGATTTGGAATGGAATTATAAGAACCTCACCCAGAATTCTCCAACAAAGAAGCAACTAAAAAGCTACAGTAATCAAGAGAGTATGGCACTGGCACAAAAACAGAAATATAGATCAATGGAACAGGATAGAAAGCCCAGAGATAAACCCACGCACATATGGTCACCTTATTATTATTATTACTTTTTTGCGGTACACGGGCCTCTCGCTGCTGTGGCCTCTCCCGTTGCGGAGCACAGGCTCCGGACGCGCAGGCTCAGCGGCCATGGCTCACGGGCCCAGCCGCTCCACGGCATGTGGGATCTTCCAGGACCGGGGCATGAACCTGTGTCCCCTGCATCGGCAGGTGGACTCTCAACCACTGAGCCACCAGGGAAGCCCAGGGCCACCTTATTTTTGATAAAGGAGACAAGAATATACAATGGAGAAAAGATAGCCTCTTCAATAAGTGGTGCTGGGAAAACTGGACAGCTACATGTAAAAGAATTAAATTAGAACTCTCCCTAACACCGTACACAAAAATAAACTCAAAATGGATTAAAGACCTAAATGTAAGGCCAGACACTATAAAACTCTTAGAGGAAAACATAGGCAGAACACTCTATGACATAAATTACAGCAAGATCCTTTTTGATCCACCTCCTAGAGAAATGGAAATAAAAACAAAAATAAACAAATGGGACCTAAAGAAACTTAAAAACTTTTGCACAGCAAAGGAAACCATAAACAATACAAAAAGACAAGCCTCAGAATGGCCAATGAAGCAACTGACAAAGGACTCATCTCTAAAATACAGAAGCAGCTCAATATCAAGAAAACAAACAACCTGATCCAAAAATGGACAGAAGACCTAAATAGACGTTTCTCCAAAGAAGATATACAGATTGCCAATAAACACATGAAAGGATGCTCAACGTCACTAATCACTGGAGAAATGCAAATCAAAACCACAATGAGGTATCACCTCAAACAGGTCAGAATGGCCATCATCAAAAAATCGACAAACAATAAATGCTGGAGAGGGTGTGGAGAAAAGGGAACCCTGCTGCACTGTTGGTGGGAATGTAAACTGATACAGACACTATGGAGAACAGTATGGATGTTCCTTAGAAAACTAAAAATAGAACTACCACACGACCCAGAAATCCCACTACTGGGCATATACCCTGAGAAAACCATAATTCAAAAAGAGTCATGTACCACAATGTTCATTGCAGCACTATCTACACTAGCCAGGACAGGGAAGCAACCTGGAAGAAACCTAAGTGTCCATCAACTGATGAATGGATGAAGAGGATGTGGCAAATATACACAGTGGAATATTACTCAGCCATAAAAGGAAATGAAATTGAGTTATTTGTAGTGAGGTGGATGGACCTAGAGTCTGTCATACAGAGTGAAGTAAGTCAGAAAGAGAAAAACAAATACCATATGTGAACACACATATATGGAATCTAAAAAATAAATAAATAAATAAAATGGTTCTGATGAACCTAGGGGCAGGACTGGAATAAAGACGCAGAGGTAGAGAACGGACTTGAGGACATGGTGACAGGAAAGGGTAAGCTGGAACGAAGTGAGAGAGTGGCATGGACATATATACACTACCAAATGTAAAATAGCTAGTGGGAAGCAGTTGCCTAGCACAGGGAGATCAGCTCGGTGCTCTGTGACCACCTAGAGGATGGGATAGGGAGGGTGGGAGGGAGACGTAAGAGGGAGGAGATATGGGGATATATGTATATGTACAGCTGATTCACTTTGTTATAAAGCAGAAACTAACACTCCATTGTAAAGCAATTACACCCCAATAAAGATGTTTTAAAAATAAATAAATACAGTTCCCCTTGAAAAAAATAAAATAAAATAAAAAGAGAAAAAGAGAGATATCAAGGATATCTTGAGAGGCTCCAACTTAGACCCTGTAAAAGTTCCAGAAGACTGAGTGAAGGAAAAAGGAGGAGAAATACTTGAAGAGGTAATTACTGGCCTTTTACAGAACTGACGAAATACAAGTCCACAGATCAAAGATCCACAGAGAATAAATCATACCAAGTAAATACCTACTCATTGAATGAAATGGTAGAAGGACTAAGGCGAAAATACGAACTTAAAAATTACCAGAGATAAATGTCAAAGTGACCACAGAATCATAGTATTTAGACTGACAAGATTTTTTCTTTCTCATTTTGACAATAATGATGCCCTAAGATCAAAGGGTAATATATCACTGTATTGAAGGAAAGCATGTATTAACTCAGGGTGTTAGACCCAGCTAAACTTTTAGTCAAGTTTGAAGGCAAGACAAAGCATTTTTTTAGAATGCAAAGATTAAGTGAGGTTAACACTCTCAGGTTCTTTCCAGAAGAAAAAATGCAGGATGTCTTTTATTAATAAGGAAATGGTAACCCCAAATAAAGATGTGGGATATAAGAAACATTGTTAAAAGTTTAAAAAAAACCAAAATAGTGGGAAAATTTCTGTGAGTACAGAATTGAAAAAAATACCAGTACATTTAATTAACTTTAAATGTAAAATTAATAATAATTATGTTTGTGTAAAAAATGTAATTCAAAGTCTGAACGATAATTCCCATGACGGGCTGGAGTTCAGCAGTAAATGTGTTCTAAGATATTTGCTATGTTCAGGAAAACATTTAAAAATTTTGAATAATCTTAGTCATGGTTAAAAATTTATAATTACAGTCATCCCTTGGTATCTGCATGGGACTGGTTCCAGTACCCCTGTGAAATCCAAAATCCACAGATGTTCAATCCCTTATGTAAAATGGTATAGGATTTGCATTTAACCTATGCACATCCTCCCGTATACCTTAAATAAATTCTAGATTGCACCTAGTACAAAGTAAATGCTATGTAAGTAGTTGTAAATACAATGTAAATGCTATATAAACAGTTGACAGCATGCAGCAAATTCAAGTGTTGCTTTTTTGGAACTTTCTAGAATTTTTTTACCAAATATTTTCAGTTTGAGGTTGGTTGTATTTGCAAATGTGGAACCCCAGGATTTCGAGGGTTGACTGTATCTATGTATGTGAAAAAAATACATTCCTGAAAGATCAGAGGAGAATAATAAATATGGAAAATATATCAATCCTAGCATAATCGAAAAAAGGGAAAGAAAAAAAGAAGGTAGAAATAAGTCTAAATATATCTGTAATCACTATTAATGTGTATGAATAAAATTTGCCATTATAAGATATATTATCAGAATGGATTTTCAAAACTACAGTTATAATGTTCCTTAAAAGAGAATCACTTGAAACAAAAATCACACAATAAGTTTGAAAGGTAAAGTAAATGATATATTAAGCAAATACTTAGGCAATGAAACATAATGAGGAAACACATCAGCAAAATGAAATCCAAAGCAAAGAAGCATTACTAGAGATGAAGAAATATATTACTTAAGAGTAAATTTTTAAAAGTTACAAAGCAAACATAATTTAAAGAATACTGATGCACTTAACAACAGATCCTCAAAATATGAAAGCAAAATTGGTATCATTTTTTTGCAAAATTAGCAAACGTCCTATCATTAGTGGGAGTTTTTAAAATATCTTTATCAGAAATCAATAGATTAAATAGACAAAAATAGTTAACAAAATTAGCAAAGTTTGTCATATGTATGTGTGTACTTGTTCATATGTATAAATATGCTATACGCAAAAACTGGTAACATAATTTTTCTAAAATATACCAAGTATACATATATAACTATCTACACATATGCATTTGTGACATATATGGTCATAAATAAATTATCAAATATTTTTAAAAAATTGGTATTGAACAGACTACCTTTTCTTTCTGCAATGCAAATAATTGAGACATTGACAATAAAGCAGTAGAGGTGTACTTTACATTTGGTAAGTAAGATAAGGTAAGAGAAAAATATATTTTGATAATCTTATTGACTGAACGTTGGCATCATCCAAGAGGACTATAATAAACGCTGATGCCTGGATCTCACCCCCAGTGATTCTGATAAAACTGGTCTCTGGGTATGCAACCTGGAATTCTAATGTGTAGTCAAAGCTGAGTACAGTGGTCCCTCAGTATACAGGATTGGTTCCAGGATCCCCCCGACCCTATTCCCATCTCCTGTGGATACTCAAGTTCCATACATAAAATAGTGTAGTATTTGCGTATAATGTACACACATCCTCCTGGATACTTTAAATCATCCCTACATTACTTATAATACCTAATACAATGTAAATTCTATGTAAATAGTTGTAAATACAGCGTTAATGCTGTGTAAATAGTTGCCAATGGGTGGAAAATTCTACCTTTGCTTTTTGGAATTTTCTGGAATTGTTTAAAAAATATTTTTGATCTACAGTTGGTCGAATCCACAGATGTGGAACCTGTGGATACAAAGGGCTGACTGGACCACTAATCTAAGTTCTGCCAATATTTCTAACCTATGTATGTTCAAGCCTTTAAAGACTCTATCACAAAGACAAATGCTTTATATTTCTCTTCAAGGGTGATCGAGATACAATCTTCACTGAAAGCCAAGTGTCTGGTGATGTAATCAGTACAGCAGCTGTCAAAGTGCCTTCAGTCACTGTGACCAAATTCCTCCATCTGTGCTTTATTTCCTTGGTTGGCTATCAAGCACATATCTTTTTTTAATTTTTTAATTAATTTTTAAAAAATTTTATATTGGATTATAGTTGATAAACAGTGTTGGGTCAGTTTCAGGTGTACAGCAAAGTGATTCAGTTATACACATACATGTATCTGTTCTTTTTCACATTCTTTTCCCATTTAGGGTATTACAGAATATTGAGCAGAGTTCCCTGTCAAGTACACATCTTAACTGACCCTTACACAGAAGACATCTGACTGTGAGTTGCTGTGGTCTCCGTATGTGAAGGGGTCTGAGTCAGTCATTTTGCCTCTCTTCTCATGGGAAAGAAAATAGCAGACACACTGAAGCATTTCTCCTCAGTCTAACCCAAAGGCCAACGTGATGGAGATGAAGTTCTTCCCGAAGAGGAGTGAACTGCAATCCAAATGTCCTGGCGTTGGCCAAAAGCAAAGATAGATAACTGAGATTTTCAGGAATAGTATTCTATATTGTTTGATACATTGTATGCAATAACATATAATGTATGAATTCATGGGTTTTGAAGTTAGATATATTAGGAACAAGTCCCAGCGCAGTTAATTATGAGCTATGTCTCCTTGGGCCCATTACTTATCTGTAAAATTTGTGACATTTAAATGAGATGATGTGGATACAGTACTCAGCTCAGTGCCTGACACATAGTAAGTATGTGGTCCATGGTATCCATTACTATTGTTACTGCGGTTATTATTCAGTAATTTTCCAAGGATACGTATCACAAGGGTCATGCTAGGTGTCAGTGTTTGAAAGCTAATGCATCTTTCTTCCATTAGAGAGGTGACAGGATGGGCTGGGAGCTATGAAACATGTCTTAGAAAGTGAGAAATATAAAAATGTAAGTCCAGAGACGGAGAGAGACTTTTAGCACTGAAATACCTTAGTAACATGATTTCCACGTTTCGACAGACAGTGATCTTTCTTGAGAAAGTGTCACTCCAATGGGGCAAGGTACTCTAAAGCTTTAGCATGGTGATTGGTAGATGATATTTTTTCACACCATTACCCCAACCAAGGGAACAACAACAAAAACCATTTAAATTTAAAGTGGCCCAGGGCATTGAAGCTGAAAGCTGCAGATCTCATCATCTCCCTTCTCCAACAAGACATGGACAGACACCTATGCATTCTGCCACTTCCTCCTCTTCCTCTAATACTGCAACCTAGGTACTGAGATGTCATGATTTACATGCTTTAATGTGGGTCTAACAGGTTACTTTCTTTTCTGATAATCTACCCACTTCTATCCAAGTCTTCTGTCTTACATTTTTGTGTTCAGAGTTTTCTCTTTCTCATTCATAATATACACCAGACATATTGTTTTCCTCTGCTCTGCATGAAGGCTTGTATCTCATGCCATAACACCTCTTCATTGTGCTACAAAGTATTTGTTGAGTACCTACTATGTATACTGTGCTATGTGTTAGGGATGTGGGAAGCAAGAGTCCCTTATCTCAAGAAGAACACAGTCTAGTGGAAGAATGATGAAAACAAGTTACGATGGAAACGCAGAGGACAGGACCTGAACCCAGACTATTGAGTATTCGAACTGTGGCAAGTCCTAATTAAGATGTACTGAAACGGTAAAATATACATCAAATTTCAAAGGCTTAGTCTTGGAAAAGAATATACAATATCTCATTAATTATTATATTGAATCCATGTTAAAATGATAGTATTTTTTGATATATTGATTTAAATAAAACTACTATTAATTTTGGGGAGAGGGATAAATTGGGAGATTGGGATTGACATAAACACACTACTATATATAAAATAGATAACTAATGATAAGAACCTGCTGTACAGCACAGGGAACTCTACTTAATACTCTGTAATGGCCTATATGGGAAAAGAATCTAAAAACAGAGTGGATATATGTATATGATAACTGATTCACTTTGCTATACACCTGAAACTAACACAACATTGTAAATCAACTATACTCCAAAAAAATAAAAAAAATAATTTCACTTGTTTATTTTTACTATTTAAAAGTGGCTACTAGAAATATTAAACATATATGCATCTTGCATTTATGGCTTGCATTATTTTTTTCTATTTTTCTGAAGCACAATGTGCTTCATTAGAGGCTTTTAAGAGACAGAATATGTGATCATATTTAGCAATATTTTTCAAAGATGCGTATTTCCTTAATATGATAAATATCCTGCTTAGTGGAGAGAAACACTAAACTCTAAAAACACTTCCATTAAAGTTAGAAACAAAGAACTCACCATCAACAGAAATAACAATGACAACAAAACCCACAGCTATTAGTTAATTTTTTTTTTTTTTTTTTTTTTTTGCTGAAGGTGCTAGACAGTTCTGTGGGACAAGAGAAAGAATCACAGATATAAACATTGCGAATGAATATGTAAAAGTATCACTACTGTAGATAATATGATGGTATACTTGGAAAACGTAAGAGAGTAAAGTGAAAACTTTTACAAATAATCAGATAATTCAATAAAGTGGATGGGAACAATATTAATATACTGAAATCAATAACTTTCACAATACAAATAACACACAGTTAAAACAGAAAATAAAATGGAAGAAAAGATTCAATTTAAAATAGCAATAGGGACTTCCCTGGTGGTGCAGTGGTTAAGAATCCACCTGCCAATGCAGGGGACATGGGTTCGATCCCTGTCTGGGAGGATCCCACATGTCGTGGAGCAACTAAGCCTGTGCGCCACAATTACTGAGCCTGTGCTCTAGAGCCTGTGAGCCACAACTACTGAGCCCACACACCACAACTACTGAAGCCCATGCACTTAGAGCCCATGCTCCACAACAGGAGAGGCCACCACAGTGAGAAGCCCATGCACTGCAATGAGGAGTGGCCCCCGCTCACCACAACTGGAGAAAGCCCACGCACAGCAACGAAGACCCAAAGCACCCAAAAATAAATAAATAAGATAAAATAAATTTAAAACAATAGCAATAAATAATAAAATGGCCAAGATCTATATAAAGGACAACTGTAAAATGTTCTTGAAGACTTGAAAAAGTATAAAGACAGACCATGTTCTTGGATAGTAAAACAATATTTTTAATTAAACTTTTATTTTGAAGTAATTGTAGATTCACATATTGTTGTAAGAAATAATGCAGAAAGATCCCAGGAATAGTTTATCTAGTTTCCTCCAATGATAACACATTACAAAACTATAGTACAATATCACAAACATGAGATTGACATTAATACAGTCAAGACACAGAACATTTCCATCAGCAAAAGGGACTCTAATGGGGTCTTTTAGAGCAATATTCACTTCCATTCCCCCTCCTTCTATTTCTAACCCCTGGCAACCACCAATCTGTCCTCCATTTCTATATTTTTTTCATTTCAAGAAAGGTATAAAATGCAGTCATAGAGTATATAGCCTTTAGGGATGGGATTTTTCACTCAGCATAGTTACCTAGAGATTTATCAAGAAATTTGTGTATCAATCATTTATTCCTTTTTCTTACTGAGTTGTATTTAAGTTCCACATGTTTTTCTTCACGTACTATAGTATGCTTAATCATTCACTCATTGATTGGTAACTGGATTGTTTCCAGTTTGGAGCTATTATAACTAAAGTTGCCATGAACTTTTGTGTACAGATTTTTGTGTGATCATACATTTTTATTTCTCTGGGATAAATGTCCAGCAATTCAACTGCTGAGTCTTTTCGTAGCTACATATTTAGTTTTTTAAAGAAACCGTCAAAATATGTTCCAGAGTGATAGTACCGTGTACATTCTCACCAGCAATGTATGAGTGACTCAGTTTCTTCACATCCTTACCAGCATTTGATGTCACTATTTTTCATTTTAGTCATTCTTGTAGATATGTAGAGATATTACAGGCTGGTTTTGATTTGTAGTTCTCTTACGGCTAGTGACGTTGAAATGTTTTCATGTGGCTATTCATCACCTGAGTATTGTATTTGGTAAAAGATCTGTGCATGACTTTTGCCCATTTTCTGAATGGATTTTTTTTCTCTGTTGAGTCATGAGAGTTCTTTATGTATTCTAGATACTAGTCCTTTGTTGAATGTGTGGCTTGCAAATATTTTCAACCAGTCTGTAGCTTCTCTTTTCAGCCTTTAACAAGGTCTTCTGCAGAAAAAAGTCTTAAATTCTGATGAAGGCCAATTGATAAATTTATTATTTTTTCCCTTTTCTTTTTATGGATGGTACTTTTGGAATCTAGCTAAAGAACTTTTCACTTAGCATTAGGTGTTCCATGAATTCCAAAGCTCTTTTATTAGATGCCTACACATTTGTATAAGAACACTGCTTAGGCTCAGATCTCAAAGATGTTCTTCTATGTTTTTTCCAAAAGATATATAGTTTTATATTTTACATCTAAGTCTGATCTATTTTGAGTTAAATTTATATAAAATGTGTGGTTTAGGTGGAGGTTCTTGTTCTTTTTTTTTTTTTTCCTCCCTGTGGACGTCCAATTACTTCAGCACCATTTGTAGAAAAGGCTATCCTTTCTCCCTTGAATTGCGTTTACACCTTTGTCAAAAATCAATTGGCCATATTTGTGTGAATTCAGTTCTCAGTTCTTTATTTTTTTTCATTGATCAATGTGTCTATTTTTCCACCAACATTACACATCTGTGATGACTGTGGCTATATGGCAAATCTTGAAATCAGGTAGCCTTATTCCTTCAGTTTATTCTTCTTTTTTCAAAATTATTTTAATTATTCTTTTCCCTTTTCAGGTATACTTCAAAATAATCTTGTCTATATATACAAAAAAAATCTTGCTGAGACTTTGATAGAAATTATGGTAAACTTATATGTCAATTTGGAGAAAACTGACATCTCAACTACATTGAGTCTCCCAATCCCTGAACATGGTGACTTAGTTATATTTTCTTTGATTTCATTCATTACTGTTTTATAGTTATCAGCATACAAGTCTTATACATGTTTTGTTAGATTTGACCCTAAGTATCTGGGGCGTTTTAGTGATTGTGAATGGTATGGCATTTTTTATTTCGATGTTCATGTATTCATTGCTGGTATAAGAACAACACGGACAATGCATTATTTAGAAGTGTGTTGTTTAGTTTTCAAATGTTTTAAGATAGTCTTATTATCTTTCTGGTATTGATTTTTAGTTTTATTTTCTTGTGCAGAGAACGCATTCTATTTCATATAAATTCATTTAAATTTGTTGAGGTTTATTTTACATCTGAGCGTGTGGTCTACTTTGGTATAAGTGTCATGGGTATTTGAAAAAAAAATTGTCTATTCTGGTGTTGGGTGTAGTGTTCTATAAGTTTCAATTAGGTACTCTTTTTGATGGTATCGTTGAGTTATTCTATATCTTTGCTTTTCTGTTTTTGGTCTGGTTTTCTATCAATTGCTAAGAAATAAGTGTTGCAGTCACCAACTACAGTTGTGGATTTGTGTATTTATCCTTTAAGTTCCATCAATTTTTCTTCATATATTTTACAATTCTGTTGTTTGATGCACATACATTTAGGGTTGATAGGTCTTCTTGGTGGATTGATCCTTCTATCATTATAAGATCTGTTTCTGTTTTGGGTAATTTTCTTTGCTCTGAAGTCTATTTATCTGTTATTAATATCGCTGTTCCTGCATTCTCTTGATTAATGTTTGCATAATGTATATTTTTCCATCATTTTACTTTTAACCTACCCGTATCATTGTATTTGGAGTGAGTTTCTTGTAGACAGCACACAGATAATACCCATTTAAAAATCCAGTCTGTCAATCTCTGTCTTTTAATTGGAGTGTTTAGGTCATTTAAAATGTATATAATGATTGATAGATGAGGGTTTAAGTCCTCCACTTGCTTTTTGTTTGTTTTCTACTTACCTCTGTTTTGCATTCTCTTTCATTTTTTCTACCTTCCTATGGTAATTTGAACATTTTAGAATTCCATTTTGATTTAGCTATAGTGTTTTTGAGTATGTTTATTTTTTTAGTGGTTGCTTTAGGTATTACTTGTTTATTATTTATTCTTTCAGCACTTGAAAAACATTGTGTCACTTCTGTCTGACCTCCATAGTCTCTGATGAGAACTCTGCTATAATTCAAAGTTCCCCCCACAACATCCTCATAGCTAAAGTATTATTATAGATACTTAAATGCATGCAGAAAACAGAGAACATCAGTCACCTTTCATGTAGAGAAGTGGGTTGCTGGTGAATGGGGTAATATATTATTTTGTATTTTGAACTATATGAATGTTTTAGCTACTAAAAGGTTCCTCAGACAAATGTTACCATATGTTAGGATTCCCCCAGAAAACTTTTAATCAGGGTAAAATGAGATCTGACAAAAATATTAGAGGAGAGCAGAGTGTGGGTAAAGACAGGGAGTACTATCATTTTGATAGTGAGAGAAATTGAAAAGTGAGAAGTTGAGTGATACTGTGAACTGGTTAAGTATGCAGGCACTTGTGTTAGGCAAACCAAGAAGCACATACACATTTGGTTACTTCCTAGCTAGAAGACCAGGGACTAGTTCCTTAACTTTTCTGAGCTTTAGTTTGAAAAAAAATTGTCTATTCTGGTGTTGGGTGTAGTGTTCTATAAGTTTAGTTTAGTTTCCGCATGTGTACAATGGTGATGATAAAACCAGCCTTATGTTGTGAAGAATGATGAAATAATTTGGTATGTGCACACTACATACATAGGGTGTGACATATAGGAGGCTTTCAATATAGGAAAGTTATTATTCTTTTTTTTCTTTCTTGTATTTATAACAATACATACACTCATCTAAAAATGTTATTTCATGAGAAATAGGATCATAACATAAAACTCTAAAAAACTGTTCTGCAAATTCTGGCCTTAATTTAAAATATTATGAGCACATTTCCCTGTCAGGGCACATGATTTTACCTCAATTTTTAAAATGGCTAAGCACTAATCCCCTGTTTGCAAGTACTATGATTTATGACTTTATTTCACAGACAAGTACTGTTAGGTTTTCTCCAAATATTCTATTCTTACAAATAAGGCTGAGTGAACACCTTAGACCCCTATGTTTTGCACTTATTTTGTAGGATTTCTCCTATATTAGATTATTATGTCTATTTAAGTGGTCACAAAGTTTGGTTAACAAGTGAATTTTCTCTAAGTCAGTAAAGCTTCTCAGAACTCTTTGCCTTTCATTTCAAGATGGGTCCACTTGAAGGTATTCCTCTGTAGGATTAGAGGATGAAAATCACCAGTGTGACCCCAGTGGAGAGTATCCTGGTCTCTGCAATTTCTCTAATCACTCTCTTCAGCTTGATGGATGCTGAAGGAGGTAGATGCCTGTTGGCTGGGTAATTTCTACAGAGCTATAATGGTAGATTATTTTTAAGTGAGCAAAACTCAAGCAGCACATTCTGGTAATGAGATGGGAAGGAGAGTAATGACTAAAGTTCAGGGTATGAAAACATCATGATAAAGAAAACTGCTTTAGAGTGGAATGACTAGGAGAGTGATTAAGGGGCAATGTTGGGAATGAAATGATCCCAGGCACAGCAGAAAGAGCAAGGAACCACAGAGCTTAGATGGGCTTTGAAAGGTCATCCAGTCCTTTCCCTCCTTATAGGTAGAATTACTGACTGTTAGAGTAGGAAGGTGTCTAGAGACCTATGGATCTGTGCCAATCAATAGGAGTCTGTTCAACCCCACAGACAAAGCCTCAGGGGTTCAAGAAGCCTATGAGCCTTTTATTTGGAAGAGTTTTAAATAAACAAAACAAATCCAACCAACAAAAGCACAGCAGAATAATATTGCAAACAATCCTCTACCCAGCTTAGAATTAACAAATATTTAGATTGTTATTTTGCCTTACACGTAAGAAATGAAACACAGCAGATAAAATTGAAGACTCAGCCTCTCATAGCTCCCTCTTCTTTTAGTCTGCCAGAATGTTATGTATGTGAGTGTGTGTGTGTGTGTGTGTGTGTGTGTGTGTGTGTGTGTGTGTGTGTGTGTGTGTGTGTGTGTGTGTGTGTGTGTACAGTTAGCAAAAACAGCTGTCATACATCCTTCCCTTTCTTGCATGCTCATGGCACCATTCTTATCAAGAAGTAAAGTCTATTTCCCCTCCCCCTGTATCTGGGATTGTGACCTGTATTGACCAATAGAATGCAGCAGAGGTGACATTTTAGGGCTTCTGACCGCCGGCCTTAAGAAGTCTGAAAGCTTCGGAGTCTTCCCTCCACAAAGCCAGCTGTCATGTAAGAAAGCCAACTACCCTGAGATCACTATTTAATGAGGACATCCAAGCTAGCCACGTGACAAGGCCATGTCAAAGAACATTGAGGTTCCAGATATGTGAATGAATTCGTGGAACTTCTGGCCTAGACCATTTGTAGCTGAATTCAGTTGAGTGAGCGACCCATCCAAGGCCACATGGAACAAAAGACCCATCCAGTTGAGCCAGGTCAGCCAACAAAATTATGAGGAAAAAATATGTTATTATTTTAAACCACTAAGTTTTGGGGTAGTTGATTATGCAACAGTAGATAAGTAAAATATGCATATATATTTATACCAATAAAATATTAATAGTGTACATAAACAACAGCTGTTTCAACTAATGGGCAAATAAACCTCTATCAAACTGGTCCTCCCATGGATAACAATAAATAATGGACAAAATATTAAAAAGCAGCTACTTCAAGGCAATGGAGAGGGAGCAGAAGTAGGTGTATCCTGGAGGGGACTTGACACTTGGAGGAAAAATGAGGTCTTCCTTTTCATAGCTTATCTCAGCATGAGGGCAGTCCATAGTCTGCTCCATGCAGAGCAGTTAAAACTCTGATAGAAGGCACACAGCCTTTCTGGCTTCAAAAACAGAAGTTAGAGTTTGGAGCAATCATATTTGCTGGAAAGTGAGGGGCAGATCTTAGAAAGGACAGAGCCAGAGATGGACAGCCCAAATTCTGTATATAGAATTTACAGCCCAAATTCTGTAGATTCCCAAATCTCTGTCGGACAGCTGACTCACTCATGCATGGAGCAGAGTTTAAATAAGCTAGCTACGGCTAAAAGAACTGAACTTTGAGCTGCTGTCCAAGAGACAGAGTTTGCGTTCTGCACCCAACCTTGTTATCTTCTATTAAAACAAACAAACAGAACCCCTCACTTTTTCAACAAGTCCAGAAGAATCTTCCATCTCCATACCATAACATTTTCAATATCTAGGAGATAACCATAAACAACTTGATATATGAAGAAACAAGAGCATGAGACACATCCTCAAGGGTATAATGACTTTGTCAACAGCAGAACCTACCATTTAATGAATGACTCTATGCTTCAGGACATATTCTATGTACTTTTATACATATTATGTAAATCCTCATGGCAGCTCTATTATGTTGATACAATAACCTTACCAGTCAATATGGAATTAAGAAAGCAGAAACCAGTTAAGGTATTTCAGGCAAAGAGACATCAAACATATAAATATAGAAATTTGAGCTTTTTAATAGTTACAAGGACCAGAACCGCACTCCTCCTCCCCAAAAAAGGGCAGTGTTATCCAGACATCAAGAACTGTGAGAAGCCACTGCTGTCCTAAGATGCCTCACTAGGTCATCGGCTGCTACTATTCCAAGAGTTGGCCATTGCACAGCTGCTACAAGAGCCTGCTATGGCCACCAATTCCATGGAAGGGAAGTTCCCTTGTCTGCTGCTACCAGCATCACTGTAGGGGTCAATCTTAGTCTGCTGCCACCACTGAGGCTGCTATCAAAAGAAGAATGACCCTTCCTTTCTTTTACCGTATCATCTTGCAGAAGTGCTTTACATTGGTGGAACCTACACTGGAATACTACTGGTAAGGATGTAGAGGAAATGTAGTTTCTAATCTTCTAGGCCTTGTAATACAGGGAAGAACTTAGAAGAGCAGGGAGAGTGTAAATATGAACAGATATTATTCAGCACAATTGCCATTATTATTTACAGAACAGAAATAATTTTAAGCAACTTGCCCAAGATCACACATCTAGGAAGCAGTGGTTAGCATTAGAACTCAGAAAGCTTAACTCCAGAGGTAGTGTTCTTAATATGATGGACATTTACCTTGTTTTTAATTGTTTAATATTATAAACAAAGTCACAGAGAATATTTTTGTCTTTGGGTCCACATGTTAATTATCATTTTGATAATGACTTAAAAATAATTTTGCATTCCTTAGATCTTTCTAAATTACAACGTTACAATCAAGACTACCATCTAATTTCAAAACCTGTATTTCTATTTGTTTTTCATAATTATTTGTTTTTCATAATTATTTGTTTTTCATAATTTGTTTTTCATAATTATGTCAATGCTAGATTATGATGCCAAGTGGCAGCATTTAACTTTTAATGTGTTGGTAAGCAAGTTTGACAGCATGTAGCTTTCACATCCTAATGTCACAATGACAATATTTGCTCTGCATCTGCCACTGTATTCATTAATCCTTTAACATTTATTATGACAAAATTACTCTTTCTCAGCAATGGGTTGTATTCAAAAGATATTTTCATGGACTATGAAATTAATTTATTGACACAGTTGATAAATTAAGAATTTAATTTGACATCATGAAAATGATTCAGTGAAGGGGAGTGTCACACTATCTTGAATGCTGCAGGCTAATGAGAAAACTGTACTGCTAAAGACTTCAGAATAAATGATGCATTTGAGAGCCAAGTGACCTCATGACAAGCTATAGGGACAAATAGTCCTTGGCAGTTTGAACAAAGAAAAGTGGAGGGAGAATTGAGTCATCAGAAGGCACACAATGATGTTCCTAAAAGAGAACAAAACAAAACATGTGCCTTTGCACTTACTGTTATAATTAAGTTTTGAGCAAAACTGGAACATAGAGCTCTTCTTTAAATATATTATTTAATATGAGTTTAGCAATAAATTTGTGAGTAAAAACATTAGGAAGAATTCATGTATATATAAGTAAATGTATATAAATATACATGCACATACTTATTAACCTATTGTAAGGTATTACTACCAAGGTAGGTTCTGTTATAGTAACTAATAGATTCAAAATTTTTAGTTTTTAATCCAATCAATGTTTACTTCTCACTAACATAACAATCCAAGGTCATAGGTGGCTCAACTTCATACGATAATTCAGTTTTTTTCTATCTTGAAACTCTGCCATTCTCTGAGCCTCACCAACATCATCATTTACATCCAGCAAAAAGAAGGAAAGAACTCAGAAGCTTATATAAGTCGGCATGGAAGTGAAACAGACCATTTCCAATCACATGTCTTGGAGATCAAACAGAATGTACAGTCTTATTTGCCTAAAAAAATCAGACAGAGTTTGGGAGTGCCAAAGCAACTGGGAATTAAAAGGGGGAAATGCTAGAAGCAGGGGAGCCACAGAAAATTAATTCTAAAACCTGATTATTAGCTTCCCTCGAATCCTTGGCTGACTCCTGACATGCATGCCAGAGGCATGAGAATGTAAGTGGTCCACAGGCAAAATAGCACCTGGAATCCTTAGATTTCTGATCAGAGGTTTCAGCAGCTCCCTACCTCATGGAAGGCAGAGTTTTGGGTTTAGGTCAAGTTACATAAGAGGGAATTGGTAAACACCTTGGGCTTATATTAGAAGGATGACACAGAAGAAGATAACAGGTCTCAGATTAAGGGATTTGTTTTAGAACTCAGAAAAAAACTGGAATAGGTCACCTTTCCAAGACCGGAATCTAAACCTTTAAGATCCAGTTGATCTGCTAATAATTTAACTGTCTGCCAGAACAAAACTCAACACTATATAGAGGAAGATAACAGAATCTAGAATCTTCACTGTTTATTATTCACAATATCTAGTTTACAATAAAAGACAGGTATACCTTGGAGATACTGTGGGTTTAGTTCCAGACCACTGAAATAAAGCAAGTATCACAATAAAGCAAGTCACACAAACTTTTTGGTTTCCCAGGGCATGTAAAAGTTATGTTTATACTATACTGTAGTCTATTAAGTGTGCAATATCATTTTGTTAAAAAAAGCACATACCTTAATAAAAAAATACTTTATTGGTGAAAAAATGCTAACCATCTTCTAAGCCTTTGGTGAGTCATAATCGTTTTGCAATAGCAACATCAAAGATCACTGATCACATATTACTATAATAAATATAATAATAATGGAAAAGCTTGAAATATTGTGAGAATTACCAAAATGTGACACAGAGATATGAAGTGAGCAAATGCTGTTGGAAAAAAAGGCGCTAATAGACTTGCTTGATAGCAGGGTTGCCACAAATCTTCAATATTGTGGCAAAACACAGTAACTGCAAAGCATAAAGCAAAGCACAATAAAACGAGGTATACCTGTAATTATTAGACATATACTAAATATAACAATATGATCTGTAGTCAAAAGAAAAGTCATTCAATAGAAACACTGACAATCAAATATTGGAATTAGCAGACAAGGACTTAAAAAAAAGAGAAATATGATAAACAATTTTCAGGAAAACTTTAATATAATTAGTGAAAAGTTGTGGAATTTCAGGAAAATATTAAAACTGTAACAATGAACAAAATGAATATTCTAAAACTGAAAAGTAAAAATTAAAATTTGCTATCTGAAATTAAAAAAAAAAAAAGGGCTTAGCAGTTGATCAAAAAATAACAGAGCCTCAATGACTTTTGATAAAATATCAAGTGTTAGGGCTTCCCTGGTGGCACAGTGGTTGAGAGTCTGCCTGCCGATGCAGGGAACGCGGGTTCGTGCCCCGGTCCGGGAAGATCCCACATGCCGTGGAGCGGCTGGGCCTGTGAGCCATGACCGCTGAGCCTGCGCGTCTGGAGCCTGTGCTCCACAACAGGTGAGGCCTCAACAGTGAGAGGCCCGCATACCGAAAAAAAAAAAAGAAAAAAAAAATAAGGTGACCATATGTGCGTGGGTTTATCTCTGGGCTTTCTATCCTGTTCTACTGATCTATATTTCTGTCTTTGTGCCAGTACCAAATTTTTTGATTACTGTAGCTTTGTAGTATAGTCTGAAGTCAGGGAACCTGATTCCTCCAGCTCCATTTTTCTTTCTCAAGATTGCTTTGGCTATTTGCGGTCTTTTGTGTTTCCATACAAATTATGAAATTTTTTGTTCTAGCTCTGTGAAAAATGCCTTTGGTAGTCTGATAGGGATTGCACTGAATCTGTAGGTTGCTTTGGATAGTATACTCATCTTAACAATGTTGATTCTTCCAATCCAAGAACATGGTATATCTCTCCATCTGTTTGTATCATCTTTAATTTCTTTCATCAGTGTCATAGTTTTGCATACAGGTGTTTTGTCTCCTAGGTAGGTTTATTCCTAGGTATTTTATTCTTTTTTGTTGCAATGGTAAATAAGAGTGTTTCCTTAATTTCCCTTTCAGATTTTTCATCATTAGTGAATAGGAATGCAATAGATTTCTGTGCATTAGTTTTGTATCCTGCTACTTTACCAAATTCATTGATTAGCTCTAGTAGTTCTCTGGCAGTATCTTTAGGATTCTCTATGTATAGTATCATGTCAACTGCAAACAGTGACAGTTTTACTTCTTCTTTTCCAATTTGGATTCCTTTTATTTCTTTTACTTCTCTGACTGCTGTGGCTAAAAATTCCAAAACTATGTTGAATAATAATGGTGAGAGTGGGCAGCCTTGTCTTGTTTCTGATCTTAGTGGAAATGGTTTCAGTTTTTCACCATTGAGAATGACGTTGGCTGTGGGTTTGTGATATATGGCCTTTATTACGTTGAGGTAAGTTCCCTCTATGGCTACTTTCTGGAGGGTTTTCTTATCATAAATGGGTGTTGAATTTCGTTGAAAGCTTTTTCTGCATCTATTGAGATGATCATATGGTTTTCCTTCTTCAGTTTGTTAATATGGTTTATCACATGGATTGATTTGCATTTATTGTAGAATCCTTGCATTCCTGTGATAAACTCCACTTGATCATGGGGTATGATCCTTTTAATGTGCTGTTGGATTCTGTTTGTTACTGTTTTATTGAGGATTTTTGCATCTATGTTCATCAGTGATATTGGCCTGTAGTTTTCTTTCTTTGTGACATCTTTCTCTGGTTTTGGTATCAGGGTGATGGTGGCCTCGTAGAATGAGTTTGGAAGTGTTCTTCCCTCTGCTATATTTTGGAAGAGTTTGAGAAGGATACGTGTTAGTGCTTGTCTAAATGTTTGATAGAATTTGCCTGTGAATCCAACTGGTCCTGGGCTTCCGTTTGCTGGAAGATATTTAGTCACAGTCTCAATTTCAGTGCTTGTGATTTGTCTGTTCATATTTTCTATTTCTTCCTGGTTCAGTCTTGGAAGGTTGTGCTTTTCTAAGAATTTGTCCATTTCTTCCAGGTTGTCCATTTTATTGGCATAGAGTTGCTGGTAGTAATCTCTCATGACCCTTTGTATTTATGCAGTGTCAGTTGTTACTTCTCCTTGTTCATTTCTAATTCTATTGAATTGAGTTTTCTCCCTTTTTTTCTTGATGAATCTGGCTAAATGTTTTATCAATTTTGTTTATCTTCTCAAAGAACCAGATTTTAGTTTTAATGATCTTTGTTATCGTTTCCTTCATTTCTTTTTCATTTATTTCTGCTCTGATCTTTATGATTTCTTTCCTTCGCTAACTTTGGGTTTTTTGTAATACTTTCTCTAACTGCTTTAGGTGTAAGGTCAGGTTCTTAATTGGAGATGTTTCTTGTTTCTAGAGGTAGGATATTATTGCTATAAACTTCCCTCTTAGTACTGCTTTTGCTGCATCCCGTAGGTTTTGGGTTGTTGTGTTTTCATTGTCATTTGTTTCTAGGTGTTTTTTGATTTCCTCTTTGACTTCTTCAGTGATTTCTTGGTTATTTAGTAGTGTATTGTTTAGCCTCCATGTGTTTGTATTTTTTACAGCTTTCTTCCTGTAATTGATATCTATTTTTATAGCATTGTGGTTGGAAAAGATACTTGATACGATTTCAATTTTCTTAA
This sequence comes from Lipotes vexillifer, assembly GCF_000442215.2. Lineage (NCBI taxonomy): Eukaryota > Metazoa > Chordata > Mammalia > Artiodactyla > Lipotidae > Lipotes > Lipotes vexillifer. Next base: position 1,524,806 of record NW_006775143.1, on the reverse strand, counting down.
ATTTACCGAGGCTTGATTTGTGACCCAAGATATGATCTATCCTGGAGAATGTGCCATGAGTACTTGAGAAGAAAGTGTATTCTGTTGTTTTATGGATGGAATGTCCTATAAATATTAATTAAGTCCATCTTGTTTAATGTATCATTTAAAGCTTTTGTTTCCTTATTTATTTCCATTTTGGATGCTCTGTCCATTGGTGAAAGTGGAGTGTTAAAGTCCCCTACTATTATTGCATTACTGTTGATTTCCCCTTTTATAGCTGTTAGCATTTGCTTTATGTATTGAGGTACTCCTGTGTTGGGTCCATAAATATTTACAATTTTTATATTTTCTTCTTGGATTTATCCCTTGATCATTCTGTAGTTTTCTTCTTTGTTTCTTGTAACACTCTTTATTTTAAAGTCTATTTTGTCTGATATGAGAATTGCTACTCCACCTTTCTTCTGATTTCCATTTGCATGGAATATCTTTTTCCATCCCTTCACTTTCAGTCTGTATGTGTCCCTAGGTCTGAAGTGGGTCTCTCATAGACAGCATATATACAGGTCTTGTTTTTGTATCCTTTCAGCCAGTATATGTCTTTTGGTTGGAGCATTTAATCCATTTACATTTAAGGTAGTCATCAATATGCATGTTCCTATTACCATTTTCTTAATTGTTTTTGGTTTGGTATTGTAGGTCTTTACCTTCTCTTGTATTTCCTGCCTAGAGAAGTTCCTCTAGCATTTGTTGTAAAACTGATTCGGTCGTGCTGAATTCTCTTAGGTTTTGCTTGTCTGTAAAGGTTTTAATTTCTCTGTCGAATCTGAATGAGATCCTTGCTGGGTAGAGTAAACTTGTTTGTAGGCTTTTCCCTTCCATCACTTTAAATATGTCCTGCCACTCCCTTCTGGTTTGCAGAGTTTTGGCCAAAAGATCAGCTGTTAACCTTATGGGTATTCCCTTGTATGTTATTTTTGCTTTTCCCTTGCTGCTTTTAATATTTTTTCTTTGTATTTAATTTTTGATAATTTGATATGTGTCTTGGTGTGTTTCTCTTTGGATTTATCCTGTATGGGATTCTCTGTGCTTCCTGGACTTGATTGACTATTTCCTTTCCCATATTAGTGAAGTTTTCAACTATAATCTCTTCATATATTTTCTCAGTCCCTTTTATTTTTCTCTTCTTCTTCTTGGACCCCTATAATTCGAATGTTGGTGTGTTTAATGTTGTCCCAGAGGTCTCTCAGACTGTCCTCAATTTTTTTCAATCTTTTGTCTTTATTCTGCTATGTGGTAGCTATTTCCACTGGTTTATGTTCCAGGTCACTTATCCGTTCTTCTGCCTCAGTTATTCTGCTATTGATTCCTTCTAGAGAATTTTTAATTTCATCTATTGTGTTGTTCATCATTGTTTGTTTGATCTTTAGTTTTTCTAGGTCCTTGTTAAATATTTATTGTATTTTCTCTATTCTATTTCCAAGATTTGGGATCACCTTTATTATCATTACTCTGAATTCTTTTTCAGGTAGACTGCCTATTTCCTCTTCATTTGTTTGGTCTGGTGGGTTTTTACCTTGCTCCTTCATCTGCTGTGTGTTTTTCTGTCTTCTCATTTTGCTTAACTTACTGTCTTTGGGCTCTCCTTTTTGCAGGCTACAGGTTCATAATTCCCAATGTTTTTGGTGTCTGCCCCCAGTGGGTAATTTGGTTCAGTGGGTTGTGTAGGCTTCCTGGTGGAGGGGACTGGTGCCTTTGTTCTGGTGGATGAGGCTGGATCTTGTCTTTCTGGTGGGCATGACTGCATCTGGTGGTGTGTTTTGGGGTGTCTGTGAACTTACTATGACTTTAGGTAGCCTCTTTGCTAATGGATGGGGCTGTGTTCTTGTCTTGCTAGTTGTTTGGCATAGGGTGTCCAGCATGGTAGTTTGCTGGTCATTGAGTGGAGCTGAGTCTTAGCGTTGAGATTGAGATCGCTGCGAGAACTTTCACTGTTTGATATTACATGGGGCCAGGAGGTCTCTGGTGGACCAATGTCCTGAACTCAGCTCTCCCACCTCAGAGGCTCAGGCCTGACAGCTGGCGGGAACACCAAGACCCTGTCAGCCACATGGCTCAGAAGAAAAGGGAGAAAACAAAAGAAAGAAAAAAATAAAATAAAACAATTAAAATAAAAAATAAAGAAAATATTATTTTAGAAATATTTAAAAAGTAAGAAAAAAGAACGAAGAGAGTGACCAAACCAAAGAACAAATCCACCAATGATAAGAAGCGCTAAAGTCTATACTAAAAAAACAAAACAAACAAACAAACAAAAAACCGGACAGACAGAACCCTAGGACGAATGTTGAAAGCAAAGCTATATATAAAAGGAAGCGAGCAACCAAATCAATAAACAAATCTACCGGTGATAACAAGCTCTAAATACTAAACTAAGATAAACATAAAACCGGAAACAAACGAGATGCAGAAAGCAAACCGCAAGTCTACAGTTCCTCCCAAATTCCAGAACCTCAATTTGGGGATGATTCATTGTCTATTCAGGTATTCCAAAGATGCAGGGTACATCAAGTTGATTGTGGAGATTTAATCTGCTGCTCCTGAGGCTGCTGGGAGAGATTTCCCTTTCTCTTCTTTGTTCGCACAGCTCCTGGGGTTCAGCTTTGGATTTGGCCCTGACTCCGCATGTAGGTCACCTGAGGGCAGCTGTTCCCTGCCCAGACAGGATGGGGTTAAAGTAGCAGCTGATTAGGGGGCTCTGACTCACTGAGGCTGGGGGGGGAGGGAGGGGTACAGAATGCAGGGCGGTGGCAGAGGCCGGCGTGACGTTACAGCAGTCTGAGGTGTGACGTGTGTTCTCCCGGGGAAGATGTCCCTGGATCACAGGACGCTGGAAGTGGCGGGCTGCACAGGCTTCCAGGAGGGGAGGTGTGGTTAGTGACCTGTGCTTGCACACAGGCTTCTTGGTGGCTGCAGCAGCAGCCTTGGCGTCTCATGCCCACCTCTGGTGTCTCTGCTGATAGCTGCGGCTCACACCTGTCTCTGGAGCTCATTTAGGCAGTGCTCTGAATCCCCTCTCCTCACGTACCACGAAACAATGGTCTCTTGCCTCTTAGGCAGTTCCAGACTTTTTCCCGGACTCCCTCCCGTCTAGCTGTGGCACACTAGTCCCTTGAGGCTGTTTTCACATAGCCAACCCCAGTCCTATCCCTGGCATCTGACCTCTGAAGCAGGAGCCTCAGCTCCCAGCCCCCACCTGCCCCGGCGGGTGAGCAGACAAGCCTTT
>NW_006775143.1:1501714-1521531 GCF_000442215.2 Lipotes vexillifer | reverse complement strand
CCCTGGATCATGGGACCCTGGCAGTGGTGGGCTGCACAGGCTTCCAGGAGGGGAGGTGTGGTTAGTGACCTGTGCTTGCACACAGGCTTCTTGGTGGCTGCAGCAGCAGCCTTGGCGTCTCATGCCCACCTCTGGTGTCTCTGCTGATAGCTGCGGCTCACACCTGTCTCTGGAGCTCATTTAGGCAGTGCTCTGAATCCCCTCTCCTCACGTACCACGAAACAATGGTCTCTTGCCTCTTAGGCAGTTCCAGACTTTTTCCCGGACTCCCTCCCGTCTAGCTGTGGCACACTAGTCCCTTGAGGCTGTTTTCACATAGCCAACCCCAGTCCTATCCCTGGCATCTGACCTCTGAAGCAGGAGCCTCAGCTCCCAGCCCCCACCTGCCCCGGCGGGTGAGCAGACAAGCCTTTCAGGCTGGTGAGCGCCGGTCGGCCCCGATCCTCTGTGCGGGAATCTCTCCGCTCTGCCCTCCGCGCCCCTGTTGCTGCGCTCTCCTCCGTGGCTCCGAAGCTCCCCCCCGCCCACCCTCCATCTCCACCAGTGAAGGGGCTTCCCAGTGTGTGGAAACCTTTCCTCCTTCACAGCTCCCTCCCAGAGGTGCAGGTCCCATCCCTATTCTTTTGTCTCTATTTTCTCTTTTGCCCCACACAGGTAGGTGGGGAGTTTTTGCCTTTTGGGAAGTCTGAGGTCTTCTGCCAGGATTCGGTAGGTGTTCTGTCGGAATTGTTCCACGTGTTGTCGATGTATTTTTGATGTATTTGTGGGGAGGAAGGTGATCTCCACATCTTACTCCTCCGCCATCTTGAAGGTGCCCCCCAGTATCTTCTTAATAAGAAATTTCAAATACATTGATAAATCTATAGGGAGAAATAGGACCAAAGCTATATTTTCTACCCCTGCAAAGGTGTTAAAACTATAGCCTTTATCCCAAAGAGCAAATGTTTGGACCAACTATTACTGAAGTTCTCTTTGGTATTCCCTTAGAGTACTTATGACTGTTTGTTTCTGGAATTTAGGAATATACTTTTAATTTTAGCTTATTTTCTCTATTGAGTTAGTTTTGTCTTTATTTCCTGTTAAAAATAATTGTGCACTTCTAGGTATTATAGACAAAAGGGGGGCAGTGTGCATTTGTTCAGACTGCCAGTATGCCTGAGCCAAAAATCACGGACCAACACAAATCTTATATGATGCATTGTGACAGCTTCTAAAGGGTGGAGAGTAAAACTAGAGTCTGCAAGCAGGTGAGAGTAGGTAAGAAAAATGATTACTATGGAGTGAGCCCACACTATCTCCAAGGCTCATGCTGAATACTTTACATACATCACATACCTAATTCTTGCAACATCCTATAAGGTAAGTATCATTTTGCTAGTTTTGGATTTGAGGATACTGCCTGAGATCACATAGCTTATAGACAGTAGATATGAGCTACAGATTCTGTTTCCCATGACTCTGAAGTCTGTATCTCTATATCACCAAACCAACCTCTACCAGTGATGAGTAAATAAGACCTATGCTAAGGAAGATGGAGGAAAAACAATGCATCTGTGACATAGCACAACTGTGACATGCAAGTCTGATCATTAAAATGACTGAGGGAGTCAAGGAAAAGAAACTGGAAAAGGCAGAGGAAAGAGAAAAAAGGAGTTAAACATCTTTTCAGAATAAAACCTTGGTGCTACATTGTAGCCTGGCTCTCACCCACTCCCTGGGTTGCCTAAGACAAGACTCTCCCTTTCTGACACTCGATTTTCTCATCCATAAAATGAGGGGAGTAGAGGGACAGATTTTGAAGGTGGCATCCAGGTCAAAATTTCCATCCTTCTCAGACCGGGCTGCCAATTTCCCCATGCCAGGCACAGTGGCCAAAAAATGCACTACAGGACCTTGTCAAATCTGTATCAGCAGGAGAAGCAAAGGTAGAGAAACCACCTCAGGCCAAACTCGTTAACAGTTGTTTCATTAATCACAGTTTGTGTCTCAAATCCAAAGACAATCTGTCCAATTAGCATTAAAGCTCTGGCAGCCATGGGGAGACCTTTAGGAAAAGGCAATTTGACACAATTGCTAATAATGCTCACATTTAGAAAAGTGGCTCCCAAACGTAACATTCTCCTGGTGACAGCCAGAGTCCTGTCCAAAGAGGGAGCACAGGCTTCAGGCACCTCCACAATCTGACCCCTTCTCTCCACCCAGCCTCACTGCCCTGGATGCCCATCACATGCCTTAGCAAGACCAGTTTTCCAGAACACACCACTGTCATTCACACCTCTGTACCCTTGTCCATTTGAACCCACAGCCTGTTGTCAACCCAAGTTCACGTGCCCAACACACAGTGAAGCCAAACAAACCAAAATGTTAGTGTTTGGAGCAGAGAAAGGTTTATTGCAAGGGCCAAGGAGTATGGGGGGCTCATGCCCAAAAGACCCAAATCCTCTGATGGCTTTCAGGGAAGAGGTTTTTTTTGTTTTTTGTTTTGTTTTGTTTTGTTTTGTTTGTTTTTACAGTATGCGGGCCTCTCACTGTTGTGGCCTCTCCCGTTGCGGAGCACACACTCCGGACGCACAGGCTCAGCGGCCATGGCTCACGAGCCCAGCCGCTCCGCGGCATGTGGGATCTTCCCAAACCAGGGCATGAACCCATGTCCCCTGTATCGGCAGGCAGACTCTCAACCACTGCGCCACCAGGGAAGCCCTCAGGGAAGAGTTTTTAAAGGCAAAATTTGGGGTGAGGGCTGCAGGGTGAGTGTCTTCTTCTGATTGGTTGGTGGTGAGGTAACAGGTGGTATTCTAGGAATTCTGTGCCTAGCTTGGAGTTACTATTCTTCACCTGGGTGGGGAGTCCTTAGTTCCTGTAGAAGAACTCAAATGTATGTATCAGATTGTTATGTATATCCACTGGAGGGGAGCCAGGTCTCTGCTTTATAGCTGCACTATAATTTATTGACTGCTTTTTTCTTCGGTTCTGCATTCCCTTACTTCCCTAATTAGGAACTGTTTGAATCTGCCCATTGTAACTCAAGGAAGGCCTACACAGAGAAGGTTTTTGTACCCAGGAGGAACCCCCAGGGTCAAGCCCACATGCCTTCCTGATTATTCTGTGGTCTAGTCTAAGCTCCTCCATATTATATTTCCAGTAATACTTATTTCAACAAATAATTATTGAGCTGTGTTGAGACTTGGGTTTGAACCTCATTTCAATCAATCATCAATGTGGGCATGCTTTATGTTTTTATTTTCAAATAATACATATACACAGACAAAAACATTCTAATACTACAAAGGGCTATACAGTAAAACCTAAATCTCCCTTTCTCTCTAGCTACCAGGATCCTCCTTGAATGCATCCTCAGTTAATAATATTTTGTATTTTCTTCCAAAGATGTGTATACAAGAATATACATAAATAAAAATTTCCCCCCACACTAATAGTAATATATTAGGCACACTATTTTACCCCTGACTGAACAAAGTATCTGGGAGATTGTTCCATGTCAGTACATATAAAATTTACCTCTCTGAGCATCAGCGCCTTTATAGGTGAAGTGGCATAATAACATGATTCAAGCCTTGCTCTTGGGTGCCTACTCTGGGTACATACCTACTCCCTGAGTGCACGGCACTTAGGACACTGTTTTATAATTGTCTGTTAGTACTTTGTGCAACTCTGGCAACCAATTATTGATATTTGTGGAGTGAATGACTGTGAACCTAAGGAACATTGTGGAGGTGTGATAGTCACTTTTATGTGTCAGTTGACTGGGCTAAGGAAGGCTGAGATACCTGGTAGAACATTATTTCTGGGTGTGTCTGTGAGGGTGTTCAGGAAGAGTAGCATTTGAATTGATGGAGTGCATAAAGGAGGCCACCCTCACCAATGTGGGTGGGCGACACTCAATCCACTGAGGGCCTGGAGAGAACAGAGATGCAGAGGAAGGGTAAGTTTGCTCTCTTTGCCTGAGCTCGAACTTCTCTCTTCTGACGAGGGACATGCGTGCTCCTAGTTCTCAGGCCTTCAGACTTGGACTGGGAGGACCTACATCATCAGCTGCTCTGATTCTCAGAACTTTACTTCAGACTGAGATTGAATAATGCCAGTAGCTTTCCTGGTTCTCCAGCTTGCAGGTGGCAGATCATGGGACTTCTAATAAATAATCTCTATCTATCTATCTACCTATCTATCTGCCTATCTGGCATCTATCTGTCTGCCATTGGTTCTGCTCTCTAGAGAACCCTGACTAATACAGGCAGTTACATGAGATCACACATCAAGAACAGTACCTGGGACTTCCCTGGTGGCACAGTGGTTAAGAATCTGCCTGCCAATGCAGGGGACACGGGTTCGAGCCCTGGTCTGGGAAGATCCCACATGCCGCGGAGCAACTAAGCCCATGTGCCACAACTACTGAGCCTGCGCTCCAGAGCCCATGAGCCACAACTACTGAAGCCCGCACGCCTAGAGCCAGTGCTCCTCAACAAGAGAAGCCACCGCAATGAGAAGCCCGTGCACTGCAATGAAGAGTAGCCCCTGTTCACTGCAACTAGAGAAAGCCTGCGTGCAGCAACAAAGACCCAATGCAGACAAAAATAAATTAATTTTAAAAAAAAAGAAAAGAAAGAAAGAACAGTACCTGACACATGGAAGGAAGGCAATATGAGATTCCTCTTCCTCTCCTCCTTACTTTCATAGCAGGCACAGGCTTAACTGTACAACAGAGTGCTGATCTTCATTCTCCCTTCTTTACCAATGTGTGTGTGTGTGGGTGTCTGTCTGTCATGATCTCCAGATACACTGGAGGCAGAGAGGTGGACTGTTTAGAATGGGCACTAGGAAAAATGATCAGATCAGGAAAGTTGTCCCTTCCTCACCCACCACTTCCCTAAGGAATTTCTGAATGGGAAAAGCATTAAGAGTTAGAGAGAGGCTTTGGTTGAGAGTCACAGTTGTACCAATTCCATGGAGCAATCCTATGACTTCCCCCAGGCTTGTGTCACTCATCTGCATAGTAGGAGTAAGGGATTGAGCCTGGGTAGGGTTACTGTGAAGTCTAAATCAGATGATGCATAGGAAAGCACTTTACAGGTGGAGTGGCTTTAAAAGTGACCACATTATTGAGGGCATCATGCTTTGACACTGTTGCCTGGCTGCCTTCCCTACTTCTAACACATTCCTGAACCAGGAACCAGATAGCAAAATGTTCTAGGCAGATAGTAACAATAAAGATTCATGAAGAATTGCAACGTATTTTTTTGTGATCTGCCCATTTGTTAAAATACCAATCCTTCTGTTCGGGATATGGTAAACAGGAGACTCCTGGGGCTGAAACAGGCAAGGGCTGGTCTCCAGAACCCCCAAAAAGTGACTGAAGGTCATGGTGAGCAGTCCTTGAGGGAGTCTGAAGTATAGAAAGTAGAGAGAAGAGAAGTCACTGTGTCAGGAATACTCTTCCTATGGATAAACTGCTAGATCCGGCAGTTTCTAGCAAAGCTGGATAAGGACAATCTATTTTACAAGTGCTGGTTTATTGAGAAGTTGGGTGTCGGGGAAGGGAGGAAACTGCACAACTCTGAAACTGCCTAGGTACCCATGACTTAGCCAAGACACCCCAAATGTGGAATCTGAAGTTAATATATTTTCTGCACTGGACAGGAAAGGCTCAGGTATTGCTGGGTTGGGTGGAGGGTCCTTTGGGAGAATCACACATGGAGAAGTAAGGAGGGATCAAAATGGAAGCCTCAAGCATTGCTATAAACTCTCCCAGAGCCTGGCCTTTCTGGAGGGTTGGGCAGCCCATTGCTCACTGGTAATTACCAGATGCATTCAGCTGCTCAGCAGACTCTGATGTCAGAGGATGGTGCCTCCCTCCCCACTCCTCTCTCCTCCTGCTGGCTGGCTCTCCCTGGGTGTCCTTGCCACTTTTTCTTCAGATTCTTGCTGGCCCTGGTGAGGGTGCAGACCAAACAGAGGTATCATCCTGTTGATTCTTTTCTCTTTTCCCCATGGAATCACTGAACTACAACTGGGGAAGGGGAATGGAGGGAAATGAAGGGGTCATTAGACACCAGGGGAGGAGGGGATGACCTTTGAGACAGTCTTTTCTGAGCGACACCTGAGCAGTCCAAGCCTGCAATTTCCTCCATGACTGTTCAGCCTCTTCAGATAAGTCCCCTAATGAGAGTGTGGGCGATGGATGGAGACAGGGCAGTTGAAGCTTAAAATATATGCCAAGGAGATATTAAAAGCCATAGAACTACCTGGGGGTGAGGAAAACAGGCAGGAGAGCAGAGGAGATGGGAGAGGAGTTCTGCTGCTTGTTGGTTAAGAGGCTGGAATTGTCTTTTGTTCGTTCTTCTCTTGCTCTGCACGCCATTATACTGATGCTTCATAACGCCTTCAGTAGTTCTCCACTTCCTCTCTATTTCGAAAGTCACCAGGCTAGCCTAAACCTTAATTGCTTTTCTCCTTGACAATTAAAGTTATAGACATCCTGACTCCAGGCTCTGCCACTTCTAGTCTACCCTGTAGATGTCACCAGATTGAACATCCTAAAATATCACTTTAAACATGCTATTTTCCTGCTTAAAAATTTCAGCGACTCCCCATTGTCTGCAAAGCAAAGGCTGAAAATCTTAGTCTAGAAATCAATGCTGGCTAGACCTGAGACATCCTGTGTCCACTGTGAAGGCTGCAACCAGATCTTCTTCATCTTTCTGTCCCCAATACTGATACGTAAGCTCTATGAGAAAAAATAGGATTTATTCTTCATTACTGACATATAATAAGCTCTCAGATGATCACTGTTGGATGAACACATTAATTAACTCCTTAATAGTGTATGGCACAGTATATGGTAGGTACCCAAAGTCTTTGTTGAAGGTAAGGGTGAGGGGAGACAGACAGGGAAGAAAGATGATGCTGTATTAAAACAGGCAGCTACACAGATAGATGGCAACTACGGTTATGGGCCTCTAGAATCAGAGCAAGGCAGTAGAAACTTTACAAAAGGAGTTAAAGATAGGGATGAAGCAGAGGCTTAAGGCCGTCTGAGGTTCAGACGAGATATTGGGAATGGAAGCAGACCAGAGAGGGAGACTGAGCAAGTTGAGGGACTACTAGTGGGCACTGTTTAAGAAGACAGGCAGTTATGGAAGCAAAGCTGTAAGTGGGGAGCTTGGGAGCCCAGGTAAGGGGACAAGGAGTAGTGACCCATCTGGATGAGGAGCCAGGAGCTCAGAGAGTTTGCACACCAACCAGGATGTGCCGGATAAGTTTTAATAACCACTATTGCTTTATATGGGTAGTGCTTCAATTTTGGATATTGTGAATGTCTTTGAGACTTGCATGACAGCTGAAAGACCCGTCTGTCAGAAAAATAAGTAAACCCATAAAATTTTACACATAATCACAGAGGTTGAGAGATTTCCCTGCAGCCAATCCCCAGGTTAAGAAAACCTGTTTCATGTAGTCTGGATACCTCACATTCACATTTTATCATCTATTAACTTGAAGGTTTTTATCATCCATTAGTAAGTTGAATCCTTGCAACTCTCTGAAATTGGCAATAATTTATTCCTATTTTGAGAAAACTGAGCTGTCCCGAGAAAATATGCCTTGTCCAAGGGAGAAGTAAGTAGCAACCTATTTAGAGTAGAAGTCAGGTTTGCTGGTTGCAAGTTGAACGGTTTGTTTTTCCTATCATATGTTCACCCAACCAAGCTGTGCATGAACCAGAAAACCCTTGTACAAGTATAGACTGAGTACCGGCTGTGTCAGGCTCTGTGCGAGGCACTTGGCATATACCGGGGAACAAAAACAGCCAATATTCCTGCTTTTGTGGAGCCCCAGACCCAAACTGAGGTCAGTGTTTTCCCAGCCTGAGAGCCTGGATCAGAACATATTCTGGTCATGACTGTTGATTCAGATGCTTAATGAAAAACCACAATCCAGCAGGCAGCATCCTAAGTTGTCAAAGGTAGGGTTTTATGTCAGTTAACACTGAACAAGCATGCCTCATCCCCCATCACTAGCTAATCACTGATTTTCATTTCTTTTTGTTGTTGTGGCTCTTCTTCTTCCATCAAAAACATTTTAAACGTGAAGTCTCTCTGTTTCCCATCTCAGCAAAAGAAATAAGGCCCAAGTAAGTCATCTAACGCATGGTTGTTCAGAAGAGGACTAATCAAAACCAGGTTGCGCTGGGAGACCCAGGGCCCCAGTACCAACTCCGTTGTTTGTGGTATTCCTTTTCCTTGGCCCTTAGCTTCCTCACCTGTAAAGAAGCCTGTATGTTTCTGTGCTCCTTCTTTGTCCTAAAATGCAAGGGAGGCCTAAGGGCTTTAAGCCTGTCTGCGAGAAAACTTTTATAATTGCAAGGTGGTGAGATGCAGACGGTGAGAGAAAACTCACCCCCGCAATTAGTAGCTGCCCACCTTGGCTCTGGGAACCAAACAGTTCTTAGCTGAGTGGGATGTAGGGGGAAGGAAAGGTAAAAGGCAGGACACAAGCTTGATTTCTCATCAGAGAAGGAGCAAGACTCATCAGTGGGCTGGATTGGTGTGTGCAGTATGTCGTGGGCTGTATTTCCTTCTGAAAAGATCAGTGGACTGTCAAGCCAGGGCTGCAACATGGGGTCTCTTTAAAAGCAGTCAGTCAGAGAGGCTGCCACCGAGCTGGAGAACGTGGCGCAAACTCAATTTATGGCATGTCAGAACAGAAAGGGACCTGATCACGTTTGTGCTATTCCTTCCTTCTATTTTGCACATAAAGGACACCGAGGTTCAGAGGGTGTGGTTAGGAGAGGTGACATGCCCATGGTCACAGAGCTTGCAGCCAGCGGGGCCATGAGGAGAGCCCAGGAACTCCCCACTGTTGCCTAAAACGAAACAAACCTCCCCTTTGTTCTGCTTGTTGCCACCTTTAATGAAATGATTATTTTTCTTCCATCTGCTACTTGCTTAGCATCTCAGAATTAATAAAATGTGATAGTAACACATTTCTTGACGGCATGGAATCTGACACTTAAAAATTCAAGATGTGACTCATCAAATCTCTAGGTATGCTTTTAAGAGTTCTTTTGTAAATGATTAAGTGTTTATAATGAGAGTTGACAAAATTATGTCCTTGGTTTGGATTTTCAGTTTAAATACACTCTTCTCCATCTTTTCCTTCTTTACGCCCCACCTGGTCTGAGTTCTCTCTCCAGTGAAAATAATGAGAGTCTCTCTCCTGGCTTGTACCTAAAATATCTCACTGGATTCTCACAATGGTTATCGTCCCCCACCCCATACAATGCCTTACGCTTCTGGATTGATTTATACCCTATGCCCACACCTTCGCCAACCCCACCCTGATCTATTGGAACATCATTATTGGTGAAAGCAATCCAGGCAGGCTTGACAGCAAAGTAACTCTCAGCAAATTATTCAACCTCTCTGTGCCCAGTTTGATTTTCTGGAAAATGGAGATAGAAGTAATTCTTAACTCTTAGGTTATTGTAGGGCTACATATAAAAATAATTCCTACTGTTTCTCCAACACCTGTCTGTGCCCTTTACACATCTTATTTAATTCACTTACCATAACTGTTCTCATTACTACCTGCACCTTACAGCTGAGAAAACAGGATCAGAGAAATCCCAGAATTGCCCAGGGTGTAGAACAGTTGAATAACAAGTCTGTCTAACTCACAGAACCATACCTTTTTCTAGCTCACCACATGGATTACTAGGTAGCATTGGTTCTCAACCTGGGCGACTCTGCCCACCCACCCCCAGAGGACATCTGGCAATGACTGGAGATAATTTTGGTTTCACAGCTGGGCAGAGGCGCTACTGGCATCTAGTGGGTAGATGCCAGGGATGCTGCTAAGCTTCCTACGATGCACAGTGCAGTGCCCTACAAGGAAGTGCCCAGCTCCAAGTATCAAGAGTGCCAAGATTGAGAAACCCTGCTGTGTGGCATCCCATTATATGAATCTACCATAATTTGTTCTGCTGGATGGACATAATACGATGCATACGAATGGCCAAGCACATAACAAACCTTCAATAAATGCCAGCTATCCTTGTTAGTATTGCTGCCTCTAGACTAGTTCACACTTTGCCTCTCCTCTTTTGAGGTTACTCCTGATACCTGCTAAATAGAAGGAGCAGTTCCCTCATCTCTTTCAATAACTGCTTACTTTCTTTAGTATTTGATACCATTTATTATCGTCATTTAAACACAGTCTCTATCCTCTTTAATAAGTTGCCAGTTTCCCAAGGGAAGCAGTTGTGTTTATCTTCTTTTGTATCTCCCCATGTATTTAGTGCAGCGTCTGGCCCATACTCATTGAATTTGAGAAACTGGACAATTTTCTGAGGAAAGGAAGGCAGGAACTATTATGCCTATTTTATAGCTGAGGAAATAGGCTCAAAGTAACTAAGTTATTTACGGCTGTATGTCTTATAAATGACGGGGCTTGTACTAAGAGCTTACCTCCAGTCTCCAGTTTCTAAGTTCTCCAGTTTCTAAGAGAACCTTTGGATTCAACAAGCAAAACTGATAAGGAAATAAGTTCCAATGTGCATTTGATCTGGAGATGCCTGTTGTGGTGTCCACAAAATAGAGCTGGAGAGAGTTTACCACGAAGGTCAGTCCATGGAGAAGATACATGGCAGCGAGTCCAGGAACCTGGATACGAGGCCGGAACTTGAATTAGCTAGTGGTGCAGCGTTGGATAAGATATGGTGCCTCTTTGCTCCTCACTTTCCTCGTCTGTCAGATAGGGACATTATGCCCATCCTAACAAGCCCACAGGTTGCTCTGAGGAAACGGATGCCAAATACAGTTAATCCTCACTATTCACAGTAGTTATGTTCCATAAAATCACTGCAAACGCTGACCCGGTGAATACTGAACCACTGCTCCTAAGGGAGATATCGGTAGGGTTGCTGTGAGCCTCTGATCACATTTGCATCAACCGATCAGTATATAAACTTGGTTTATGTGTATTCCCTTTAAAGACACCTTATTTAATATTCACTGTCAATTCATTAACATGGAACTTACAGACAACAGCCCTATAACTCATGCCTGAACAAAGCTGATTTAACACATCTATTTTCTAAGTAAGGCACATTAGAGCCTTCTTGAGCTTAGGTACCCTAGACAGCATTTTAGCACTATGCTTAGGTATCGTTTCAAACAGTGAAATCATCAACAAAAGCACAAAAATGCAACAAACACGGCAGCAAACGTACTATAAAAAGGACACTTTATAGGATGAAACTGAATTAAGAAGGGAAAGGAGTATAAAAAAGAGTGGATATATGTATGTGTACTACTGACTTACTCTGTTGTACGCCTGACACTAACATAACATTGTAAATCAACTCTACTCCAATAAAAATTAGAAAAAAAAATCGTTCTAAAATTTAAAAAAGAAAAAAGAAAAAGAAGGCAGGGCATCACCCTGTTTGATCTTGGCTGGGAATGTGCATGCCAGAATACAATTTTTCACTACTCTGCACTTGTCTGTGAATGACCATGAAAGCACATGAGTATTGACCTGGGGTTACAGATGAGTTTTAGAAAGTAGGAGAATTTAGAAATTGAGTCCATAAATAATGAGGATCGACTGCACATAAGTTTTAAGAATTGGGGTGTTAATATGAGAACGATGACAGGTAATTCACAAGAGAAAAAAATTTTAAATGGCCAGTGAACATATGAAAAGATGTTCAACATCACTACTCATCAAGGAAATGAAAATTAAAGCCAAAATGGAATACCACTGGACATCCACCAAAATGGCCAAAATGTAAAAGACCGATGGTATTAAATGTTGGCAAAGATGCGGAACAACGGGAAATCCAGGTACTGCTGATGGATGTACAGAGTCAGTACAACCACTTTGGAAAACTATTTGGTAGAACATACTGATGTTGAATATATACCAATGTTAAGGCCCAAGAATTCCACTCCTAGATGTACACCCAACAGAAATGTCTACACATGTTTACCAAATTACATGTGTATGAGACAGTTATCTCTGATTGCCTAAGAGATGAAAGAAACTAAATGTCCATCTAATAGAATTAAAAAAGCATGACTAAACTCACAACGGAATACTATACAACAGCAAGAACGAAGGGACCACAGTTACACTCAACAACACAGATGACTCTCATTAAACACAATTTTAGGCCAAAGACGCCAGACATAAAAGAGAGTATACACTGTATAATTTCATTCGTATAAAGTTCAAAAACAGGCAATGTCTATAGTGCTGGAACTCAGAAGAGTATTTATTCCTGAGGCAACAGTGACTGGAATGGGCCTGATGCTACTTCAAGGAGGCTGGTGACATTCTGGTCTTGATCTGGGTAGTTACACAGCATCCTCACTTTCTGCACACTTGTGAGCTGTGTACTTTTCTATGTGTACTTTATAGTTTAATAAAACTTGAAAAATATATTTTTATAAGTGGAGGTAGAGACAAAACACTTAATGAACACGTACTATGTGTCAGACATTTTACTCAGCATCTCATTTAATCTTTGCAACAGCCCATGGGTTTTCATAGCTTGCCTAATAATAAAAATCACAGATGGCACTTGCTAAAATTAGAAAATCACCAGATCTCACTTCGGGTCTTATGAGTTAAAATCTTTAAAGGATGGTACTGGAACAACAGCCATTTAAACAGATGATTATATAATCAGCCATTGACATATATTGACTGGTATGTGTCCTGAGGAGTGAGTTTGATATGATGTTTAACATATAACATGAACATAAATGGTAGCTCTTTTTATTTTTAGGTACTTGCCTCCATTATATAGATGAAGAACCAAGGTGCAGTGAAGGAAAATGATTTATTTAAGGTCACAGCTGGAAGCAAATGTTTTATATGTTATCTTACTTTATGCTAATAACCAGTCAGGGGAGTAAATTCCATTATGTTTATCTTACCCAGGAGCAAACTGTAGCTCCAGGAACTTAAGTAACTTGCCTAAGGACGTTTACCCAGGAAATGGTGGAGGTGGAGCCAGGTCAATCTAACTCAGGAAGCTCTGATGGATTCATTTCTCATAGGTTCTGCCACAGGTTAGGAAGGGTAGAAGAAAGGCCAATCCAGGAGCACAGAACACAGACTTTATTATCTTTACACTTCATATGCCCGGTCTTTAATATACACTCTCTTTCCTACTGAGTATCGTCACCTCTGAGCAATTAGGGTAGGCTGCATACTTCCCTGGTTCCATCTTTAAATAGAACATGACAGGGGTGGGGGGGAAGGGAGATGATAGGATGCTTGGGTGATGTGACCAGTGTCTAGGATAGCTGTAATCTGTGTCATTTACTCACACAGATAACATATCTTATTTGGGCTGCTGTCATCACTGATTGGTGAAGCTAGAAGGCAGCCTTACCACAAATTTGGGGAAATTCTTTAGTCTTTTTGGAAGGTAGCTCTTGGAAAATCCCTGTTTGAAACAGAGCTTTCTCTTGTCCTTTTTCGTGGCTAAGTAATACCTCGCGGAGTCAAGGTGGTGGCTAGAAACTATTTTGCAATGTCAGATGTCATGAGCACTGATTCATCATTATTGTCAAAGAGCAAGAATGCTTCTGTCTCAGGTTAGAGTGAAGAGGGTGATTTTTGACCCCTTTTGCTCATAGAGTAGAACAATCTTCAGTCTCCCTGCCTACAACTTTTACCAGTTCACCGTCATTTGTTAAAAATCAGGACCACATTTTATTAGTGGGCAGGGTCTTCATACCTTAAAGAAAAGAAACAGACACTGACCTATATTTTTCCCCCTTCCTGTACTTATATGTCATTCATTTCCACTAACCTGTGTTCACCTAGTTGAAAGAACCAAGACTTTTTCCTTGAGTAGGAGGTGAGGAATCTCTACTCTGTTCTCTGTAGCTTGTTTTGGAGCTCTGGATATAGGCTGCACAGTTTAGGTCGCTTTAACACTAGAGACCGTGGAAAAATGGGAAAACGTATTCTCTCTTGTCTGTCTTGCTCCTTTTTTAATGCTATGACACTGATGGATGTCATGTTGACTTAATTTTAATGACATTGCAAGGCCAAAATCCTAACCTTAAATAAAGCTTCAAGGGGAATGAGATAGAAATGCTACTGAAGACTCCAGTCCAGCTTTTGTTAAGAAAGTCATAATTGGTTTTTTGCTTGCCTACTGCTCATGTGCATATAAATTGCCTAGCCAGAGGACCATCTGTTATATGCTCATATCCCACCATCACTGTAGTCATCTCATTTTTATCACTGTCACCATAATTATCTTTATTCTCAACATTAGAAAGCTTTGACTACTACTGACTAAAAGCCTTGACCACTGCTGACTGATATCCCACCATGGCAGCAGCATCATGCTTGGTATATTGAGTAGTGCCCAGAGGCACAGACCTCTCTGTCATTCAGACATGACTGACATCATCCAGCCTCCACCCCCCTCTTCCTTTCAGGGGATCATTCACAATGCAAACAGATCATGTTTACTTACAGTTCTGGATGAAACACAGGATGACAAAGATCTCTCAGTGCTTATGCAATCCCACCTTTTCTGGGAGGCTCCTAAACAGATAGATGTGCTGAGCTTTCAGCTGGGAGAAATGAAAAACCAACCAGACTTGGAGTCAGAAAAACCAACTGCAGCCATTTTTCTAACATTCTGGCTTTGATCAAATATTCCAGTTTTGCTTCGAGCAATTCTGCACCTAATCATTTAACTCACATGTGGTTGGGAAAGGTACTTTAATCGATCATGTTTTAGATGCACTGACATTCAGCCCAAATATTCTGGCCTTGTAAGAACAGTCCAATTTCCCAATGCCTGCAGGCAGTTGCTAAGCTGTTGCCCTGTGTTCCAGAGAGGGGAAAAGTATCCCTTTGTGTAAGAGACAGAAATTCCTAAATCCAGGGGATGGGGAGGAAGAGGAGGGGGAATAAGAGAAGGAAGAGAAAGAGGAAGAGGAGGGGGAGGCGGAGGGGAGCGCCCCAAACCCTTTGTGCCCTGGCTCAGCTTTTTCATTCCAAAATGGGGGTGGGGCTGGGGGAGTCATCTGGCTGAAGGGTGAGGCGATAAATGCAACCAGGGAAAACTTCTAATTAAGAGACAGCTGGGGACTTCCCTGGTGCTGTGGTGGTTAAGAATTCGCCTGCCAACGCAGGGGACATGGGTTCGAGCCTTGGTCCGGGAAGATCCCACATGCCGTGAAGCAACCAAGCCCGTGCGCCACAACTACCAAGCCTGCGCTCTAGAGCCCGGGCGCCACAACTACTGAAGCCCGCGTGCCTAGAGTTCATGCTCCACAACAAAAGAAGCCACCACGATGAGAAGCCCGCGCACCACAATGAAGAGTAGACCCCGCTCTCGCCGCAACTAGAGGAAGTCTGTGCACAGCAACGAAGACCCAACGCAGCCAAAAATTAATTAATTAATTAATTAATTTTTAAAAAATGTTAAACAAAAAGAGACAGGTTGGCACAAAGGACAGAACATTGCCTTTGAAAACAGACAGAGTGAGATTTGAGACCTGGCTCTATCACTAATCTGTTGTTGTTACTTTGGACAAGTTTCCTCACTTCTCAGCTTCTCAGTTTTCTCAGCTGTAAAGTGGAGATAAAATCTTGATCTTTCAAAGGCTGCTCTATGGATTATAGGTAACGTACCTCATATAGGTGCTAGCACATTGCTTGGCTTTCAATAAAAGACAATTACTAGCATTCTTTAATTCTAGATATTGAATAGATACAAAGATATAAAGATAAATAGGATACACAGTTGGTTCTCTAGCTGTTCACTCTGTAGGAAATGAAATGTCATGTTTCCTGGATACCATTAATAAAGGTGGACTATGAATCCATGTTTGATTACAGCATCGCAATTATTCCCATCTTCCAAGGAGATAGCTTGAGGTTATCTCAACTCTTCTCTATCCCTTTATCCCCACATCTGATTATTCACTAAGTCCTACCGCTTTCATTGTTAAAATATTTCTCACATCAAAATGTCTTCTTTCTATATCTGTTCTTACTACCCTTGCCATAGTTCTGAACCTAATCTTCTCTGTCCCAGGTTGCTGCAGTTTTTCTTAACTGAGTTCTTCTAAACTTTTTCCACATTACTTTGCTTTCCAAGCAAGTTATTTTTTTGAAATGGCTCAAATTCTAATCCATGTTTGATTATCCTATATTGTTTACTAAGCAGGGTTTTCTAGTTTGTCTTGGTAGCCAGGATCGTCAACATTTTGGTTCTAACCTCCCTTCCTACTGGTGGACCTCAAGTGACTGTGCTCTCCAGGAGACATTTTTGGTTGTCAAGACTGGGAAGGGGGAATGTTAGTGGCATGTAGTGGGCAGAGGGTGAGGATGCTGCTTGACATCCTACAATGCCCACACACCACATAGAATCATTCAGCCCAAAACGTCAATACGCCAGGACTGAGAAAACTTGCTTTACACCTGAGGTAATCAGAACAAGGCTGGAAACAGAAACAGTAGGTGCGATTACTGGTTAACAGATGGGAAGCTGGGAGAAAGCAGGATGGAGTGTGAGAAAGCAAGAGGAGAAGTTCAAGAATGATGTGCCCTTGTTACATATGATTTGTAATATGCACACGTGAGGTAGCAGGTTTGGGAAAGGAGAGGAATGTTGCATTTTCTCTAGGGCACCTCTTAGACAAAGTACATGTGATAAACAGGCTCGAGGTAGGAATAGAGATTTTTGATATGTAAATGCAAAAACACATAAAAATCATCTCTGGAATTACACTTTATATCATTGAAATATAAGACCAAATTAATTCCAGTAACAGAAATTGAACGAGAACAATGATGATAATACTAACAATTATAATAGTGATTTAGATTCATATGTCACTTTTAACTTGAAGAGTTTGATGAAATAAAGAAAAATCATAATTAAGTTTCTATAGCGAAATAAGAAACTGTGTGATAAAACCTTTAGCGATGTTATTTTCAGATAAAATATAAATTTCTAAAGTTCCAGATGCAAGGCAGTGAAAAGTGTTTTTGTTTTTGTTTTTGCAATAATTTCAAAGGAGAATTTAATGATAAGATTTATGTAGTAAAGATACCAAGACGGCCACAGACACACACCTTCACTTTCTTAGGTTGCTGTGGCTGATTTGCACTTGTGTTAGGACGACGGTGAGGTGACATGCATAATTAATCACTAATATTATCATTAATATCTCTTAATATAGAAGATGGATCATGGTGTATCTAAATTGCACCCTGCCTCAGCTGTTACTTTATTAAAAAGCTGAGACCAACAGTCAGAGAGAAATATTAATGGCATGCAATTTAGTTTAAATCTTAAGTTTGCAAAGAGATCTCAAAAATAATTGTATGTTTTGCCAGGAGGAATACCTGTTATGCAAAAACTGTTTTGGACCAATTCCCTTGCTCTTCAGATCAAGTGAATGTCTGTTCCATATTAACACGTTTATTTGGTCTCAGGTTGTCAATAAGACCATTAGAGAACATTTAGCTTCAAAGACCGAGACGGCACAGTAAAGATACAAGTGTAAAGTACAGGGTGAAGTGAGGAATTTATTTTTAACCTCACGGAGGATTGGACTTTAATGAGACACTACTTTAGGTCTGAAATGGGAGGTTTGCAGCAAGAAAAAAAAAGTTGAATGTGATTATCAACCCGATCTTGTCTTTACAAGATGCTTTCTAAATGACTATAGCTTACATTTGGGTAATACTGTGGAGCACCTACATATGGGCTATTTCATTTGATGTTCACTGCAACCTAGCCATCGGGCAGGGCAGAAGTTACCATCCCCATTTTACAGATTACGAAACAAATCATTCAGAAAAGACAAGTGATTTCTTTAAAGTCACCCAGCAAAATACCCCCTCTTTACAGCCTTATCTAAAGTAGGATTTTTTTTTTTTAACTAGATGACTACTACAGTCTCTCCTAAACTTGGTATTTTAAAATATGTTTTAAAAGTATTTTACATTAAGAAAGTATTACATGGTTTGTATTCTGTTTCCAAATGTATTATCTCATTTGATCCTCGTAACAACCCTCCAAGCTAAGCATTATTATCTCTAATTTAAAGATGAAGCCATAGGTGTTCAAGAAGTTTAAGGGATTTGCCCCAGGTCACCATTTTGAGGACATGGCTGGAACTCAAGCCCATGCGTTGAGTCCAAATTCAAGGTGAGTTTCTACTATATTTATTCTGAAATGCAGCTTAATTGTTAGTGGATGTCAGATTCCTAGGACTATTTGACTTTCAATGAGACACTTGGAACTCCAGTGTCTTTAAAGAACCAGACAGATGAATCTGCCATATAGAAACTTCAGGTTCTTCCAGGGATAGAGGAAGGACTTCATTTTTGGCTAGGCTGCTTTCCCAAATGCCATAAACCCTAGCGTGTGAGCAGCTGTGCTTAGGATATCCTAATGAAAAAAACTGTCCCATCTGATTCCACTGTCCAAATGGAAAGAAATACAAAGAAGTTAAACACGAAAAACAAATGTCTAGCACACCTTTGCTTCTGGGAGACCAGAGAAGGGGGAGGCTATGAAGAAGTCATTTATCATTTTAAAGGTGGCTCTGTCCCTTTAAATGCGATCTGTAATGACTTATGACTCCAGCGACCCTTCTTGATTACTGCCTGTTGCCATTCATTATCACCATGGAAACAGCATTGTTGCCAGCTGTGTGCTTTGTGGTGGGGTGGAGGCGGTGCTATTGACTGGGGACAGGAGGCTAGTACACGTGGGACTCTGGATTTTTAGGACTCCTTTTTTCAAGAGGAAAGAAATTGAGGGGACATGGCTCCATTCTTCCCACAGCAGGCCCCTAGGTGAGGTGTAATCCACAGGGGAACACCAGACCAGATGGTCTCAATGCCCTTGCCTCTCTCTGGGAAGAAAATAAGATGAGATGGGAAACACTCCAGTCTGGATGATAATCTATCAGGTGGCAGAAGGCATGAGGAAGGGGCACACCATGTGCAAATTTCATTAACACAATTTCTCATGGAGACTCTTCAAGCATGCAAGCCAATCTTCTCTGCTGCCTTGTTCCTAAGCCTCTAGTGTATTCATCTCCAACAGTGATCTGCAAATTCCATCCAGCCTCCCCCTACCTCACTCAGTCTTAATTTCATCCCCATCTTCCTTCTATTTTGGTTTTCTGCCCCTCTCTTTGCTCTTCTTGTATGTGACCCTTCGCCTTTTATGCCTGCCTGCTTTCTCTCATCTCCCCTTCCATATCTAAAGAATGATGTTAGCAAGATAGACTGGGAAAAGAAGGAGACAATCTATTCCAACCTCCTCCTGTTATAGACAAGAAAACTGGCATCCACAGTGGTTCCAGGAACTCCCCAAAACCACTCAGAGTTCTCTTGGCAGCCTCAGTACTAAAACTCGTGTCTCTGAATTCCCAGCCCACTGCTTCCTCTAGCATATGGGCTTGCTCTATCGTATTTCCCCCTCACTTCTTAGGCTAATTCTCTGCCACACAGAAGTACAGTCAAATCTCAACTCTAGGCCAATTATTATTTAATGCAGAGTAATCCTTGCTTTCACCGAGTGCTTTTCTCTGCAGAACTTGGTTTGCCCCCGAGACTGCAGAGGGTTCATTCTCATGAGATACTCAAATTGGAGGGGTGCAGGGCCAGGATGGCTTAGTCATCTTTCTACTTTATTTAGAGTGAGCATTAAAGTCCCAGGACATGGAAAGGCTCGAAATGGGTATATAAAGAAGTGCTAGAAAAATCAGAATATTGCACTCTGCCCTGCTGAA
>NW_006775143.1:1400151-1501652 GCF_000442215.2 Lipotes vexillifer | reverse complement strand
GCTGAACTCTGCTTGAGCTGCAGGCTGCTGGGGGAATGAGAGACACCATCTCTGGGTTTGCTGCAAAAATGTTTCACACAAACGTTATTTGGGTAGCAAAGGAATTTTTTACACATGACATTCCATTCAACTTCCAAGATCTCTGGAGAATGCACACAATCGATGTCTGATGTCAAGATAGAGGCAGGCTGGTAAAGTAGAAAGGATACAGAACCTGGAGACTATTGACCTGGACCCTAGTCCTGGCTCTGCAGCCAAGCTTGCATTGAAGCTGTGATTAAACCCCTTCCCCTCCTGGACCTCTATGTCTTTGTTTGTGATGCCAGGTTGTAGGCCAAGGTTATCTATCCTCTAGAACACCTTTTCCAACTTCAGCCTAATTGTAATGATAATAGCAGAGGCAGGATTGCTACCCTTTATTTAGCCCTACTGTGTACCCAGCAACTTTGCAAGCATCATTATCCCATTAATGCTCATAACCTCTCACATAGGTAGGAAATGTTATCCCAAATTAGAAATAAGGAAATGGATTCAAACAGATTAAGGATCTTGCCTAGGGTTATTACATACTAATTTAAACAGCAAAACTAGGATTCATGCCCAGGTCTGTTGGTCCAACACCACTTTACCAAATGACAATGTCTTTGATTTTACTATCATTTCTGACTTTTTAAAAGCCAAATATTCACTTATTCAATGAATATTTATTGTGTCTAATACATGCAATTTTTTCTTTGTAATACCTTTATTTCAGACTTACACAAAGGAATGAATACTTTTATCACCTCTCTTGAAAGTAAGTAGTCTCTTTGATGGTACTCTGATATTATTTTAGCCACTCCAGCTTTTGTTTGACTAGTATGGTATATCTTTTCTCATCCTTTTACTTGTAACCTATTTGTGTCTTTATACTTAAAGCATATTTCTGATAGACAGTATATAACTGGGTCCTGTTATTTTATCCATTCTGACAATCTCTGCCTTTCAAATGGAATACTGAGACAACTTATATTTAATGTACTTATTAATATGATTTGGTTTAAGGCTGCTACTTGCTATTTGCTTAATATTCACTTGATCTGTTTCCTTTTTCCTCTTTTCTGATTTCCTTTGGGTTAGTATTTTTCATGATTTTTTCTTATCTCTTTTGTTGGTTTATTAGATAAGGCTCTGTGCTGTGCTATTTTAATGGATGCTTTAGGGTTTATACTATAACTTATCACAGTCTATTTTCAAATGACATTATATCACTTCGCGTATAGTATAAAAAGCTTACATTAGTATGTTTTCATGTCTCTCTTTTCTGACCTTTGTTCTTTTTTTCTCATACATTTTATTTCTAATTATGAACCCCCAAATACATTACTATTTTTGCTTTAAATGGTCATTTATCTTTTTTATGGCTTTATTTTTTTAAAGAGCAGTTTTAGGGTCACAGTAAAATTAAGAGAAGGAATAACATGCAACTTTTAAAAAGCGGGGGATACAGTGATGAACAAGAGACAAAGCCCCTGTCCTCCTGAAACTCACAGTCTATTTCATGTATTCAGGGAACTGTAATCAGATAAATATGCACATAACTTTAGGTAGAAATCAATGTTCTGAAGAAAAAAATTGGATGATGGGATAAAGCCAGTTTAGGTGGCTTCCCTGAGCAACTGACATCTAGGCTGAGACCTGAAACAGAAGGACGAATCAGCTATTCACAGAGCTGGGGGAGAAGGGTGGCAGGTAGGGAGGAACAAGAACAGAGTCCTGTGGAGGGAAGGAGCTGGTATTTCTGAGGGAGAGCAAGTGGAGTGGAGACGAGGGGGTATGAGTTCTGGGGAGCAATGCAAAGGGTGAAAGATGATCTGGCCAGAGCTGTAGACAGGAACCAGATGAGTACAGCCTTGAAAGTGCTGTGAGGTCATACAGCTCCCTTTTAAGGGTGAGGAGACATCAAAAGAATGTAAACATGTATAACCAAGATGTATGTATGTGAATACACACTCTCTAGAGTTTAAACATGAAATCGTTTTACATCTTTCAACACTTACCTCAACTATACTCTATGTAAGTTTCATTAACAATATCTTTTGGTCTTGCTCCTTTGCTTCTGAGCCATTTTCATATATTAGAGCACTCTAGCTATGCTACTGAATTCTTAGCCCTGGTTACTTTAATGCTAATCTAAAATTCTCTTTAAGATTTTGTCTTCTCACCTCCCCAGTGCAGACTAGCTCTATCCAAGGCTCTAGAGTAGGGGCCAGAAATGTTTTTCTGTAAAGGGGCAAATGGTAAACATTTTAGGCTTCGCAAGGCCATATGTTCTCTGTCGCAACTACTCAACTCTGCAGTTAGAGTGTGAAAGCAGCCATAGACAATACAGAAATGTGCGGGCGTGGCTGTATTCCAACAATATTTATACACAGTGAAATTTGAATTTCATGTAATTTTCAGATGTCTTGAAATTTTATTCTTCTTTTCATTTTCATTTCTTTTCTAAATTGGCTCATAGGCCAAATAGAAACAGACAGGATAGTTTTGCCTTCTCTGGTGATTTGGAGTTAGAGGAGGTATATGAAGTATATGGTCCACTTTTTATACAAAATTTATCCCTCCTCTATTTTTATGTCTTCCATCTGGTGAGCAGAGCCAGGGATGATAGAAGTCTTCTATGTGCCGACCCCTGGTCCTTTTGCTGTATTTTCACTGTTGGCTGTCACCCTTCTTTAGGCTAACATTGAATGGGAGTAGCAGAAACTGTCAATACCGGTCCGTCTCCTCTCAGCCTATATCTTTTTCATTGACTAACTTCCAACTGCCAGAACCTACATCTCTTTGCTTGATAGTTTTCCTTGGCTTCCAGAGCACCCTCTTCTTATGCAGTAGTAGGTTGGAAGTGGTAGGGAATATTCCTCAAGAGCAGCCCTCAAGTATTCC
The DNA here is from genome assembly GCF_000442215.2 of Lipotes vexillifer. NCBI lineage: Eukaryota > Metazoa > Chordata > Mammalia > Artiodactyla > Lipotidae > Lipotes > Lipotes vexillifer. The sequence goes on along the minus strand of NW_006775143.1, from coordinate 1,498,727 downwards.
TCAAACAATGATTGACAGGAGAAGGCAGATACAACCCCCAGCTCCCTCTCCTCCAGGATTATCCTAAGGATAATCCACATTGGCCTTAGCGGGATTTAGATACAGTTGTCCTCAGTGGCAACTTGCTTGACAACTCATTCTTTATTCGTTGCCTCCCGTTTCACTTCCTTACTCTCTTACAGATGTTTTTGAGGATCACCTCCCTAATAAAGCACTTGAACTTGAATCCTTGCCTGAAGGTCTGGTTATAGGGGAATACAAAACAAGATAATGGGCATCTAGACCCTCTGTGTCAACCAGTGTCCAATCCTGGTCCCCTTTTAAGACACATAATGAGAGCTTTGGAGGTCTTCAGTGGGATCTGTCTGTGAATGGTTAGACGTGAATGTTGCCTTCAAATATCTGAAATTTATCATAGAGGAAGGATGTGATTTAAACCCACGTGGCTCTAGAGGACAGAAATAGGATAATCAAATAAGCATTATGGGAAGTATAGCTCAGATAAGAAAGAGAGTTTTCCTAGTCACAGTTATCATGAATTAACTTGGTCTACCTCATGAGTCAGTGAGCTCCTAGTCTATGGATATATCCACGTGAAATTTGACCAGTGACTTCTTGGTAGGGATATTAAAGAGTATGCAGTCAACTGACTGAAGTTAGACCTGCATATGCATTAAGATTCCTTCACACTCTTGCATTCTTGCATCTGGGGATTAAATAAAGAAACCTCGAAGCACTGGGAAAGGCAAACAAACCAAATGTCAGGAATTGATACATCACAGAAAAGAAACTTTATCCAAATTGTGATGACTGAGTTTAGGAAATTGTTTCTTCTCCAAAAACTCATAACTCATTTCACAAGATAGTTTCCAAAGGATCCTGAAACTGTTGATGTGGAGAACGGTGACTCATAGCCCAGTCTGACACCTCTTCATACCTGAAGAGAAATTTATCCAAGTTGAACAACCATAATCTCCCCTAGGAAGAATTATGGCACCATTACCCTGCCCTCCAGTGGCTCTTTCTCCTCTCTTCCCAGAGAAAACTGAGCAAAAAGTAAAATATTTTATTGCTCTCAAAGTCATGTCAAATATTTATTGGGGCAATTCTCTAGTTGTCACCACCAATTGCAAACCCTGGTCATGTTATAAATCTTATTAGTGTCATACTCATGAGAGAGAGCAACCTGACTTGGGCACTTGGTTAGCAGGTCTTTCTTACTCCCTACAGAATGGGATTCTAAAATTTCATGTGGAAACTGGCAAGGGTAATTAATGGAGATTAGGAATTGGCCAAAAAGTACAAGAAAGCTAGTGAATCATTTAGAATCTTAAGCAATGGAGTTAGAGACATTTCAGAGAATGTCAGAGCTAAATCTTGTGCTTCAGTGTTGAGGGGAAGGAAGAAAATAGCACATAAGCCATGGTATCAGCTGACCAGAGTTCTTGTCTCAATTTTGTTCCTATTTCACTAGGAAACAACAAGTGTAAGTAGATTCCCTTCACTGGGTTTCAATTTTTTTTCATTTTTAAAGTAAAGAGATTGAAACATTGACTGCTAAATTCCCTTCAGGTTTAAAATTGTGATTTATAGCTGCATCTATTATTATCCTTTTCCAAAGTAGTTTTCCTATACATTCACGCAGTAATGTGAGATGAATGTCCACATGCCAAGTATACATATAAACACATATATGTTTATATATATACAAACTTGTATATATATTGTTTACATACCTGTTTGTATATGTATGTAGATGGTTGTTTGTATTCATATAAATATACACTTATAAGTAAATATACACAATCATATATGTGTGCATGTGTCTCTGTACATACACACAAATATAACATGCGTATATGCATAAAAAATAAGAAAGCAGAATGAGGAATATCTAGTGGAGGGATACGATTTCAAAATAAGTTAGACGTGGGAAAAGAATCGCTTCATTTTCATCAGTTGAAGTCTTCCTGGAAGAAGTAGAATTTTATTAATTATTTAATGAGGGAGTGTTAAATTCTAGATGGATTGATGGTGATGGGTCATGTGTGGTCATGCCATTTGCACAAATAATATCTTGAGAGCAGACTTGGATCTGAGTGGGACAATCCTTTTAAGATGGCTTTAAAGTCATCATGACAATGGCCATGGGCAGGGATTTTTCAGTTGGATTAGTAGACCATTTCAGTTTTAGCTATGTTTCAGCAATCTACAATTTTCACCCAAGTGCTAGAAATACATGGAAATTAGGAAAATAAGTAAGGTATATTAGGAAAGCAAGTGACAGAAAAATGAGACATGGTGTCTGCTTTCAAGAAGCTGACAACATGATGAGGAATAAAGATTAAACAAAGCTGTATTTATTAAAATGTGTACTAAGTTGAGAGTAACAAAGAAGAGTTGGAGAAGGAAATAAACAGAGAAAGAACAGACAGCATGAAAAGCTTGATGGCAAGAAACAGAGACAACTGGGTGAGCCTAGAGCAGGAGTCGCCAACCCCCAGGCCGCAGACCGGTACCGGTCTGCAGCCTGTTAGGAACCGGGCTGCACAGCAGGAGGTGAGTGGCGGGCGAGTGAGTGAAGCTTCAACTGCCGCTGCCCATCACTTGCATTACTGCCTGAACCAATTGTCTTCCAGGAAACTGGTTCCTGGTACCAAAGAGAAGGTAGAAACATCAGATTGTGAAAGACTTAAAAACAATGTTAAAGATATTGGTGTTTATAATGTTTTATGCAGAGGGGTGACATGATCTTAATCTGCATCTACTGGAGAATAACTTGGAGGAAGACTAGACTGAAAATAGGGAGAGAGAGAGAGGCTATTTCAGTCATCCAAGTGAGAAAAGGGGAGAACCAAAGGTATGAAAGTGAGGATGAAGAAAAGATGGCTATTTTAGTTCCTGTGGCCACTGTAACAAAGTACCAAAAACTTGATGGCTCAAAGCAACTCTGAGAGTTCTGGAGGACAGAAGTTTGAAATCATGGTGTTGGTAGGGCCGTGTTCCTTCCAGAGTTTCTTGGGGGAAATCCATTCCTTGCCTGCTCTGGCTTCTGGTGGATGGTGGCATTCTTTGGTGTTCTTGGCTTGCTGCTGTATTGCTCCAAACTCTGCCTCTGCCTTCACATCACCTTCTCCTTGGCAGGTCTTAAATCTCCCTCTGCCCTTCTCTTATACAGATGTTTGTTATGGTGTTTAGGACCCACCTGGATAACCCAGAATGATCTCCTCATCTCAAGATCCTTAACTTAATCACATTTGCAAATGCCTCTTTTTTTCCAAATAAGGTAGCATTACAGCTTCCAGGAATTAGGATGTTTACATATCTTTGGGGGCACCATTCTGCTCACTACAATGACAGATAGTAGAAACACACAGGATGGAAGAAATTGTGATTAAGAAGGATCAGGGGGAAAAGTCAAGTTTCGTGTATAAAGTTCTGGCACGGATAACTGGGTAAATAGCAGTATAACTGGTTAAATAGTAGTGCCACCAACTGAAACAGAAAATAGCAAATGAGGGGTGGCTTTAGAAATTATGGTGATGAGTCTTATTTTGGACCTAATGAGTTTGAGATGCTTTTGGTCATCCAAGTGAAGACATAAGATCCTGAAGTTAAAGAAAGGGGTCTGATAGAAGACACCTATTTGGGAGCCAGCGTCTATAAATTAGCCTGGAGGCCAATGAGATAACTTAGAACTAATGTGTAGTAACATAAGCAGTAGAGCAATGATGTAACCCTAGGGAACACCACCTTGAGAGAGGCAGGAAAGTTCAAGGAAGCATAAACAGACACTTAAAGTAGACACTTAAAGAGAAAAATGGTCATACATGAAATGTGAAGACCAGTTGAGTCTATAGATGCCAAGCAAAAGTTATAGCTGTCATTTCCTGACTATCTGGACTTGTGCCAAAACTCTACATACATCCTGGAACCCTCACAACTGTCCTGTGGTGTAGGTGCAATGATTCTACTCTTAGATAGGAACTAAAGGTTATGGAAGGGTTTTTGATTCAAGATCACAAAGCTAGCCCATGTTAGAGCTCAGATCCAAATGCATGTCTGTGTGACTTGAGAATATATGATCTTAGGCCATCTCTATTCTGTCTTTCTTTTGAAGAGTGGTTGGCTAGTGAATAGGAGAGGAGGGGGAGAAGGGGACATGAACACAGCAAATGCTCACTGGTCTTCCCAGAGTTTGGCTGATAAAGGAAAAAAGACAGAGACTGAATGGTTAATATAGAGTAACCACAGGCCAGATGATTTTTTTTTTTTTTTTTTTTTTTTTAAATAATACACAATGTATTTATTTATTTATTTATGGCTGTGTTGGGTCTTCATTTCTGTGCATGGGCTTTCTCCAGTTGTGGCAAGTGGGGGTCACTCCTCATCGCGGTGCGCAGGCCTCTCACTATCGCGGCCTCTGTTGTTGCGGAGCACAGGCTCCAGACGCGCAGGCTCAGTAATTGTGGCTCACGGGCCCAGTTGCTCCATGGCATGTGGGATTTTCCCAGACCAGGGCTCGAACCCGTGTTGTCTGCATTGGCAGGCAGATTCTCAACCACTGCGCCACCAGGGAAGCCCCAGGCCAGATGATTTTTTAAAAGGATATGTGAGCCCTGAGCATGTTTATAGTATAAGGAGAAGGATTCTGAAAGGAAAGGGTTAATTATAAAGAGAGATTTTGATTGATTACCTCAAGGTTGTGGAAGAGGAGAGGGGTTCAAATGCACAGGTGGTTGCACTTGCTCTTGAATCTTAGTTTCCTCAACTGAAAAATATGGACAATAAACCCGTCCCTTGTAGGAGAGTTGTGCAGATTAAATGAAATAAAGCTCCAGGAGCACTTTGTAAACTAACTACCATACTAATTACTGGTTTGTTATCCTTAAAATGATATCTAGAGGAGATGGATTGGTTGGTAAGGGACCACAAAGAAGCTGAAAGATATTGACTCATGTGGGTGGCAGTTCTCTAAGCTGCAGTTGGCAAGAGATAGTGAGGGGATCTTAAGTTGTAGAAGCTTTGTTTCTTGGGAAACTAAGTTGAGTTGCATTCTTCCTGCCTTTGCCTGTCTTCTGACAAGAGCTAATTCGAAGCCAGTAAAGTTCCAGCTGAGGACAGAAGGGGCTGTATCAGCTGTCATGTACATACTAGTGGGAAGCAAGGTTGGATTAAGTATGGTGGGAAAATGTTTAACAACTAGCTCTCCAGGTAGAAAACACCCTTATATAACATTTCCTGATGGCTTGGAAAAAATATTTCCATTGTGGAGGACTTCAGTCTACCAAGTGAGAGTGGAGTTGAAAGAGATGTAAACAATCAACCTTGTGAGCCAGCATGAGCAGGCTCTAGCACTTGTTGTGAAGGAAACTTGTGGTTTAGAAAGTGAATATTTTGATTCCCAATTTCAGATATGGAAGCAGAAGCTTAGCAGGATGAAATATCTTGCCTAATTTTATGTAGCTAGCCCATAGGGGAGAGAGGCAGTTAAAAACAGTAGTTACACATACAAAACACTACGTTGCATATTTTGTTTTTAATCTTCATTCAAGTGTTTAGGTTCCAAATCCCATATTCTTTCTGTTAATTTCTGTGATAACTTTTAGGCACCTCTGATTATTTTCAATCCTCTTCCTGAAACACATATTCAGAGGTTTCTGCTTTCATACTGTTAAACTCTAAGAGAACATGAAAGATTTGTAAAGTCCTTCCCAGACCAGGTTTTGGACTTAAGGCAAACGAGTTTAAAATATTAACTTTGCTATAGATAAAGTTAATATTAAGAAAATGGTTTGTGCTGCATTAAGTAATCTTTCTAATGCTGAGTCCAGCATCCAGTGACAGGTATGTTAGGCCAAGTTTTTGTTGAAACTTAGGGCACTGAAAACTGAGAAGAGCTTGCCCCTCCTTCCCTGAAAGTGGATCACTCACAAGTGAAAGAGAGAGAAGGGGAGGTTGTTTATGTCCAGGTGTTCTTTTCAAACTCAGCAAATGGTTTACTCCACTTCCTTTTATATGGGAATTAACCCCAATCCTTCTCAAACAAATAAACAAACAAACAAAAAAAAAAAAAAAGAAAAGGAAAAATTCATTTTATGACACCACTATTACCATGATACCAAAGCCAAAGACATCACACATAAAAAAATGAGAGACCGATATCCCTTATTCATATTGATGCAAAAATTCTCAACAAAATACTAGTGACTGAATCCAGCAGTATATAAAAAGGATTATAAACTATAACCAAGTAGGATTAATCCCAGGAGTGCAAGGTTGGTTCAACATATGAAAAGCAATCAATTTAGTACACATATTACTAGAATAAAGGGGGAAAAACCACATGATCATCTCAATAGATGCAGAAGAAAATATCTGACAAAATTCAATACCCTTTCTTCATAATAACACTCAACAAACTAGCGGAGAAAAACCATATGCAAAATGCAATTGGAGCTTTCTTCACACGAAAGGAAACATCATCAGAAATAGGGAAAAAATTTCTTCCCTAAAAATTAAACAAAAGTGTGAATTTTGTCAATTACCTTGATTTTATGACCCCACCCTGAAAAGAGCCATTTGATGGACACAGAAATTGTTATGGCTGGAAGGAACAGAGAGAAAAATTTTGAAGCAGAACTGGGTAGATTGCATGCTATTACACAATTATACAAGTATTGGTTTAAATTTTGAATGATTATTTATTAGCGGTATGATCTTTGGGCATCTTAAGCTTTGTGATACTTAGTTTCCTCATCTGTAGAATTATTATAATAATTACTATTTGCTAAGGTTGTTACAGAGTCAGGGTTAGTATGTGTGAAGAGCTTAGCATGGTCAATAGTCAGGCACAGATTAGGCACTTCCTAATAATAATTTTACTATTATTCATAGCTATGGGGAGCAGGATGATAGGATGGGAGGGGAGTTAGCTTGGCTAGGGGGACACCCACTTAAGATGTGGGTTTGGGTATATACCCTAAAAAAGTGAAATCACTATCGGAAAGAGATATCTGCATCCCCATGTTTACTGCAGCATTGTTCACAATAGCTAAGACATGGAAACAACCTAAGTGTCAATTAAGGGATGAATGGATTAAAAAAATGTGGTGTACATACAAAATGGAATATTATTAAGTCATAGAAAAATAAGGAGGGCTTCCCTGGTGGCGCAGTGGTTTAGAGTCCGCCTGCCGATGCAGGGGACGCAGGTTCATGCCCAGCTCTGGGAGTATCCCACATGCTGTGGAGCGGCTGGGCCCGTGAGCCATGGCCGCTGAGCCTGCACGCGTCGGAGCCTGTGCTCTGCAACGGGAGAGGCCACAACAGTGAGAGACCTGCGTACCGCAAAAAAACAAAACAAAACAAAACAAAAACAAAAATAAGGAAATCCTGCCATTTTTGACAACATGGATAAACCTGGAGGGCATTATGCTAAGAGAAATAAGTCAGAGGAAGACAAATACTATACGATCTCATTTATACGTGGAATCTAAAAATGCCAAATTCATAGAAACAGAGAGTAGAATGGTGGTTGCCAGGGTCTGGGGGATGGGGAAATAGGGGATGATGTTCAAAGGGTACAAACTCCCAGCTATAAGATGGATAAGTTCTGGGGACTATAGCAAACAATGCAATATTGTATATTTGAATGTTGCTGAGAGAGTAGATCTGAAAAGCTCTCACCATCATCACAACAAAAAAAATGATAATTATGTGAGATGATCTGTGGTAATCAATTCACAATATATATGTGTATTAAATCATCATGTTTATACCTTAAAATTATACAATGTTATGTCAATTATATCTCAATAAAGCTAGAAAAAAAAAAAAGAAATGGAGTAGGACAGCACTCATAAAAGAAGAAAGCAATAGAAGTTCTCTCTAGTTTATTCTATGACATCTTGCGTAATCCTGGGTAAGTCATGAATCTGATTTTGGTTTTCACATTCCCCATCTGTAACATGGAATAGGTGAGTTACGTGATCTTTGGGATATCTTCTAGTTCTAAAACTCAGTGACTCTCCAAAGTGGAGATGGCCCAGAATAGAGGTAGGAGAATGCCACATGCAACCCTTTCAGCATAACTGTAGACTGTGTTTGAATACAAGCTCCAATTTACTTCTACCAAAGGTAACAAGAGGAAAGAACATCAACATGATGACACTCCCTTTTGGCTCTAAAAAGCTTCCAGATTGTGTCTAATTTTAAACCACTCTCTGGAGGCCAAAGAGGTTCCTGTGGACAGCTTGACGATAAATCTTTCAACACACATAACTCTTCTCTTTGCCATCTCAGTGTGAGGAACGTGAGCGCTTCAAGCTTCCTCCTCCAGAGTCATCAATCTGACACCTGTCACCAGCATCTGATTCATTATAAAAATATTTAATTCTTCCAAGATGAATTGGCAGTATGTCCAAAGAGAGGGAATAAAAGGCACAGGAGAGATGGAAAAGGCTGTTTTCAGAGCGGGCTTCTGCTTGGCTCAGAATTCAATAAACATTTTTAGAAGGGAAGCCAAACCCAATGGTTTTCTTCATCACCAATATCAGTAGCATCATTTTGGTCAAATTCAGCAGTAATGTTAATAACCCATTGATGTTTCTAGCCTCACAGTTCTCTAAGGTTGTCTCCCGTGGGAATCCTTATCTCCTCTAATCTTTGGTAGACCCACATATTCAAAGTCAAAGTTAAGAAACTTTCAGACCTGTTTCTCTTCCAAGATTTTCAACTCAGGAGGCCTTTCTAAGCCCAACCTTAAAGGAACTTTGATAGCTTCCCACACCTATAGGATAATGTTCAAAGCCCTGACTTTCAAAGATCAAAAATTGTCATATGCCTTCAACCTATTTTCTCTGCATCAAGATATTTCCATCACTCTGAACTAATCATGACCCCTGGCTTTATGTTCACCTTGTTCTGGGATGTTCTTTCTTAATAGCTTTACTTCAGAGTTTTTCAACCTTATGCCTAATGACATCTGGGGACAGATAATTCTTTGTGTGGGAGCTGGTTGTGCATTGCAGGATGTTTTGCAGCATCCCTGGCATATCCCAAGAGTGACAAATGAAAATGTCCACTGGAGTTTAAAAATGTCTCTGACTGAGAGCCATTGCTCTACCTGGAAAACTTCTAACCAGCCTTCACTATGCAGTTTCAGATGTCACCTCTTCTGTAGAGGCTTTCTAACTTCTCTAGGAAAACTGACTGATTTCCTCCCATAACTTTATTCTCACTATGGTCAGGCATGCTCTGCTGTAGTTATTTTAGAGTTTATTTTTTTGTTTTTTGTTTTTCCTGAGGGAAAGCCTAGCCATAGACCACACAGCAGAATAGCTGGGACTAGAGCTCTTGACACATGAGTGATCAGTTTTCTTTATCAATATAGTGTAAATTAAAATTCAATAAACTTCACAGGAAGGGAATACCACAGCTGGGTGGGCAGGTAGGTAAATTCCCTAGAATACAGATCAGATGAGGGATTTCTAGGGATCTAGAAGAGGTTGCAATTTGGAGATACCATACAAGGCAGCTCTTTTATGGACCAAGACTTTCCCCAAAGCCATAAGACACACATTTGTGAGCTGGGACAACCATACAGAGTGAAAACACTCAGACTAGGTGTGTGGCAACCTAGACTTTGGCAAGACCTTAGTCAAGTCACAGAATCACAGAATATCAGAGAAAGAAGAGATTTTAACTGTAAGCTGCAAGTCTCTTATTTGTGATGGTGTAGATATTGGTCCAGAGGGACACAGTTCTGGGCCAAAACTATGGAGTGGCAGAGTCAGGATTAGAATCAAGATGTGTTAACACTGCACTTGCAAACCAGTATTTCCTTTGGTATTCATGATGTTCCTACTATACAGGTATTATTATTATTATCTCCATTTTAGAACAATACCATCTGTATCCAAAGTGACTTAACCAGAATCCTTTAGTCAGTATCAGTGATGAAATCACAATGCTGGAATTGGTCTCCCTGTTACAAGCCCAGATTGTTTTTCAATACTGTCTATAAAATAAGAGCTGAAAACTAAGGAGGTCTTCCTGTTCTGGGATTGGTGACCACTCCTCTGCCTAATGAACCCTCCTCAGAAACTGTCCCATGTACCCCAGTGAGCTTTCTTGAAAGCAGTCTCCTGGGAGAGCCAAGGCAGACAGACTCTGAGAAGGAGCTTTTGGGGAAGGCAAGGAACAATCTAATTATAAAAGTACACTATGAACTCAAATGTGCTTAGCCTTTTAGTCACATTATCACAATTTAATTTAATTATCACAATCATCCACTGATTAGATTTTGCCTTGCTTTACAAATAAAGAAATGGAAGCTCAGAGAGAGGTCATGATCAGTTCAAGTTCATGCAGGTATTAAGTTGAGATTTGAATCTCTTCCTCTGTGGTGCCAAGTCTACGCTCGCTCTATGCTCCCTCCGGACCACTCCATTGAGAGCAGTAGAGTAGGAATGAAGATAACCTGATTTATTTTCCTACTAAAATTAAGATTCAATCCATACAGTTCCTTTGCCACCCGTTCGCCTCTCATCGGCTTTTCAGCCTCAGCATCTCTCATTTTCTAGAAATACAAGCCTGCTGAAGGCTCCTTGACTTCTTTAAGTTAAAAATTTTACGAGAGTTTTAGGGAAGGTGTGGGGAATATTTTTTAAAACTAAAAATAAGAATTTGGAAATTCCCTGGTGGTCCAGTGGTTAGGACTCCAGGCTTCCACTGCAGGGGGGCTGGGTTCGATCGCTGGTCAGGGAACTAGGATTCCTCAAGCAGTGTGGTACGGCCAAAAAAAAAAAAAAAAAAAAAGGAATTTGTTGATAACTGAATTGAAGGCATTTATAGTGTTTTGGAACACAGAAATGGTCTAGGAATGAGCTATATCTGGGTCCTAATACTACAACTGCCTCTCAGGTTAGGTTAGGTTAGGTTAGGTTTGGTTACTGTAAACAAAATCTTCAATCACTCTGAGCTTTTATTTCCTCATCTGAAAAAAAAAAAGGACAACAGTAGTGACTCTGTCTTTGATATAATAATAATAACACACACCTAATGATATTGTTAAGATTAAATGATTAAATGATATAAAAAGATTAAATGATATAAAATAGTTGCATACTTAGAACTGACCCATAGTATGCCTTATGTATGTATATATACAGTACGTATATACTGTATATATATATATATATATATATAGACATATCAAAGATATGTATACATATGTGTGTATGTGTGTGTGTGTGTGTGTATATATATATATATATATATTACTACTAGCTAGGGAGGTTTAACATTTTTAAACTCTATTTTACTCGTCTGTAAAATAAGGATAATATTCTCCTGTGGGATTGCAGAGATGATAAAGTGTGATACACAGGAAAGCACCCAGTATAATGTTAATGGGTGTTTAATGCATGTAAATTGACAAATGTTAAGACAAAGTCAAACAATTAAATTTATACATTTATGCTTTATGTGCCTCTTTTTCCCCAGTCTGTAGCCTGCATCCCACCCCCTGAATGACGATATTCTTAGAATTATTTGCAGTAGAGAAGCACTTGTGCTAGGTTCCCAAGCATATGAAACTCAATCACAGAGCTGGAGAGATTGGTTTAAATGCCATGGTTCTCTAAGGAAATAATCAGAGACGTGCACTTCTCTATCATCACAGTGTTGTTTCAGTATTAAAATGTCATGAAAACACACAATCTACCAGCAGAGAACTGTAAATTAAATTGTGAAATATCTACATGATTAAATCATATACAGCCAATAAAAAGCATCTTATATAGAATGTTTGACAAACTTATCTGATCATAGGATTCTCCTGGGATGAATTATAAAAGCATAGGCTCCACCCTAGACTTAATGAATCAAAATATCCACGAGAGGGAATTGGAAATACGAATTTTTATCAAGTGCCCCAGGTGAGTTTAATGATCAGGCAAATTTATTAAATTCTGTTTTAGAACATGTATTCTTCTAATGTGAAGAGAAAATAAAATATTACCAAATAATACATATTATTCTTTAACAATTTTGTAAAGGAAATAATAATAAAAAAAAAAACCACAAGATCTCTTTCTCAGTGTTGAGATTACTTTTGTAGTGTTAAGAGTATGGTACTTACTGTCAGAAGACCTGTTTCAAATCTCAGAACTGCTATTACTAGCTGTATAACACTAGGCAAGTACTGAAACACATTATGTCTTACTGTCCTCATCTTTAAAATGGGGAAAATGAAGTATATACTTTAAGTGTCATCATGAGGATAAAATAATATAATCAATACAATTTATTGGGGACTTCCCTGTCGGTCCAGTGGTTAAGACTTCGCCTTCCAACGCAGGGAGTGCGGGTTCAATCCCTGGTCGGGGAGCTAAGATGCCACATGCCTCGTGGCCAAAAAAACAAAACATAAAACAGAAGCAATATTGTAATAAATTCAATAAAGACTTTAAAAATGGTCCATATCAAAAAAAATCTTTTAAAAAATACAGATTATTGTTAATATTTTTAAGGATACTTCCACTTCCAGCCATGAGGAAATAAGAGTGCAGAATTACTCTCTCACCACAGCCCACTAGAGAGAACATATGAAAAAATGATTTGCAGAAAGTGGGCAGCAGACAGCTGAGGTTTAAGGCATCCACCTCACTTAGGGCTATCAACTTTAGCCTCCACCCACAACAACCCTCTCAGTTTCCCTGGCTCCCTTCTTGACCTCTATTATCAATTTTCTACAATGCAGCCAGAATGTCCTTCCAAAGTCACTTCCCTGTTTAAACTGTCAGTGGCTCTCCATTGTAGTAAACAGATGTGGCCCCTCCTAGGATTCCATTTCAGTCTTCTGTCTCCTCACTCAGCATGTCTATCTCCCCCTGCAGTTGTACCCCCGTGAAGACTGGACTGTGTCTATCTTATCTCTGCTGTCTCTCTAGAGCAACCTTAAAACAATGGTTGACTGAATGTTTGGGTGTCTTTCCTGTCTTCCCTTCTGTAGCTCCCTGACTCCACCCCAATCCTACCACAGGACTTCATGGTTATCTCTGTGCTCCTGGCTCCCCACACTGGATCTGTGTCCAGAAGGTATCACTAAATACTGCGCCCACTGAAGCTCCTCTGGGTCTCAATTTCCCTGGGTGAAGGGTGGCTTCCTGACCCACTGCAAAGTAATCTCCTCATATTGCCTCTTGGCAAAGTCTCCGAGAAAAATACCCCTGCTAACTTTCACCTGCCCAATGAGCTTTCAGGTTCTGTTCTAGGAGTTCAGCCTCCACATTTCTTAACAGCTCATTGGCCAAGATGTTATGATTGACATGCACCTAACCCAGTGGGTGATGAAACCTGCCCTATGGTAGGTTGCAAAAAAGACTCAGTGCCTGGAGGGTTGTCCTGGGAAATGCATGACTTTTTCTAATTTCTTGGCGCTCCATCTTCTATGGACAGAGGAAGAGAGTCAGTTCTAACTGATTCATGGATGAGGGAACACCAAACCAGCCTCTGAGAGCAGAAACAGACTTACCAACCAAAGGGTTACAGTCCAAAATGGAGGGTGGTGACACCTCAGAGGTAAGTGCAGCCCCCAAAAGACACCTAGATGTGTGACAGACCCTGACAGGCCCTGAGAAGCCAAAAGAGTCACTGATAGGACGTGAAAAGTCATAATAGCCTGTGACTTGTCCTAAGAGGCTCTGAAAAGACCCTGAGAGATTGTCAGGCTCCAAAAGATTCCGAAAGGTGGTGATTGATCAAAAAGCCTAGACCAGAATTCATAAGACTTGGAGACACAGAGCTAGTTTGGTAGGACCTGAGAGACAGTGAAAGGTGCAAGAGATAATAAAAAAGACCCAGGGTGTATTGACAGGTAGTGACAGAAAAGAGGAGCTAAGGAAGAAGAGGAAGGTTGCCGGATGAGGACCAGAGATGACACAGCCCGAAGTGAGCTGGATGAGTCAGCTGAAGGCTCTGTCTACATGAACCGTAGCGGCTCCCCATTCCCCTTAAGATAAAAGCCAGCCACTTTAGCATGACCCTCAAAATCCACTCCTTATTTGGAACTTCAGCCTCTCCTCATTTATGTTCTATCAATCTCGATGGAGGGAACACTTAGAGCTCTCCCCACTCAAGGTCTCACAACATTCTGTCCCCTTCACCGGGCACGCTCTGCTACTCCCCTTATCCTTCAGCGGGCAATTATCACTCATCTGTCAGGGCTCAGCTTGTAAGTCACTTTCAGCTGGAAGCCTGACCTGCCCCCTCCGGGCTGTGCTTGGTGGCCTCCACCTTGAGTGGGGAGAAGGCATTAGCACTCCGTGGGAGAAGCAGTTAAAGACAGGAACAGGGTGTAAGGAATGGCGCCAGTACCCAGAAGGACCTGAAAAGAGGTTGCCTTCCTGGGGGCTGTGAGTAGCAGACGTAGAGCGGGGTAGAAGGTCAGGGGCAGTGATGAGGACAGAAGAACTTTTGAGAAGAGGTCAGAGGCAGCAGCAAGAAGACAAGGGCACTGACCAGAAGGGATGCAGGATGAAAAGCGTGGAGAGGTACTGTCAGAGCCACATCCTCAGGAGAGTGGAGCAGGCGCCTCTGCCACTGACAAGGAAGTGTGTGTGTGTGAGACGGGTGGTGAAGGATCTACAGCTCTACAGAGAAAGCACTTACGTATTCCTTCAGAATCCCAAATCCCCGATGCTGTTTCTTTAGCCTGGTTGAAGCCCATCTCTACATCCTGCAGTGAGCTTTTGTGAACCTTGGGATTTCACCTCAGAGCTCCAAGCCTGCATGGTCCTTACAGTTCAAAATCCCAGGGAGGAGAAAGCATCCTTGTAGATAATTCTAAAATGTCCCAGGAGTGTTCTCATTAGCTTGGTGTGGGTCGTGTGCTTGTCTTTGAACCAGTCGCAGTGGCCAGGATGACAGAAGCTAAGGTGTCTCTAAATGACCTGGCCTGGACCATGGACCCCCCCCACTCCAGGCTTGGATGGGGGAAGATGTTCAGCTCCCACATCCAGATAGCATGCCTAACATTCCACAACAGACTTTGTTCCCACAATCTTTGCAGCATTATTTTGCTATGCGTTTTGGATACTCCCAGGCTCATAGAGGTCCATGAGAGAATTTAGAACTCTAAAATTAAGTCAGCAAGAGCCTTAGGCGGCTCTGGGAAAGACTCAGGTGAGTGTAAGCCAGTAACTAATAAGTGCTTTCACTTTCTGTGCCATCTCATGCTCTAATAAACAACCTCTTTTGGTTTGCTCATCCCTTCAGGGTCTGGGTAAGTTTGATTTTTATTAAATTTGTTTTTCTTTTATAATCCTCCTCCCATTCAGAGCCATGAAAATTACAAGCAAGTAGCCAAGTGCCAGAACAGCCTTAGGGAGACCTGCTGATTGAAGGGACAGTTTCAGGTCTCACAGCTGGACTTGGCCACCTGGAGTGCTGGGTGACCTTGGGCCAGTTACTTTATCTCTCTGGGTTTTCCTGCTCTCTGCTTTTGAAGAGGAGCTAATCCGTTTTAACCTTCTCCCTGCATGTAGAGTTGGACTAGAGAAATCTCAGACGGCAGGAAGTCGTGTTGCATGCCAGATGGATGATTTGCGTACTCTTAAATGACTCCTTTTTTCACCTACACTCACCTGGTGTCCTGCTTCTCCCCTGTTTCTGCTGTCCTCAGGTAATGAGTTGTTGGTTTTGGCTCGTGAGACATTCAGTGAAATAAACTCTCTCTAGGCTTACATATGGGTGGGGTAGGAGGGTAGGATAAAGCAGGTGAAAAGAGGAAAAAGGGGGAAATGAAAGAAAGTCTTTGGAAAATGTAAGAACTTTATTTCTGGCTGCAGGTTCAATCCTGGCACCAATAAGAGAGTTAGTTTATCTATTTACTATCCAGAACTGCTAAGAAACTATTCCTGTGATTGGACTGAATTACCTGCTCTGTTCATTCTCTGCTTAAAAAGATGAATTAGCAGAGATAGGACAGACATGAGGGAGCCAAAGGACCTTTCTGGATATTCTACAACTTGAATAATTTATCCCTAGATTACGGAAAACAATTTAGGTTTAAAATGAAAAAAAAAAATAGTCTGTTGCTGCCACCTAAAAAGTAATTATTAATTAATTTGTTCAAGGGACATTTACTGAACAGCCAGATGAAGTCATTTTCTCATTTAACTAACACCTATGTATCGAGTGCCCTGTGTGTGCTCTTCTGGCCCCTGGGAACACAAAATGATGAACAAGACAAGGACAGTGTCATCACTCATGGCGCTTGAATTCTAGTGGAAGGAGATAAGCATAGACTGTGAACAGGTAACATACATAGGAAAATTTCAGAGAGTGGTAAGTGATCTGCAGAAAATAAACCAGGTGGAAAGTGACTAGAGTGGGAGCTGGTTTAGACATGGTGTTCAGCAGATCCCTTCCCAGGGAGATGGTGTTTGAAATGAGAGCTGAAAGCTAAGGCTCCTTGAGCCACTCAGAGAAAGGGCTGGGACCAAAAACTAGTAAGTAACCTCACTTTCCAGTCTATCTCTAGTCATTAAAAAATATTCTCTCCTGACTCATCCATCTCTCCAGAGCCTGGGTGAATTTGATTTTTGTTAACTTTTTCTTTCATATCTAGCCTCTTCTTTGGAGCTGGATCAGCATCTACTAGGTTTTGTGAAAGTTTGGGGCATAGCTTTCTGGGCAGGGGGTTGCAGCCAAGCAGCAAATGCAAAGGCCTGAGCTGGAACAGAATTTACTTTGGGAAATAACACAAAGCTCAGTGTGTGAGACAAAGGTGAGAATAGAGGAGGCTAAGAGACCAGAAAGGGGCCACCATTGTGTGGGGCCTGATGCCTGATGCCATGGTGGGGAGTTTGAATTTTAAGTTTGGAGGGTTTTGCATAGGAGAGTAGCCTAATCCAACTTATAATCAAGGGTTGGCTGCTGTGTAGACACTGACTGCAAATTAAGAAGTCTCTCATCTTAGTAAGATCATGGTCTCATAAACAAGATAAACATTGGAATAAATGACTATGCTACAGTGGGATGATTCAAAATATGCTGAAAGAATTTTCCAGAGCACGAAAATACAGGGTGAACAATCTGATATATATACTGATAAGTGGACCCCATAAGGAGTCAAAACTTAGTGGAAAACAGGGTAGAGTGTATACAAAATGATGGGAGTAGCACAGAGGTAGGGGTGATTAATTCTGTCTAGGGGAATTTAACAATGGAGTCCTAATAGCTCTGGCATTCCTACTTTATCTTAAATAATTAATGGGATTTTACCAATTAGACGGGGAAGGATGGACCTTGAGACAGAGAGGACAATTCTAACTAACACCCAGAACCATGAAATGTGCAGGACATTAAGAGAAAGGTGACAAGAAGGCTCTTTGTAGAGGATTAAATGAGTACAGAATAGCTGGGGGCGAGTCTGGAAGACTAAACAGAGGTCGCTTTGTAACGGGCTTTTTGCCATTCCAAGCATTCTGGACCTTACTTGAAGGCAGTAGGGAGCTACTGAAGATTGATGAACTGAGGAATAACGGTACCTATTGTACTTTTGAAGGACCATTCTGATAGCTCTGTGGAGGCTAGATTCAGCGGGATCATAGTAAAGAGAGGAGCCCAGTTAGAACTATAGTCATGTCTTGAAATAGAGGTAAGAAGACCATGAACAAGAAAGGGAAAGGACATGAACAAGAAAGGGAAAGAAACTAGAGGAAGACACAGAACACAGACATTTTCATCTGGTACAAATACCCTGGGTTAATAAGCAGTGACATAATTATTTTCCAATGAGTAAGACCGTGACACGACACTTATTTTCTGGACTGAATGGTCTCTGATCCTGATACGTGCCCAAGTTAATGGGTGTATGATGCCCAAATGTGAATATTTCTTACACGGTAAGTAAATCATAGCTTCAGACCAGGAGCATGCTTGAATATCAAAGTGCCCAGTCATCTTTTTTAGGATTGGATTCTCTCTTTCCACTTACGGAATGATCGCTGAGGTCAGTGCTCTAAGGGAACATCACCCATTTGTACCTTGCTTTATGGTTTGTAAACTCCTTTCATGGCCATGCCCTCAACAATCACAAGAACCTTGCAAGGCAAGGAGGGGGAGAGCCACTATGCTCATCTCATAAACAGTGGAACTAAAGCTCGGAGAGAGTAAGAGATTTGAATACAACCATACAAACATCTTGCGGTAGAGCATTCAAATTCAGCATTCTAGTCCAAATCCCAGATCATCCACTACATTACTTAGGCTTTAAAATTAAATAGTAGGGAGTGGCCTTGATCCCTGCCGGCAGCAGAGGCATACATTTTGTGCTGCTCCCTTGCTCACTCTTGGCAGACATCCCAAACCCAGCTCAACACTCTTTCCTATGGAACTTGGACTTTGCCTGCTACTCTAGGCAGCCACTGACCAAGAATTGGGATTAGCTTGAAAATAAAACCCATTTCCCATTGTGGATCACATGATCTCTAAGGTTTATTCCAGCTTTAAGTTCTGTGATTCTGTATTTAATGGTGATAATTCTAGGAACTCCATTGAATCCAGCTAAGATTTATTGGAAGCCTATGGCATCCTAGGCACCCTCTAATCATCACAGAAGTAAAATATGTTTTCTAGTTTTATGCTCACAGTCTGGTAGAAGTGATAGGCAGATACATAATAACTGAGCAGAGGTCCAGTTTAGATTCAAAGCAAATGTTAAGGAAGAAAAGAGAATGCAAAAGTTAATGCCCGTTAAGGATAAAGATGGTGCTAGGTTAAGACAAACCTGGAATCCCTTCAGATAACACAGCATCTGAGCAGAGCTTCAGGTACAGGTTGTGAAGGAGACATTTTTAGCGATGACAGTTACTTGAGCAAGGGCATCAGGCATAGAGAGGGTTGAGTGTGGTAACCTTCTGAAGATGGAGTGTAGATTTCTGTTCTGGATCCCACTGTGGACAGTCAGATGCTAGACAGGAATGCAACCTATGTATTGACTGAATATTTAAAAAATAATACCAAGGTCAAAGAGGAAATAATGCTCATCCTCAGGCAGCTTACAATTGAAAGAGAGAAAGGAGAAAGATTTTAGGTATCAGAAAATTTGAATTCTAGTTCTGATCCTAACTGCAACTTGAGAAGTCAGCCTCCTAAGATCTCAGGTTCAAAGGTTAAGAATAGGTTGCATCTTAAGTGCCTACCCTGATTCGTCTGGAGGAGTGTGCTGAGGAGATGCTGCAGGACACAAATGGCTTGACGGATTAGCAAGATCTGTCACACGTGGGAGCTGGGAGCACAGCAACACCAGTGCCATAGATTTGCCATTCCCAGATGAGTCCACCTCTGAGGTCTTTGTAAACTCCATACCCCTAGGATTCCCATCACAACCTCAGGGCTGTAGCTTAACCCCAAAAGACAGCAGGGTGATGAAATGCAGCAATTTATTCCACTTCAGTAGGGAAGGAAGCACATACGATATTGGCAAGAAGAAAGGAAAACTCCTGATTACTCTCTTTTTTTTTGAGATACATTTTGAAAAATCCTTAGTCTCAACATCCTCAGTTCCTGACCATCAGCCATGGTAAAATCAGTTCCTTCTGGTCCAATGCAAATTAAATAATCATAACTCTATTCATCAGGAAAACATACGCAGAAGAGATGCATAAGCCAGCAATTAGTATTAAAGCTTCCAGCCTTTCATTGACTAACTCAGAGGGCCTCATGGTGACTGTTTGACTTGAGACCACGAATATCCAAGCTACTGGCTCTGTGCTTCCAGGGTAATGCTTCTTCAGGTGGTTGCATTGGGAGTAGATGTCTGCCCAGCCTTGTTCCTGGCTTAAACTAGAATGTCTGATAATACTGGTAGAAGGAAGAGTGCCAACAGATCATGATAGTGAACAACTTATGAAGCACATAGAATGCACCTGAGCCACTGCAAGGCCTAGGAAGAGGCTTCCCTAAACACAACATGCTCTTTGCTGCTTTCTGTGCATCTGTGAAAAGAAGAGGTTGGGCTGGACCATGTCTAGCAATCTATGAAAGAGAACATGACCAACCACAGACTTCCGCTCGGGTTTCTGGTCACAGGAGCAGGGCGATTTTTCAGGTGATACCCATCTGGATTACAGCTGGAGAGAGGCTTCTGAAGTCAGGATGAGGGTCCGTGGCTGTGTAGCTGTTGCTCGAGGTTCAGGTCTGCCTCGTCACTCCCTCCCTGGGCTGTCCTCACTGCATCTCAAACGCCATCTTCCCCTTTTATCTAGAGCCAGCTTCTTGTGGCTGGGAATATAACTTGCCCTCTAAGAAGCTTTCTCTGAAAGGTCCACCACAGCCTTCACTGAATGTCACCAGCTCTTGACATGGTTTTTTTGCAGCATGCTTGTGTCAGGAGATAGAAAATCTAAATGTGAATTACAAATGGAGCTGTGATGTTTGCTGTGCACATCTATTCTGTGGCCATTTTCCTTTTTTTTTTTTTTTTTTGATGTTGATGTCGCTATGTGTTTTGTTCCATCTAATATTCTCTTCCAGATATTGATTGAGTGCCTATTTTGTGTATCCAAGCCCTATGCCTTGGGGTAAATGGAGAAAGATGAAAACCATGGTGCATCTCATCTCTCTTTGTACACTCAGAGTTCCACTAGTTATGTCATAGGTTTGTTTAAAATGCCCCGTGCCATCTGTCTGAATGGGACCTTAGTGATAGTTTGACTCATTCTTCTCTATGCAGTTGGGAAAACTAAGGCTGAGAGAGGGAAGGTGACTTGCCCAAGGACACACAGCTCATCATATGGGAAAAATCTAGCTCTGATATGAAGGCTTATAATACCCCATCCCCAGTTTACTGAAATGTTTTTTTCTGGTATATATATATATATATATATACACATATATATATATCTTCCATATATATGTGTATATAATAACTTCCATATATAATATTCCACATATATATTTTTTCCATATATATGTGGCATATATATATATATATGTATATATATATATATATACACACACACACACACACACACACACACACACACACACACACACACACACACACCCAAACGATGCTCTGCAGACACATCCCCCTTGATGCTCAGCACTGCGCTGAGAAGGGTAAGGATGGGGTCAGTAGGTAAGTAATTGCGGTGTAGCTAAGGAATCGAGTCATTTATTTGCAACATGCATTTAAAGACTTCCTAGTATTTGCAAATTGTGAAAAAATAAAACCGGGTCGCTGCCATCTGCCAGCTCACTTCCCTGGTAGGGGAGAGAGATGCACACGCATTTAATTTCCATACAGTTTAGAATTTTAGTAAGCAGTACAATCACAGCAAACGAAGTGAAACGTGTGTCTGAAGGTGAAAGAGGTTAATCGTACTTAGATATCTGGGCAAGTTTCTTACAACACAGGGTAGTACTTAGATTAGGGGGAAGGCATGTCATGAAAAGGGACCAGCGGATGGAAAGATGTGTAAAAGGCATCCAAATATCTTTTGCAAAATATCCCAGCACTCCTTACAGGAACATGAAAATACCCCATTCATGATCCGTTAGAGACCAGCCCTGATCTTCCTGCACACCGCGGAACCACTGAGGCGGTCATTTTTTCACCGCTTAAGTTGCTTGCAGTGCTCACTTTAGCCACATGATGGCAGTGCAGGGCCACAGAAGGGTTGAACAACCTCTGTAGTGCTTTGAAGAGTTTGTGAAAAACGTCGGGAAAGAGGGTGAGGTGCCTCAGACCAGGGCCAGATCTGCTGGGACGGGCTTCTAGGAGAGGACAGTAGCTTTCGAAGCTGGGAAGGCATGTACTGCCATTCTAAATCTCTGGCTTGTCTGGAATCTCTAGAAGCAATTTAGAGGTTTTCCCAGATGTAGCGGGTGAAGCACCATGCCCCTTTGAGTTAGACCCATTTTTAACAACAGGAAAGCTTGTAATACCTCACCCCTCAGTTTCTCCAAATGTTTTTCTTCTCTCTTGGGACTGTGTCTTTGGTGCTTAAGGGGCAGTGGCTTGTTGCCACCTGGGGTAAGGAAAATAAGAGGTGATGGTGGAAAAAAGAATAAGGAAGTGTTGCCAGGGCCCCTGAGAGAAGATGCAGTGAGAAGATGCAGTGGGAGGGAACCAGCCCCAAACCCTTCCATCCAGGCTTGCCTTCCTCAGTCCCCTCCTCAGTGTTTGCTCATCTGTGGAATGTATGAGGGGAGTGTGAGGGTGTGTGTGTGATTGTGTGTGAGATACTGGAGTGTGTGAAGTTGTGTGTGGGTGGGTGTATGTGTGTGAGATTGTGTGCGTGTGAAATTGTGTGCATATGTGCGATTGTATGTGTGATGTGTGTGCACATGTGTGTGAAGTGATAGTAATGAAAGTGCTGGTGCTGGCACGAGCCATAGCTGAGGTCATCTTTGGCTCCGTGGGGTTAGGGACAGAGAAAGGGGAGAGAGTATAGGAGAATAGGAGAGAGGAAGAGAGGTTCCTAGAAGACGCCTAGGGTTAGGGAAATGATTTGATTGAAATCTCTGGCAAAGAGTCAGCTTCCAATTAGAATGTTTTAACCCCTGCTCGTCTGACTCCTTAATAAGTTCCACCTCTCCCCTCATATTCTCTATGTGTCTGTCTCGCTCTTTCTCTGTCTTAATAGCCACCTGCTGCTCTCTCTCTCTCTCTCTCTCTCTCTCTCTCTCTCTCTCTTTCAACTTCCATCACCCCTGGTGTCCATCCTCCTTTCCGTTGTTCTCAAATAAAAACATGGTGGGAGAGAGAGGGAAGAGGGTCAGAATCTGCAGTCCTCTTGAGAAGAGAAAGAACAGAGCGCTGGAGGAACACTTGCTTACATGTGTTGCTGGAGGTGGCGGGGGAAGCAGTGTCTGAGGAGAGCGATGACGACCAGGTCAGCCCCAGGTGCAGGAGGCTGCTGTCCAGGAGAAAGCCCGCTCCACAGCTGCAAAGGACGAAAACCACGACTGTGTCCAGGAGATGGGAGCGGGGGAGCCTATGAGATGGGTGCTTGTGTGTGTGTAGAAATTGCAGCTCTCCTTTCTTTTTTAAAAAAGCAGAACATCTCAATTTTCAAGCCACAATCAATTTCCAGAAACCCTTTATTTCTAAACATTACCAGTCAAATCCCCCATTCCTTTCTGCTTTTAGAGTTTGAGTGAAATTGATGTGTATTTTTAATTTTAAAGAAAAAAAAAGATGTCCCTCTGGCTTGGAAATTCTGGGCATGGGTTTTCTCTTCCCTTTTCCTTTCTTTGCTACTCCCTCTCCTGCCACCCCAGCTACACCAGGGAGGGTCCCAAGGGTGGGGGAATCCCAAGGGAATATTTAATTTGCTTTTTTCTTTACTATTGATGATACAACAGAAGAAACATGTTTTTTTTCAGCCGTTGATATTCATAAAGACCATTTTCAAAGAGATATGAGTAGGAGAGCCTGCGTGGGTGGGATTCAAAAGAGAATGTGTTAGGTTTTTTTAATCATTATTATTTACTAACCTTTTATTCAAGGACTGCAATGGAAGATCGACAAAACAACTTTCATCCCATAATCAATTACAGCTGGAAGACAATGAATAGCTCTTCAGTGTTTCTCTCACGTTCTGGGAAAGAAAGACACATCGACTGTCTTTAAAGCTGGGGACCTTTCCATAGACCCTGGGTGGGCTGTCATAATTGGCTCTGTTAATCCAATAATCTCTATGTGCTTGGAATAAATTAAGATAATAATACTGATAAAAACAACAATTTGCTCTGGTGTTAGAGTTTACAAAACGATGGCACATGCATTGTGAAATTGAATTCTTTCAACTGCCCTGTGAATTAATGATTATCCCCATGTGACTGATGAGGCAGCTGAGGCTCTGAGAGCTTGAATTTACCCCTCCCACTTTATCCATGCAGATCAAGGGCCAGCCTAACACATTCTCTTTCCACAGAGATAAGGACCAAGGCCAAGTGAGACTGCAAATCCTCAAACAGAATGAGCTGAGATGGATACAAACAGCCTGGAGGCTCTAAATAGTGACCCTGAGTAGAGAATTTCTTTTCTTTTTCCTTCTCTTTCCTTTTCTTTTTTTTCCCTTTCCTTTCCTTTCCCTTCCTCCCCTCCTTCCCTTCCTTCTCATAGGAACATTTACCATGAGATTATCCTTTTAACAAAATTTTAAGTGTACAATGTGGCGTTGTTGACAACAGGTGCAGTGTTGTACAGCAGATCTCTAGAACTTAACTCATCTTGCATAACTGAAACTTTATACTCATTGAACAGCATCTCCCCATTTCCCCCAGCCCCTGGCAATCACCATTCTACTATTTTAGATCCCTCATATGATAGAATCGTACAGTATTTATTTGTCCTTCTGTCACTGGTTTACTTCACCTAGCATAGTCTCCTCAAGGTTCATCCATATTGTCACACATTGGAGAATGTCCTTTTTAAGGCCTCAAAGATTAAAATAGGATAACCCTATGATCCAGTAACCCCATGTCTGGGTATTTATCCAAAATAACTGAAATCAGGATCGTGAAGAGCTGTCTGTACTCCTATGTTTGTTGCAGCATTACCACAATAGCCAAGATATGGAAAGAAAGTAAATGTCCATTGACGGATGGATTAAAAAACGTGGTCTATGCATTCAATGGAATATTACTCATCCTTAGAAAACAAAGAGCGAGAATCTTTTCTGAAGCAGAACTTCTTTCAAGTTCTTACTTCACCTGTATTAAATCAGAGACCTGGGACTTTTAATTGACTTCTCTAAAATCTTAGTTTCTTTATCTATAAAATGGGAATAATGGTATCTGTCTCTTAAGAAGATTACATGAAATGATGCATGCAAAGTTCTTAGTATGCATTCAATACTTTCTAGTTGCTATTACACCGAATAGAATCCAAATGGCCCATCAATTCCTAGACCCTTTTCAAGCCGTTATCAGACATAGGCGAAAGAGAGACTGTATATTTATCCATTGCTGCACAATAAATTACCTCAAAGCATAGCAGATTAAAACAATAACCCACACCGTTTCAGTGGATCAGAATTTCAGGAGAAGCTGACTAGGGTGGTTCTAGCTCAGAGATTGCAGGGAAGATGTTGGCCTGGGCTGCCGTCATCTAAAGGCTTGGCTGGGGATGTAAGATCTGATTCCAAGTTGGCTCATGTGGCAGGATGATGGTGACTGTTGCAGGTAGCCTCAGTTCCTAGCTACCTGGATTTCTCCACAGGGCTGCTTGAGTTCCCTCACAATATGGTAGCTGGCTTCCCCTAGAGGGAGTGACCCAATGATCCAAAAGAGCAAAGTGGAAGCTGCAGTGTCATGGATGACCAGCCTTAGAAGCCACACTTTGCTATTTCCACAAAACAATGTTCCACAATCATAGATTATCCAGTACGGAAGCAGGCTACATGGAGGCATGAATGCAGGTAGATATAGTAAGTCCCCTACATACAAACGAATTCCATTCCAAGAGCACGTTTGTAAGTCCAATCTGTTCCCAAGTCCAGCAGAGTTAGCCTAGGTACCCAACTAACACAATTGGCTATATAGTACTGTGCTGTAATAGGTTTATAATACTGTTCAAAAAATAATATAAAAAACAAACAAAAACAATAAAGAAAACCGTTTTAATCTCAGTACCTTGGCTGGCTTCCCCTAGAGGGAGTGACCCAATGATCCAAAAGAGCAAAGTGGAAGCTGCAGTGTCATGGATGACCAGCCTTAGAAGCCACACTTTGCTATTTCCACAAAACAATGTTCCACAATCATAGATTATCCAGTACGGAAGCAGGCTACATGGAGGCATGAATGCAGGTAGATATAGTAAGTCCCCTACATACAAACGAATTCCATTCCAAGAGCACGTTTGTAAGTCCAATCTGTTCCCAAGTCCAGCAGAGTTAGCCTAGGTACCCAACTAACACAATTGGCTATATAGTACTGTGCTGTAATAGGTTTATAATACTGTTCAAAAAATAATATAAAAAACAAACAAAAACAATAAAGAAAACCGTTTTAATCTTACAGTACCTTGAAAAGTACAGTAGTACAGTACAACAGCTGGCATCCAGGGGCTGGCATCGAGTGAACAGGCAAGAAGAGTTACTGACTGGAGGAGGGAGAGGGGGTGGGAGAGGGTAGAGCTGAAGGATCGTCAGCAACAGGAGACGGAGGGCAAGCTGCAATTTCACTCACGCCTGACGCTGATGGCACAGGTTCTGGTTCCTTGCTGGATTCAATACTATGTACTCTCTTGAAAAAATGATCCAGTGATGTCTGGGTAGTAGCTCTTTTTTTCTCATCATACATGACACGGTGGCAGTGGATTGCATTCTGAATGGCTGCTGCTGCTGCAACCTTCATGTACCGTTCTACATTCGGGTCCTGTACCTCAAAGGCTAACCGTGCCTCCTCACATAAAGAAAATCCCCCTGCCATTTCCTGCATCATGAATCTCTTTCGTTCTTCAGTTACTTCTTCTTCCTTGTGTCTCTATTCATCCTTTCTCAGGGCCTCCAATTCCACCAGGTCTTCATTAGTAAGCTCTTCGTTCGCATCTTTGAAAGTCTGCAACTTGAGGGTTCATATCGGGACTTACTGTAGAATCATCAGAGGCCACCTTGGAAACTGTCTGCCATGGAGCTCCTTCCTACAGACTCAAGGACTAGCAGTTTTATATCAGGGATTGTTTGGGGAAGGACTCAGCCCTTGGAGAGTTAGGTGGTCATGATGAGGTAGCCGTTGTCAAATAACCCCTCAGAAACCAGGGGGTCAACTTCAGAAAGCACTACATGGACCTAGCAGCAAATATGTGAAGCGGGCAGTAACACTTCACAGACCGAGGAGGCAGTGAGGCCCAGAGAGTTTACGTGACCTGTTGGCTTCGCAGTTTCCAATCTGGCTTCCTTCTGCACCTTACGCTGGGGACCCAGACATTCTAATCCTTGCACCCCAGCCTGCCACAAGTAGGCATTCAGCTCCTATCACCCAAAGCAGTGTTTCCCTGCCTGCTTTGTTCCTGAGAATCATTAGGAGCACTTACTGAATGTAAAGATTTCAGGGTGCCTCTCAGAGAAATTTTGACTTAGGAAGCTTGGGATGGAGGCTTGGAATCTGTATTTCTAGCAATCATCCCAGGTGACTTTAATATCAAGTTTGGGAAGGCCTAGGTACTTTAGTAAAGAGTTGATGGACTTATAAGACCTGAGTCTGTCTCCCCATCACACCACATGTGCACTGAAATTGCTCACAACCGTGGATCTTTGGACACACTGGCTATGCCAGCCTCATGCATCCTCCAACGTCTGGCTCTTCTGCTTCTTGTCTTGTATATATGCATTTCTGGACTTCTAATACTGTTCCCCTCCACTGCCAGCACCAAATTAACAGCCCACAAAAACACACATAGAATGTTTGTGTGTTTTGTCTGTTTGGACAGGCAGGAGGTTCCCTGGGCGTTTGGTGATAATTTCTTGGTTAAATTATGTAGTTTTTCCTTTCATGTTTGAAAAAAAAAAAAAAAGAAACAAATTGGCTTCTTTACAGTTGCCTCCTTTCTTTCTCTCTTTATTTCCTGCTGTGGAGACAAATCTCTTACTTTTTTTTTAAGTCCCCAACATGCACACATAATCAGTCTGCTTATAAACCAACATTTTCAGCTCAAATATTGCACAGAGGAAAGAAATGAAGGGGGAAATCCTGGTTTAACCAAATAATATTTCCCTAGATTTCCACTGTTCAAGAGTGACCTCTTGGACTTCCCTGGTGGAGCAGTGGTTAAGAATTCACCTGCCAACGCAGAGGACACGGGTTCGAGCCCTGGTCCGGGAAGGTCCCACATACCGCGGAGCAACTAAGCCCGTGTGCCACAACTACTGAGCCTACGCTCTAGAGCCCACGAGCCACAACTACTGAAGTCTGCGCACCTAGAGCCCGTGCTCCGCAACAAGAGAAGCCACCGCAATGAGAAGCTTGCACACTGCATAGAAGAGTAGCCACCGCTCACCGCAACTAGAGAAAGCCCGTGCGCAGCAATGAAGACCCAACGCAGCCAAAAAAAAAAGAGTGACCTCTTGGCTATTAAAATGGGCACATCCACTCTGCAGATAAATCATGAGGTTTGGTTCTGGTCCACCATTTCCATGCCATTATATTTACTGAGTCCCTACTGTGTCTTTTTTTTTTTTTTTTTTAAGAAGGCAAACTGATAAAACTGATATGGATTCAGCCCTCATCTAATCTATTAGGGGAAAAGGAAGAGGGGCATAATTTTAGTGCAAGGTAGAATATGAAGAGTGTCTTAGGAGAAATGAACATTAAATGTTAGTGAAGCTCCAAGGAAAGACTATTCCAGGGGAAAATCACAGAAGGCATTGAAGTTAAGGGCATAAGACTTTGGGGTCATAACTTAGGGCTCGAATCCCAGCTCTACCTGGTATTAGCTGGTTGATAAGGGGCAAGCCCATGGACCTCTATGGGCCTCAGTTGTGTCATCTGTGAAATGGGGATAATAATAGTATTCATCTTAAGGTTGATATGAGAATTCAGTGAGTTGATGCAAATAAAGCAACTAATCAGTGTGTGGTATGTAGTATGAACTCAAAAAAAATGTTAACTATTCTTGAGCTGAGCCTTGATGGATGGATGAGATTTGGGCATGACTAGACGGAGGTCATTTTAGACTAAGACAGTAATAAGAGAAAAAGCAAAAGTTGGGGGAATTTCAAGTACCTTTAGCAGAAGAAAAGGATGAGTGAGGAATAGAGGAAGGTCAGGTGGAAAGATGTGCTGAGATCACATCTCCCTCTTTTTGGTGGCTTGCTTACTTCACTGATGACACTAGTATAGTAAAATGTTAATTGTAGAGTTCTGATGGGGAGTGTATGGTGGTAAGTACAATTATTTTAACTTTGCTTTTGGAGAGAAATAGGTATACTATGATAGTGGGGGCCTATTTTGTTCTCTTTCACTTTACTACATATTTCATCTCAACAACTGTTTCTGATAAAATGCCCTGCAGCTTGACAACCAAAATAGTTCACAGCTATAAGGCACTGTTACTTTCACCCCAGCCACTTAGAAACAGGTTTTACAAGATTTAAATTTGGCAAGGTATTTGCCTCATTTGAAGGCCATCTAATACTTTCTTTCGCTCCTCTCTTAGCTACAAAGAAATGATCTCTTCATAATGGAAAAGGCCATATTCAGTGATAGCTTATCAAGTGAATCTTTTCCCCAAATCAGGTATATACAATCCATCTCATGTAAACAGGCAAGGATCTCAGCCTGCAGAGGCAGGATTTTTCTAGGCTCCCTTGGCCCAGGTGGGCTCTGTAAACTTCAGGAACTTGTTTTTGAAATGCCAGGCATGGAAGGTTGGGAAGAGTGCAAACCACAGGGAACAAGATATGTTCCATCTGGGGAAAGACAGAGAAGCAATACCTGCTGGTACAGAGAGCAGGAAAACACAAACTGGGGAAACAAATATCCCTGATAAAGATTTTTAGGGTCAATGCTGTGGAACAAAAAATGTTAACACCCTATTTCTGTCTCCATAGGAAAACCTATAGTAAAGTCTTAGGAAAGAAAAAAAATCAAGTGATGTTGGGTGTGATTGAGTATCTGGAGGAAAGAGTGTGGGTGGAAGGGCAGGTTTACATTTAGTGTCAGAAACAGTGGCTTCTTTTATACATACAGCCATCTTATAAGTGGGTGTAGGTTCTCCACTGCAAGAGGTGAGGAAACTGGGGATTGGAGGGTAAAAGTGACTTACCTATGATCACATAGTTGATAAAGACAGTCAGGGCTCTGTCTTGGACTGTGGCATGCTAAACTCCGTCCCCTAGAAGTCTGCAGAACACTTCTCCCCTGATATAGGGCCTCTGCCTCATCCATCTTCACATATTCTAAGCTAAGCACAAAGCCTGGCACAGAGTAGATTTTCAGTGCCTGTTTATTGAGTGAACGTTTCAAGGACTCCCTTGTCTCCTGCATACAGCATAGAGGTGGGTGGGTGTAATGGAGAAGGCACCTATTTCGTTAGCGCTACCTCTGGTTGGTGGAGTGATGGGGGCATTGATGCTCAAGAGGGTATATGACTCTAAGTAAACCCTCATCAGTGAGTGGTACCTCTCCAAGATACAGGCAGTGGCTTTCACTAGCAGTTGGAGGGGCCATGGTAATGGGGTGTGCAATCATTTACTTTTTTTTTTTTTTTTTTTAACTTTTAAAGCTGTTTGTGAGCCCAAGTGTACATATGGTGTAGGTTGACAGACGCTCTAATATACTGGCCCAGAGTAGAGTAAGTCATGGCTGCACCTTCCAAGTACAGGCTACCCTTGCAAGCTGTGCACCTAATTACACTCTGATAATCTGTATAAACTAGCATTTGCTACTGATAAATATCACACACCAAACCTTAAATAATACATTAGACTTAACTGAATAAATGCATATATTATAGCCTTCTAATGCATATTTGCCATAATGAGTTGTCTTTTATGCACAAACAAACAGAGATTCTGATTAATCAGGTGGGGTAATGTTGCTATTAAAATGCCAGGTTTCCTGAGAAAGGTCTCAGTGTTAGTCAGATGACAGAAAACAAAACAAAACAAAACAAAAAACACATTATTTTCCTTGACTATTTGGATAAGTTTCCTATCTTTGGGAATCTCCCTAACTTTGAACCCTTAGATTTTTGCAGTGATATCAGTCTATATCTAAAACACTTCCAAAATTTCCCATTTCCAAAATTTGGATTTGAGTCTCGAATCCACTATTTACTAACTCTGTGATCTTGGACAAGTCACTTGAATTCCTTATGCTCAGTCATCCCTGTGGGTTTGGAGGGGAATAATAGCACTCCTCTTATCAATATGAAAAAATTAGATGTGTTATATGTAAAGCATCTCACCCAGTGACAAGAACAGAGAAGCTGCTTGGTACACGGAAGCTGTTACCATTGTGAAACATCAAACAACTTACCATCTATTTTTCTCATTCAGTCATGACAAGAATTATGTGAAGAAGGCAGAGCAGATATTATGCCCAATTCTAAAAAGGAAAGAAACCGCCCCAGGGATTAAACGTCTTATTTGTTTTTTTCCATTCAACAAATATTTATTGATCACACAATGCCAAGATCTGGAGATACAAAGACCTGACCTGGTCCCTCTCTGCCTTGGTGAACTTATAGCGTAGTAGGGTGGGAGGGGGGAGGGAAGAGAAGATAATAAGAAAGTACCAATAATTATAATACTGCCCTAATGATAGTGTACACAAAGTGTAGGGGCAGAGTCCAGGAAGTGGCAGCCAAGTCATTCTCTAAAAGCCAAGGAAAGAAGAGATGATCAGAGTTGAATGGACATGTGGAGGAACAAGTCTGATGCTTGGGGTTGGGGGATGCTTTCTGGGAAGAGGGAACAGTCATAGCAGAGAGTCAGAGAGGAGGAGCCAGTCAAGCATGAGTCAAGCACCCTCAGCTCTACTGGCATTTGGCTTAGTTGTGGGGGCTGTTTTCTGGAGGCTGTCCAGTGGATGGAAGGATGTTTACCATTTTCCTGACCTCTATTTGCTAGATGCCAATAGCATTTCTCCCCTCCCCCACCAGCTGTGACAGTCAAAAGTGTTTCTACACATTGCGAAATGTCCCTGGGGGTAGGGGGATCTCCCACAGCTGAAAACTACGGGTCTAGGATGTAGATTGCAAGGAAGGAGTCATGAAAAATGAAGCTGAAGTGACAGCCAGATCATAGCCAACTTCTGCCATACTAAAGTAATTTCTATTTTTCTTTAGGTGATGGGGAACAATCTTGTTATAAGTACATGGGGGAATCCTCTTATTGTAACTTACAGAGAATGCACGTTTTGCCACTTTACCAGCCTGTGAGTTCATCAACAGCAATAATTCAAGTGGTACTAACTCCTGCCTCCACCTGCGGACGCAGGATCTGCAAAGCATCCCCTCCTGCAAAACCCCCTCTCCTCCTCCCCTCTCTCGTTAAGAGTTTTCTGGGGGGTTTCTTGTTGCTTTTTTTTCTTTTTTTTTTGAGTCCCTGGAAATTTCTCACATATGCTCTTGGACACATTTTCTGCAACTTCCACCGCTCCATTAGGAACTGCTGCTATGCTGGACAGCAGAATTCACACAGAAGACCAAAAAGCCATTGCTAGGATAGCACTTACAAAACCATGATTTTTATGGTCCAGTCTTAGAGCACCATAGTGGGCAATATGGTCCAGCCCCCCAAACACATTTTCAGTATAAATTTGTCTTCTTTATTTCCCTTCTAGCCACGCCCATTCATCCTATCAGTTTTCTGGCACCATTCCCTTAAAAAAATCATGCACACACACAAACTCCAAAAGCCCTCTCCATCCCATCTCCGTGCAGACTTGCTTTGTGCTTCAAAAACAAAACAAAACAAAAAACAAAACAAAACTCCTCTAGCCACAGTTCATGTACCTCTTGCTCTTTTCTGCTTTCCTGTAATCTTTGTGGTTCTTTCTCCATTTTTTGGTATCATAAAAACCTAGAGAACCAATAAGGCAATTACAGAACAGTCCTTGGAGGGCAAGAGGTAACGTGGTGGAAAAAGCTTGAACCCCCTTTGTGGGCAGCAGAAAGGGCAAGGCTAAGAATTTTGGTTCCATCCAGAAGATTCAGCAGTCTACACAACTGGCACTGTCACTAATTTAGCACTACTGCATTGGCAGCTGCCGTTGCTTCACCAACCCCTGCAGTGCCCCCTATTTTCTGGGCAATATGGCTTTCCTGGGAGGGTATTTCTGCTCCTCTGTCCACCATGCACCACAGTTTCTCCTGTTGCTCTGAAATTTCCTAGGGGTGGCTGCCACTGACCTGCCAGGTGTCACCATCCTTTGACACTTGAGCTACTACAGAGCAAAAGATTCTCAGCAGCCTTAGGTGATTTGAAGGGATTATTTAACTCCCCTTCTTCCTTTATGTTACATTCTCTTAGAAAGGCCATAGCAGTGAAGACTGTTCCAGTATGCTTAAAAGAATTTGCTGAATCAGAGCCTTCATTATTTACTGGTAGTGCATGCACGCTTCCAGTTGGCTGGCTCAGCGATGGATTTGAGAAACAATCATAGTACTGTAACTGAGATCATTATTCCCTCTGATCATTCGATTTTGTTCTTGGTCAGCTTTTCTTCCCTTAGGACATGCACATGCTGCCTGCTGTCTCCCTGTGCCACCCTATGGTGCTTCTTACCACTTAGCGTAGAGTTGGGCCACCTTGTTGCCAGAAGTGCCCACTATGGCACTGATCTGATCTCTACTTTTGGATGCAGTCTACCTGCAAGCAAATATTTCCACTGAAATGTATTTCCTGATTCTCATTTTTATGTATTTATTTCTCACTATCAGTTTGTATGTTTTCCTGTAAGCCACCTTGAACCCTTTGTGGAGTGAGATAGGCGATAAAAACATGAATGAATCTACACTTTAGGCGAGTACGTGAAGAGGATATGGAGAGCAGATAAGAGCCACGTGCATATAGTGCCCTTTGTCAAAACATGGCTGACCGGCTGGAAGGAAAAATGGGTAATTTGGGATAAAAGACATATAACTCTCATCAAATGTAAAGGTATAAAAAAAGGTTACAGTGGTGAACATGAATAGGACTGTTCTTATTGATCCGGCGTTCCCAGAAGATGAGGCATTCTACTTAAGTGACATTTTTCAAAAACGGAAGCTTGGTCCTTTTAAGAGAACACACTTTTTAATAATTTTTATGCAAACCTTTCTAAACAGAAGATTACACACTTTTAAAGGCTTCAGCAAAGGCTGACAGATTTCATTTTACCTTTGTGTGGTTGTTTGAAATTGGCCTGATAAGCATCTGCTCTGACACCATACCCCACTGCAGTACTGCCATGATGTCTCCTTTTAGCATCTTGTAGCAACTTCTATATATTGAGTGCTTACACTGGACCTTGCACTGTACTTAATGATCCCATCTATTATCTCACTGGCTTCTCACAAGGGACATCCTATTGAGGGAGGCAGGGATTGTGCCCTTTCACCAAATAGTTCCACTTATGTTGCTTCTTAAAGTCTTGCGCCTGCCTTTTATGATTTTCATGTCCCCTTGCTTATTGTCTGGAAATCATCTCTTACCCAGCTTCTAATTTTCTTCTTTTCATCCTCTATGTGTTAGAAAACCCGGAAACCACACTTCACAGGATTATGTAGCAAGAAAGCTGGGGTCTGAATGAGAGTCTCATTGGTTTGTTTGGATTTTTATAAAATGGATGCATCACTTCAGATCCTACAGTGACTCAGGACTGCAGCGACCCCCGTGGCAGGAGTGTGGGATCAAGCTGAGAAAGCCTAGAGGCCCCAGTCAGCCAGCTCTTTCCATTTACAGAGTTGACCTGGCTGGGCTTTTATTCAATTTCCCTTCAATGCACAAACTTCCAGTTATCATGGGAAAAACAAAAGCACATGCTCTTATTTTATACATGTTGATACTGACAGGCGACAGGAAGGTAATAACTGCTTATTAGAATTTAATATGCCTAAGCATTTAATTAATCTTTTAGAAATTAATCTTTGACTTTCAACAACATGTAACTCTACGCATGTCATTCGAACTTACTACAGTGGCTGAAAAGGTTTCCTAGAATGGTTTGTACCTCTGGGTATATCTTTGCTTTAACAGGCTTCTGATAAAATTTGTTTAAACCTTAAGAAAACTGCAGTTAGTCATGGCCTAATATAAGTTGTTCACAGGATTCATTAGGGATTATATCTGAGAATAAGATTTATTGCATTTATAATAAAATGTATGAATAAAGAAATAAAATGTTAACATTTCTGAATATCTATTAGGATCTGCTAGAATGCCATATGCTATGCAGAAAGGGCTGATAGGTTAGGATGCTGACTCTTTGATTCCAGAGTTTTTTTCACAGTTCTTTCTTTTTGGCGGACACTGGTGATCCCAAGAGCTGTGAATAGACATTTCTATAGAAGCCTTGAGTTTGGAGATGATACAAGAACCATAATATTGGGCTATATGGAATTTTTATGAGAAAGGGTACATTACTATATGACTTAGATATTGGAACTTGGGTCATCTCTTCTCATTTGGACCTTATCTGAGGATGATCTTCCTTCAATAACTATGATCCAGAAAACAATATGGGACTTTAAAAGGAGAGCTCCATATCTAGACTTGTGGCTCATCTCACTAATCTGGGTGACAGCAAACTCAGCATGTTATAGAAATAACAAAAGATTGGGGAGGAGGTGGTCTAAGGTTCAGGTCTAGGCCTTACTTCTATCACCTACTAACTTCATGGTTTCCAACAAGTGATTTCCAATTGTATCTCTAAGTGGAAGAAGGAAGTAAGGACTTCGTTACTCAGATCATTGCTGGGAGAACTACATGCAGTAATATGTATCTGGAGAAAACATCTTGGAAAGTTCAATATGCCATATATGCTTTTCCTTAGTATTATTTAGAATTTTTTCCAAGATTGAATCTCCTTTCACATCAGCATCTGGATGTAGGTGAGAGTTAAGGTGTACATAACTGAAGGAGATCAGGGTCACCAATGGAATTTAGTGAACCATTAATGAGGCCTCTTTGAAGTGAGACAGCCACCCATCCATCTGTGACTCTGTGTTGCCTTGAAGTAGACTGTCTATAATTATATTAATCTTCCCTCACCCACGATAAAGGAAAAAACCTTGTTTCTGTTTCCTCTCTGTAGAAGGACCCAGCTCAGGCAGTCTCCTAGGCAAGCCAGCGTGGATTCTTCATTTTGGTCCTGTCCACCATTGGCCTATATCATTATTTTCACAGTATTGCAGGATCTCTCTCTCTCTGGAAAGATCACTGTGCACAGTGAGCACATTCTTCAGGAGGAAGACAAAGAACTAACATATCATGTGCACGTACATGTCATGCTCCATCATAATTAGACCTCAGACTGACCCTGCAAAGTACAGAGTACAACCCTGTATCATGGCTGAGGGAACTGACGCTCCTAAATCACTTACTTAATTTATACAGTACTGATGTAATGGGCATAGACGGATCTAATAAGCCTTTCTCTCTGTCATCTAAGTAGTGTGGCTCCACTAGTCCAGCCTTCCCCCTCAGAACTTCAGGAGGCAGGTGGAACGGGCCTCATGTTCAGGAAGGGGCAGAGGATTCCACTGAAGGAATCGTAAGACATGTATCATAGCATATTTCTGTCATTTTTTTACACTTGAGAAAATCATATAATTTCTTTGAACCTGTTTTTTTCCCACCCTTGCATATCTGCCCTGCTCGTTAAGGATCAAGTAGGTGGAATAACAAAAGCAAAAGTGCTTGGTAGGCTGTCAAGTGCTCTATGAAAGTTTGAAATCAATATTATCCAAAGAGGCCCCACCAGATTTTGTCTGATGTTTAAGAGGGTACAGGTGAGAACATCACTCGATTGCTACTTCCATAAAGCAGCATTTTTGCCTCACCCAGTTGGTTGGCATAGGACAACCAGACACTTATATTCTTGGCAATGACTGGTACCAATTATATCTCAGATAAAGTGGCCACCTGTTTATCAGACTTTTGTTGGATTTATGGTATAATCTAGTTTTAATGGAAGCACATCTACAACTTTTGGTATGTAGGCTTAGGAAGACTGAGCTTATTTAGCCTCCCAGTATATTAACTTTATAATCTGGGCTAGAAAGTGTGTGATGCTTATTACATTTTCTTTAGGATTATAGAGAGGACAAAAGATGGGATGGTTTAGCTGGAATTATTTTAATTCTAAGTTTATTAGGTTCATATACAGTATAATTTGCTACTGGAAGGAAGAACGTACAGATCAACTCATCATTGCTTTATTATTTTTTTAATTCCAAACTTCATACAGATGGCCAGCAGAACATGAAAAGATGCTCAACATCACTAATTGAGAAATGCAAATCAAAACTACAGTGAGGTACCACCTCACACAAGTTAGAATGGCCATCATTAAAAGTCTACAAATAACAAATGCAGGAGAGGGTGTGGAGAAAAGGGAACCCTCTTACACTTTTGGTGGGAATGTAAATTGGTGCAGCCACTATGGAAAACAGTATGGTGGTTTCTCAAAAAATTAAAAACAGAATTGCCATATGATCCTGCAATCCCACTCCCAGTTCAGATAAATGGGCATATATATGGACAAAATTATAATTCAAAAGGATACATGCACCCCTATGTTCACAGCAGCACTATTCACAATAGCC
This sequence comes from Lipotes vexillifer, assembly GCF_000442215.2. NCBI lineage: Eukaryota > Metazoa > Chordata > Mammalia > Artiodactyla > Lipotidae > Lipotes > Lipotes vexillifer. Next base: position 1,461,448 of record NW_006775143.1, on the reverse strand, counting down.
AAGACATGGAAACAACATTTGCAGCAACATGGATGGATCTGGAGATTATCATACTAAGTGAAGTAAGTCAGAAAGAGAAAGATAAATACCATATTATATCACTTATATGTGGAATCTAAAATATGACACAAATGAACTTATCTACAAAATAGAAACAGACTTGTAGACATAGAGAACAGACTTGTGGTTGCCAAGGGTGGGGGGGAGGTATGAACTGGGAGTTTCAGATTAGCAGATACAAAACTATTATCTATAGAATGGATAAACAACAAGGTTTGACTGAATAGCACAGGGAACTATATTCAGTATCCTGTGATAAACTGTAATGGCAAAGAATATGAAAAATAATGTGTATATATGTGTGTAACTGAGTCACTTTGCTGCATAGCAGAAATTAGCACAACATTGTAAATCAACTATACTTCAATAAAATAAATTGACAAAAAAAGAACCTCTGTGTGGCAGGCATGATGCTATGGATCAGTAAGACAAAACTGGGATAGCAAGGTTCTTGTTCTTTAAGGTCTCAAAGTCTGCAGAAATATAATACATTTTGTAAAGTCCACATGTTGTTTACTAAAGGCTGTATAATTATTAGTTCATGGCCAGATCAAAGAAAACCAATCTGGAACATTCTAATCCAGAGAGGTTTGTAGATAGCTTTCGCCTCACTAACTCCTTGCAAACATTGAAATATACTTAAGGCTTGGATGCCTTAGTTGGCATTTTAGAGCAAAGTGTACAGTCACATGTTGGTGTTGCAACTCATGGCTTGTTGTGTGTGTGAGTTTTCTGTGCGTTCTGGGGGAGCACATGGTAAGTAGCACAGTGATAAATACCTTGGCATTAGAGTCAGCCTCATCTCCCTCTACCACAGATTTTTATATGAGGACTTGGGCAATTATTTAATCTTGTAAAGCTCCATTTCCCTTCTCTGTAAATGGGAGTACAGGTCCCTACCTTGCAAGGAGTTGGGAGGAGGGTGAAAGGAAATACAATGTATAAAATTGCTAGTGCAGTATCTGGCACAAAATAAGTGTTCAAAATCCTAGTTGTCATGGAAATCCATACATGTATACATATCCCTGCAGCATGTCAGGAAGAGGCCTTCCCCCATGCTGATTCTGACACATGGATTTCAGCAATATCTGTTGGATATTGAAAAAGACACCTTGTTTCTCCAAAACTGTTGCTTTCTCTGCATAAAGAAAATAAGAACTAACCTTTGGGGCCAGCGAGGGGATTTTCATTTGTTTATGCATTCATTTCAAATATCTATGTCAAGCCCCTATTATGCACTAGGAAATGTTCTAGTTACTGGGGAATCAGCAGTAAGTAAGCGTGACATAACACATGTAAAGTGCTTGGCAGAGAGTAGGAACTTAAATGTAAGCTAACCACATGTTACTAATAATTGCAACAGATCTGCTATTACTGTTCAGTCAAACTTGGTTATAATTATAATTAGCATTAATATTATCTATTCATAATTACCAATGTCCCTATTAGATATATTTATCTTCTTGTGCATGTGTGATTTTAATAGACTAACAGTCTGAATAGCCCATTACAGGTTACAGAGACCACTGGGACCAAACATTTGAATTTCCAGTCATTTGCATGTGTTTTATCTTCCATGGGACCTTGCATTTGACCTCAACTCCAGCCTATGAATTTACATTTAATAAGAAGCTGAGTGGAAAATCAGACCTTCACCCTGGAAATCCTTTTACTTCCATCTGTGTTTACAAAAACGATGACGCCTTGCAGTGAATTTGCTCCTCTCACTGACTTCTGAAAATGTGTTTGAGGGATCAGCAATGGTAATTTGGTTCTTAGCCCAACTCTCTTGAATTAAACGATTGCAGCAGCAACTGTGAGTTTCATTTCCTTCCTAGGTCCATCTGCTTCCCTGTGTATTAGGTCAGTGTAATAGGTCTTGAGAAATACCTCAATAGACACTGAGGTGATGAATACCTTAATTCCATAGCTGAGTGTTGGAGCCAGCCACAGATCTCTGATCCTGGTGTGGAGCTGGCCTAGAAGTCACATGGGGTAAACATTGGTTTGTTCACCCCTAATCTAGGTGCAATCACCCAGAATACTGATGTGTGACTGATTCACTCCCTCGGTTTAGCTAAGGACAAGTCCGTAAATTCAGGCCACTTCTCCCAGCCTGAGGCATCATTCTCCAGTTGACCCATAAAAGCTAGTGCATCTAGGCCAGTGGTTTTCAACTAGGGTTCCATAGAAGTGACTTCAGGTCAGCCTGGGTGGAGGCGGAGGCAGGCAGTTATGAGGTTCTGGTTGATCCTCCACTGTTTCAGGCAGAACAACTCTGCTTATAGTTGTTTTGTATTTTGCTTCTCCGAAAAATTTCATTTTAAAAAAGTATTCTTGATTTCATTTATGTATTCATTTTTAGAAACAACACTTTAGGGTAATTGTTCCAGCTTTTCTCCCCTCTTAATCCTTCCCTTCCCCTCTTAGATCTGGTGGTCGTAGAGTCTTCTGCTTCTCCAAACATACACAGATGTTTGGTGTATTGCTCCTAACACAGAGCTGGTGTCCAAGGATGGCTTTGGTGTGAAGTGGGGTGGAAATCCCTTGCTCCTTAATCTCTATCCATGCCCTTCCAAGCCATGCCTTTTATATGTAGCCTAAGCCAGGACTTGTTAAATTTTAATGTGCACACAACTCAGTTGGTTATTTCATTACAATGCAGATTCTCATTCAATAGATCCAGACTGAGGCCTGAGATTCTGCATTTCTTACAAGCTCCCTGGTGATGCTGACGTTGCTGGTATGTGGACAATACTTTGAGAAATTATAATGTGTCCCGATGCATGAACACAACCTCAAGACAAATCCTTCCTTACTCCATCACTAATCAAATTGTGGCTCCTCTGTAGAAATCCTGGAGTTGCTGCTGCTTCAGCATACTCTGTCGCCTGGAGGGAGGGCTTCCTCACTCCCGTCGCGGTCAGGCCAGAGAGCCCCATAGTCGGGGGAGCACCATGACAGCAGCCTTTTGGAGTTTGTCTTCCGAAACTGGAAATGGAGGCTGGAATCTTGCTGAGCATCCGCTGTATGGCAGACACTGTGCTCGGCACTTAACGTACAATATCACATCTGACAGTCAACATTTTGGGGAGGTCTGAGTTTAACAGTCATTTCATATCTGAGGAAACAGAAGTGATGTCACTTATGCTGCAAAAAGCAATGACCATCATCACTAAGTCTTAATGACTGCTAAGCAGTTTCTAATCTAGTTTTTTTTTAAGTAAATACTTTCTCATCCACTCCTTTGAGTCTTCTGGATCACGTAGCTGGTTTAGGGGGCTAATTAGCGGCATGGCTAGAAACAGACCCTGAGTTCCTAGTCCAAGAATCTCCCTCCTCTGTGTTGTCTTTTATATCTGCAAAGAACGTTATACTCTGTCCACAAAGAGCAAGGGGTCTTTCAAACAGGAGGACAGTTGCGTGATGTCATAAAGCAGTTTTAAAATTTAGGCTTGAGAATCATCTGGAGATCTTGTTAATTTTGTTTTAGTAAACAGGGGGTGGAGCCTATAAATACCCATTTTTAACAGTGAGCCAGATGGTTCTAATGTCAATGGCACAGGGTGGCCTTCGAGAAACACTGTTATGTCCTACTCAGTAGAACTGGGCATCAGGAGACCTGGACGTGAGACTTGGCTCTGTGCCCTTGGACCCCAACCTCCCCCACCTCGTTCTCGCATTTTTTTACAGGAGAAAGTGGAGCTGGAACAGTGGATCCCCATCCTCTTGGTGCATTAGAATCACCTGGGAGTAATTAAAACTTTAAACACCTGGACCATGCCTCTGAGATTCAGAGGTCAGGGGAGAGCCTGGATATTTGTTCCTAGGTAATTCTATCAATTATATATAGTTAGGGTTTTTAAACCAACCAGGTTTGATTTTTACAAGTCATGGTACCTCATCATATATCCTGCAAGTTCCTGAGACATCCCCTCTGCAGGTCTTCCCAAGGAAAATCAGGGGGTTGCCACTGTCTTTGAGGGTGGGCTGTATCCGGCAACGAGGGACACACAGAGATGTGTGCATTTCTGGTGCTCCTGGAAGTGACTAAAGAGATGGTAAATACTACCTCCATGCCTGGCTTCCATTCTCTGTATTTGATGCCCATGATGCTAGCATGATGCTAGCATCAGGTTCCTTATATCCTCCCACTGAACTCTCAGAACACTTTCTCCAGGAAAGTATTCACGTCTCACAAATGAGGAAGCCAAATCTCCGAGGGGCTAAGTGGTCTTCTGATAATCTCACTGATGAGCCGGGGTCTGAACCCAGGTCAGCCAAGCCCAAGTGCATCCTTTTCTCCTAAATCTCCAGAACTCATATCTCTTGAGTCTTTTTTTTCCCTCACCTTCTTAATATTGCTCTTTGGAGCAGGGATCTATACTAGTTTGCTAGGGCTGCCATAACATAGTGCCACAGACTGAGGTGGCTTAAACAACAGAAATTTATTCACAGTCTGGAGGCAGGAAGTCCAGGACCGAAGTGTCAGCAGGTTTGTTTCCTGAGGTCTCTCTCCTTGGCTTGTAGATGGTTGCCTTCTCTCTGAGTCCTCACATGGGCTTTGTTCGGGGTGAATTCCCTCCTAGTGTCTCTTCTTCTTCTTATAAGGCCACTAGTCCTATTGATTTAGGACCTCATCCCTATGACCTCATTTAATCTTAATTACCTCTTTAATGTCCCTGTCTCCAAATACAGTCATTTTGGGGGTGAGGGCTTCAACATCTGAGTTTTGGGGAGACATAATTTAATTCATAGCAGGATCTTTGGTTTATTTTGTCTCATTAATATGTATGGATCAACAACTCCCAGACCAGTTCATTGGATATGGGTGAAGAAATTCTCAGAGTCCTACTTTCAAATTACTTTATTCAGTCAGTTTCCAGAGTATTTTCTTGGTAAGCACTGGGCTAGAAACTGGGACCTTAACATGTACCCCTAAAGTGTATATGGAAGGAGGAGGCATGCTCTGTGAATCTCTGAAATTATGTATAATAATAGCATACATTCGTAAATGTGCATTTTTCCAGGGAGATAGTCCACAGCTTTCTTCAGATTTTCAAGGATGTCATAACATCCAGAGGTTAAGCAGCAATAAAGTCCTTTCTCAACTCTTAAGGTCTAAGGTTCCAAATGAGGAATATTTTGTTCTCTTGAGGGTTCTTAAAATAATATCTTGAAGATGTCATCATTTGTTTCCCTTCCACCCTTGGGGCTTAGAAAGAATATGCTTCTGCACTAGTCAGGGCAGGATTCTTGTAGGAGGTGAGCTACAAGTCTATTGTCCACACTTAGTGAGTAATGGGGGCATAGAAGGTTTCCTACATCTGAGAATCGACCAGTTCTCATATTCAGATAGAAAAGAAGGAAAATAATGTCCTGGTGAGATGGTTTAAGACTTGCCACGCTTATGAATAGAGTGTATTTTTTTGCAAAGTATCTTGAGGGAACAATCTCCCAGAATGACTCAGCAAAAAACAACCTTTTGAAACTTCCATCCTTTCTTCATTTCTTTCCATCACTACCTCCAACCAATTAGTTGTTGCAGCCTATGGATCCTCTGACTTGCTCACATGGGTGGTTATTGAAATCATTCAACTAACTGGGTCCCTGCCTCCTACTTTGCCTCCTCAAATCCATCCTACACCCTGGTGTTAGATCAGATTTTCTAAAAATCCTTGTGTCACTCCCCCGCTCAGCATTCTTTGGTGACTCTCCATTCCTCCAAAGGGCATTTAAGATCCTCTATGATCTGGTCTTGACCTATCACTCCTTCCTTGTATATTACAAAATCATCACACAAGCACTACATTTCACCCATATGAGAACACTTACTGCTGGAAAACACAATATGAGCTATATTAGGGCTCTCCAGAAAAACAGAAATAATAGGAAGTATGTATGTGTATGTGTATATGTGTAAACGTATACATGTATACATATGTGTATGTGTGTGTGTGTGTGTATATATATATATATATATATAGAGAGAGAGAGAGAGAGAGAGAGAGGGAGGGAGGGAGAGAATGAGATTTATTTGAAGGAACTGACTTATTATGGGAGCTGAAATTTGCTCATTGGGCAAGTCTGAAATTTGCAGGGCAGGATAGCAGGCTGGAGACTCAGGGAAGACTTAAGGTTGCAGCTCAAGTGTGAAGGCAGTCTGGAAGCAGAATTCCCCCTACCTGAGGGGGGCCTCAATTGTTTCCTTTAGGCCTTCAACTGATAGAATGAGGCCCACCCACATTATGGAGAGTAACCTACTTTACTCAAAGTCTACTGATTTATATATTAATGTATTAATTTTATCAAAAATATCTTTACAGTAATGTGTAGACTGGCATTTGTCCAAATATCTGGGTACTATGCCCTATCCAAGATGACATATAAAATTAACTATCACATGAACTTCTATACTTCTGAGCCTGGACTGCCCGCCCCACTTTCATAAGGTATTTCTAGATTGTCCAATTAGAACATATTTTCCTTTATGGTTTTATTTGTGCTCTTTATAGGTACAGCCATCAGAGCATTTACTATAATTTGCTTTGCATTGATCTAACTGTATACATATGGGGTTCTTCATTGGATCATGGTCAAGTGAGAGGCAGTGTCTCTGGGCTAGGAGTTTGTTTCTCCAAAGTATTCATGACAAGCACATTGCATTTGTCTGAAACAGCAAAAGTATACAAGAAATGGGCCTCGACTGGTTACTTTGTGTCTAAAGAGGTAGCAGATTATAATAAGAGTGTTGCTTGTGCAACCAAACTCCTTGGCTAAAATCCTGGCTCTGCCACTTACTTGCTGTGCAAACTTGGGCAAGTGACTTAACGTCTCTGTGCCCTAGGTTTTTCATCTGTAAATGGGGATGATATAACCTCATTTGGTTATTGTAAGAAAAAAAATGCATTAACACTTATAAAAGACTCAGAACAGTCCTTGAAATGTAGAAAGTACTGAATAAATATTAACTGATAATACTGTTTTTATTGGTATATGGTTTCAAAAGTTTAGGTAAGGAATGGTGTTCTGACTGTCCAGGAATTTCCAGCAAGGATACTAAAATGAGTAAATTACTCCTGCATTAACCCTATCCTTAAAGATCTTGGGTTTCTCCAGGTGCTTTCCACTCTGTGAGTCACCACAGAATTAATTCCCAGAAGCAAGTTTGCTCAGTCTTTATTATCTCTTCTTTTTTTTTTTTTTTTTTTGAACCTTCTTTTATATGTTTTCCCTACCAGAAGTATATTCTAGACCCAGTAGTGGGTAACAACATATAATATGGCTTATTCGGGGCATATTCAACTCCATCATCTGCTGATGTTTTCAGAAATTTCCTTTACATGAAAATTAACAAAGTGTTTGCAGTGTTATTAATTGAAATCAAATTAATATAAGCAAATTTTTATGAAATTAATATTTCTTATTTTTCTTAAATTAAATAAAAATTTGGCAGATCTTAACTTGCTACATTTTTCAGAGAAGTTTAGCAATTATCACTCAAGGCTGTGGAAAGAGATGGCTTGTTTATGTAGCACTGTTTTGATCCAGTATGAAAGAAGAGGTTATAAACTCATTCAGTCCATGATTTGAGATTTCATCCTTCTTGTGGACTATTCTTCATTTATCTGGAATTACTTCTTATCTCTTCCAGAGTCCTTCTCTTACAAAATCTTTTATTGTGTGTTTGTTAAATGATTCAAGTCCAAACATTATCTCACATTTTTTTTTTTTTTTTTTGCGGTACGCAGGCCTCTCACTGTTGTGGCCTCTCCCGTTGCGGAGCACAGGCTCCGGACGCGCAGGCTCAGCAGCCATGGCTCATGGGCCCAGCTGCTCCGCGGCACGTGGGATCTTCCCGGACCGGGGCACGAACCCGCGTCCCCTGCATCGGGAGGCAGACTCTCAACCACTGCGCCACCAGGGAAGCCCTACCTCACATTCTTGAACAGAGGCCCATTTTCTCCTCTTCCCTTTGCATTTTTGCCTAGAAATATCTATTCTGACCCTGGAAGTTGAGGTATTTGTGCAATATCCTGAAATGTTTTAAAATTTCATGACCCTGCAAAGTAAAATCAACCAAGATCTTATATTTAAAATCACAAAGTAAAACAGAGGGCTGTGTCACTGTGACATTAACAGAAAGGCATTGAGGGTAAAACAATTTCTGATTTGCTGTAAGAGCCAGGAAAGAAAATATGGACATCTTTCTCTAATAATTTGTAAAGTTACCATGTATATCTTATGGCATTATTAGGGTGACTATACCAGAATCATTTGGAACACAAAGTACATAAACTACATAGCTCCATTCTTCCCATTTTCCATTGTTAATATGTTTATTATTATTTATAGTAGTTGTTATGGACTGAATTTGTGCCCTCCCCTCCAAATTCATGTATGGATTCCTAAACCCCAATGTGACAGTGTTTGGAGATGAGGTCTTTGGTAGTTAATTAGGTTTAGGTGAGGTCATTAGAGTGGGGTTCTCATGCTGAGATTAGTGACTTTGTAAGAAGAGATACTAGAGAACTCTCTCTCTCTGTGTCTCTGTTTCTGTCTCTGTCTCTCTCCACCATGTGAGAACACAGCAAGATGACACCTGTCTGCAACCCAAGAAGAGAGTCCTCACGAGAAGCCAAGTATACTGACACCCTGATCTTGGACTTCCAGTCTGCATAACTGTGAGAAATCAATGTGTTTTATTTAAGCCATACAGTCTATTGTATTTTCTTATGGCAGTTGACTAAGGCAGTATCAGTAGTAGTTTTCTTAATTTCCAGCACCTGCTTCATCACTTTTTCAACTTCATTATCTAATATTTTCCTTCTGATTTTCTCCATTCTCTTCTTTTCTTACCTTTCTCCTTTTATTTCACTTCAACTGCCACTTAATTTTCCATCACTTTCATTTTTCTTCTTTCATTAATTCACCTTTTATTCTTTCTAATTTTTCCTTGTTTCCTTCTAATCACTTTCATTTTATTTTCCCCTTTTCCCACATTTATTTTCATCATTTCCATCTGTCCTTCTTTTTCCTCTTCATAGTTCTCTTTCCTGTGATTTATGTCCTTACTCATATTTTTCTGTCTTCCTCACTTTTTCATTTCCTCTGTTTTTCACTTCCTCTTTCTTTTCTTTCTTCTCTCCCTTTTTCCATTTTTCCTTTTACTGTCTTTTCCCTAAACTTCTTGCAGTTTATTTTATTCCTCCCTACTTGTAGCCTCATTCCTTATCCCATCTGCTTTCCTTTATCTTTTTCCTGCAAAGACACCTCTAGGAGCAGATGTGTAAGTGTAGGATTCAACGGGGCAAGAAGCCAGATGGTGAGCAGCCAGCTCTGGGGGAGAGCTCTTGTGATAACCTGACCCCAACCCCATACCTTTCCTGTTTTCCTCCTTTTTTTCTTTCTTAGGAAGGTGCCTGCATTAGAAATTCTTTTGCTTTCCTTCGAGGGAATGTTGCTGACATCCCTCACAGGGTATTTTCCAGCCTGGCATTGAAAATTGCGGAGGCTGAAGAAAGTCATGGAATACACAAAAGGACCTAGATGCAATCACCCATTATTGTTTTATTACTGTTGTTAGGGTAAAATAACAGAATCTATCATCTATTGAGCTCTCGTATGTGCCAGATGCATGCATCACATAGATGCATGCATCTATAACAATTCCATGAAGTAGGCACTATGGGTGACCCTATTTTGCAAATGAGATCTGAGGAGGCTAAGGGGGTAAGAATTGGCTTGAGATCACAGAGCTGGTACCTGGCATTTCTAGAAACAGCATTTCTTCATGACAGACATAGTTTTCGTGCAGAGAGTCACGGAGCAGTTGGGACAGAGACAATTTTATGGAACTTCTAATCTTTGTGAGGCGGCATGATACGATAGAATCACACAGACCATGTTTAAATCCTTGCTCCACCCATTCCTAGTCACGGACATGTACTGTCTCATTTAATTCTCATGACCACTTTTTAGGTCAATTTCATAAGCAAGGGATCTAAGGTTCAGATTTCATAGGTAACTTGTCCAAGGTCATACAGATCTGACTCCAAATATAAATGCTACATACTACATTGATGTGGATTTTAAGCATGAATAGAATTTCCTAGGCAGAGAAGGAAGAGTAAATTCTCCAGGCAAGGAGGAGGGAGGCTGTAGGCAGAATACGAAAACAGGGACACAAGCACAGTATTTACAGGGCATTGAAGAGACAGGTCTTTCTGGCTTATTCCCACGTGCAAACTTGAATGAGTCACTTATCTTTGGAAGTGGAAATCCCTTTATATGTGAAATGAAGACCATATCTGTCCATGCAATTGTTGCATATTTCAAGTCTTATACTGTCAGACAAAATAAGTTTAAAATGCAATATGTAAAATAAAAGGGACGCTAGTGAAATTATGTCAAATATTGTACCACACGTGTCAGAGTAGGGTGTATCAAAGAGGTTTCTTTATCTTTATTTTTATTTTTTCTTCAATATTTTCCAAATTTTCTAGGATGGCCATATATTTCCATTCTATAATAGGAAGAATACTTTTATTTTAAAATATTAATGTCTATGCAGCTTTACGCATGTGGTTGCTTTAGGGATATTTAAGAAAGCATGAAGAATATCAAATATCAGATATTGATACTATTGTTACTTTTCTCCTCTTACTCATCTTTATAAGTGAAAAAATACTGAAATATGACTCATCAAAGATTAATTTTCCTCGAGCTTCCCTGGTGGCGCAGTGGTTGGGGGTCCACCTGCTGATGCAGGGGACACGGGCTCGTGCCCCGGTCCGGGAAGATCCCACATGCCGCGGAGCGGCTGGGCCCGTGAGCCATGGCCCCTGAGCCTGCGCGTCTGGAGCCTGTGCTCCGCAGCAGGAGAGGCCGCGGCAGTGAGAGGCCCGCGTACCGAAAAAAAAAAAAAGATTAATATTCCTCTAAGTACTTTATTATATTTTTAATTCTTTTGAAAATTTATAACCACACATATGGCTGCACAGATGCATATAAAATTTTTTCCTCTTAACTTTAATAGCTATGCTCTCATATCTATCTTTGGCATTTACTATATAGAATTACTGAGGGCTCACAAACTAAGATGGGTCGGCATGAGTTGGGGCAAATCAACCTTTTGGATTGGAAGCTGCAAGATTCAAACAAGGTGTTCAGGAGAATGCTGTCCTGCTGAGCTGAAGAGGAGCTGGTAAGGAATATGATATGAGTAATGGAGAGAGAAATAGCAAGATGCACACAGATAGGTTCTAAGCAGGCTAAATCAGAGGGGACTGGTTACAAAATTTAAGATACAAGGCTGCAGTATTACAGGATCTAGGACAATCATCTAGCAGAGGGTTTTAAGATCAGGAGTGATCAGTACAGTAGGGACAGTTGAATCCCTGGAGACCAAATATCCAAAGGCCTAATTTCACTCCCTAGTCACTTTGTTCAAAGCCACTCAACATATTGACAGTGAGAGGTGGGCCCATATTGCAGAGAGAAGAGAAGGAAAAGGATCTAGGCTTTCCTAGATAAACACAGGCACTAGAAGCCTGTTAGGGGCTTTTATTTTCACTTTTTAACAAATATTTTTCCCAACAGTCTACTTATAAACCAGTTCTTTCCACCCAGGCTCTGATGCAACTACTCATGAGATTTCAGTATAAATCCTTTAACCTCTTTCAGCCTTATGCTTTTAATCGTTAAAATTTCAGCATTACCGCTTGCCCTTTTTTTTTTTCCCCGTAGAGAGATCTTTTGAGGACTATATTATTTCAAGACTATTAGAGCACTTGAATATAGTAATGTGCTGTCTAGAATTATAGGTAGTAGTTAATATCTTCCCATTAGGAGGAATTAGAGGTATCTGTTCTTTTCTTTTTATTAATTTTATTGGAGTACAGTTGCTTTACAATGTTGTGTTCATTTCTGCTGTACAGCAAAGTGAATCGGTTATACGTATACATATATCCCCTCTTTTTTAGATTTCCTTCCTATTTAGCTCACCACAGAGCATTAAGGAGAGTTCCCTGTGCTATACAGTAAGTTCTCAGTAGTTATCTATTTTATACATAGTAGTGTATATATATGTCGATCCCAATCTCCCAATCCATCCCCCCACCCAGAGGTATCTGTTCCTTTCAAGCATACTCACAAACAACTAATTAAACCAGAAGGAAGCCAAAGACCATACATTAACTCTGAAAGGTGATGGATGGTGATGATGATGATGAAATTAACTGCCAAACTTTCTGAGATCTTGCCAATTCCCAAGACTGTTTTACCATTTTACATCCATGGACTAACTTTATCTTGCCAAGACCCTTGCACAATAGATACCACTGTTTTTCCCACTTATATGTGAGAAATCTGAGACTCTTAAGAGGTTAAGAAACTTATCTAAGACTTTGTAGCTAGTAAGGGTTGAAGACAGGATTCAAGCCCAGGTAATCTGGATTGAGTGTTAAAATAATAGCATTGAAAGAAAATATGAGAGCAATAACATTGTATATAAAGTCATTTAAAGCGATCTCTTAAATTTCGTTTTCTTTTTTGTTGTTGTTGTTGCAGCATATGGGATCTTCGTTGTGGCACACAGGGTCTTTAGTTGTGGCATGCAAGATCTAGTCCCCTGAGCAGGGATCGAACCTGGGCCCCCTGCATTGGGAGTGTGGAGTCTTAACCGCTGGACCACTAGGGAAGTCCCTAAAGCTACCTCTTAAATTTCTAATTAAGTATACTTTAATTCTTTTTTTGACAAAGGTTTATCAGGAAAACTTATTTATGTTTACTGACCATTGTTAGAGACTTCAAAGGCTCATAAATAGAATCTGGAGAAATAACTGAAGGGAGAAAATAGATTTACTGAATGTAACTGAACAAGATTTGGGAGAGGAAGCAGGGGGCAGTGATGGGGTTAATCTGTACACTAATGGACATATGAAAATGTATTCGGTGGCCACTGATACAACAATGCTGGGTAACGAACTATGCCCCAAATCTCAATGGTTTACAATAAACGTTGATTTCACTCTCACATGTCTGCAAGTTCACTGGGAGGCTCTAGCTCATGCTATGAGTTTGTTCAGGTTGGCTCCATCCATCTTTCGTTCCACAACTCAGGTTTAAAGAACAGTGCCTACAAGGGTATGATCCTCTTAAGGTGCAGGGCAGGAGTGCAAGAGACCAAGCCAAACAGCAGTTGCTATGGTGCACTTTACACTCACCTACATTTCACTGGTCAAGAAAATCACATGGCCAACCCCCAAGTCATTAGAGTGGAGAAGTACAATTTGTTCTCAGTGAATAATGACAGAGGTTGGGAAAGAAGGAAAATAATGATCCAACACTACAGACTACCACAAAGAGGCCATCTGTGGTTGAAATAACTAACTGCTACTTAGTGAAAGGCCATATGACTATCCCTACTAGAGAGGGTAAAAACAATCTTAATAGGAGAGAAATATTATAACTTAATGGACAAAAAAAATCACCACTGGGTGGTACTCTTATTCCAAGACTGTTTTTTGCAGGGTAGATCTGTATTCAAGTGGCAAAAGAGGAAATTTTGAATAGGACATATACAAGTTGAGTTTTTATAACTCAAGCTGTAAATACATGTTCATTTCTACTTCATGATGTTAATATAAGTGTAAAGTACTCAAAACAGTGCCGGAAAGAGAATGATGCTATGAGAGTGTGCTATGAGGATGCTGGTGATGATGATGATAAAGATGATGATGATGCTGTCAAAATTGTGGGGTATTTCTTTGCTTTGTATATTTCCTTTCTCCTACTTTAACTCAACAACAGGTTCGGCAAAAGGTATCCCAAAATGCTTACATCCTAATGAAGACCTTTTCTAGGTTTCAGGTCTCATGACCAAGAGAGCAGAAAGTAATAACTTCTGGCAATGCTGGACATTCTTAGTAATATAATTTTGTATAAAGCATTAAGGGTGAGTTGCAAAGAGGTCTGAGGGATTTAATGAGAAGTGTGCAAGAAAGATTTGTCTGCCTTCCACCCGCATCATTTTAACTGTCAAATATAGAACAGCTTTTACTTAAAGGGACAAAAGTTGGAGGAGAAATCTGGCTTACAATTCTGGCAAAAGACATGGTCAAAATGACCCAATCTGGGAACAGCATTCTGTGAGCAGCTACATAAACAGGTAATCTTTTTTTTTTAAATGAAAGCTTTATTTATTTATTTATTTTTGGCTGTGTTGGGTCTTCGTTTCTGTGCGAGGGCTTTCTCTAGCTGCGGCAAGCGGCTCAAGTACTTTGAGGTTCATCGTGGTGAGCGGGCCTCTCACCGTCGCGGCCTCTCTTGTTGCGGAGCACAAGCTCCAGACGTGCAGGCTCAGTAGTTGTGGCTTACGGACCTAGTTGCTCCGCGGCATGTGGAATCCTCCCAGACCAGGGCTCGAACCCGTGTCCCCTGCATTGGCAGGCAGATTCTCAACCACTGCACCACCAGGGAAGCCCAAAACAGGTAATCTTTTTATTAACTTATTCAAGCAGGGTAAAACCTTAAAAATGCTGCAAATCTTGTAAATAATCAAAATAAATAGCCCGTGTCTCAAAATATTTAGCCAAATGTCCTTTTCCCTGAGACATCCCCACATAGCAAGAAAACAGAACACTTAAAAAACGAACAAGGGCTTCCCTGGTGGCGCAGTGGTTGAGAGCCCGCCTGCCGATGCAGGGGACATGGGTTCGTGCCCTGGTCCGGGAAGATCCCACATGCCGCGGAGCGGCTGGGCCCGTGAGCCACGGCTGCTGAGCCTGTGCGTCTGGAGCCTGTGCTCCGCAACGGGAGAGGCCGCAACAGTGAGAGGCCCGCGTACCGCAAAAAAAAAACAAAAAACAACAAACAAAAAACAAACTTGTGAAGAAAAACAAGAATTAAAGTCAAGGACCTAAAAGCATCAGGGGAAAAAAAAAATCCTGGAAGAGTAGGGCTCTGTTCCTCATGATGCTCTCTTTCCATCTGGAATACTACAGGAAAATTTGTTCGGAAAGGAAAAAAAAATCCTTCCTACTCCCTATCCTCATAGGTTTGGGATTAAAGCTAATATGATTTGTTCTTCACAAATGTATCTAATTGGAAAAGAGACCAGAATACTGGAATGTCTGTTCTGACAGCCCTTGAAGACCACCCTGAGACAGTCAGAGAGAGTTAATGTCAGTAACAGAATGGGGACAAATGACCCAGATGTTTTTATTCTAAGTCCAGTGTCCAGTATTGAACTGGATTTAATATAGTTTTCCCTCCAACTGCTTATCTTTGGGAAAATCACTGTAACGTTTTCATTTTCCTTGTCAGCAAAATGGAAGGACTAGGTCAGTGGCTTTGTCAAGGATGTCCCTTCCACTCCATTATTTAGATCCACTTCTTTTGAGCCATTCCTCATAGAGGAATGTTTCTCCTCCATGTTTTGTTATTCTATGCAGCAGATTCAAAGACTTACAAGGGACTTCCCTGGTGGCATGGTGGTTAAGAATCCTCCTGCCAATGCAGGGGACATGGGTCCGAGCCCTGGTCCAGGAAGATCCCACATGTCGCGAAGCAGCTAAGCCCGTGCGCCACAACTACTGAGCCTGCACTCTAGAGCCTTTGCGCAGCAACTACTGAGCCCGCGTGCCACAGCTACTGAAGCCCGCGCACCTAGAGCCCATGCTCCACAACAAGAGAAGCCACCTCAGTGAGAAGCCCGCGAACCACAACAAAGGGTAGCCCGCGCTCGCCGCAACCAGAGAAAGCCCACGTGCAGCAATGAAGACCCAGTGCAGCCAAAATTAAATAAATAAATAAATAAATAAATTTACAAAGACTTAACAAAGGAATCAAGGAAACCTGGAGGGAGGAAAACTTTTGAGAATACCTCCTATAACATGCTGGGCAACAGACAGATTTCTTACTGGTCTCCATTCCATTCAAGAATGATTATTGTTCTAAAAGAAAAGATTTTGCTGAAATTTCTCAGTGAAGTAGGCTTTGAAAGGCATTGTTGTAGGATGATGGAGCCATGCTCAACTGCTGAATTTAGATAAATGTGTTTAATAGACCATTGTTCAACACATGCTCTCTGGTGCATGAATCAGTACTTTGAGGTTTGAATCTCAGAGACTGGTTTTTTTGGCCATGCCGCACGGCTTTTGGGATTTTAGTTCCCCAACCAGGGATTGAACCTGGACCACCAGGGAATTCCCTGAATCTCAGAGGCCCTTACTTTCAGTTTTTGGGAAATATTCAATATTTATATTTGTCTCTCTTAACCTTTAAACCTTTTTGACCCAATCTTCTTTCACTCTCTTTCACTGTGTTCCTTATCTAAAAACAGACACCTAAAGAAATCAGTGACAATCAACCTTTCAATAAAGGTATAAAAGGCTTGAGAAATCAGCTTGTCCCATTTTCAGATGAGGCCTTTGAAAAAGAGCAATTCAATGACTTACTCAAGACTACTGTGAATAATCTCTGTTTGTAGGTTTCTACCCTCAGCTTCTCCCTGGTTTTCTCAGTGCCCCAAACCCCTCTTAGTGGCAGCTGTGGGGAAAGACAGACTCCTTAGTCCTCTCTCCTCCTTCCTTCAAGGACTGAAGAGTTTCATTATAAATCATTTATATATTAGTGCTACCCTGTCTGCCTCTTTATTAATCACCTCCATGGAATCCATTGCTATTAATCATCTGATGTGTGTCTGAGTACTACCGGTAATTATCTTTGAATGTTCATTACCCGTCAATTTAATTACTTGTTTTTCCCCAGGTGTGCAGACTGATTCAGGTCCCTGACTGTGGTGTGCGTGTGTGTGTGTGCATGTGTGCATGTGTGTATGTGTTGCTTTTAGACACCAATTACCATTGCATAAAGTAAAACTATATTTCAATTAAGTATTCCTAACCTCTGCTCATCTGTGAAACCATATACTTCCTGTTGAATGTGAAGGCTGAAAGTCAGGTGTAATCTATGATTCTCTTTCATTTAATCTTATAACTTCTACAACAATTCTTTGAAGTGCTCTATAAACTAACTGATGCTACTTCTTCAGAAATAAGCACTGTATATACCTGGGGTATTTATTCATGTGTGTATGTACTTACTTATTTGCATTAATTGATGCTTGAGGGAATCAGAAAAGAATGACACCAAAATATGTAATCAGTTCCTGTCCACTCCTCTAAGGGTAACTATATAACAGAAAGGTCCATACATTTCCTTTTGGATGGGTGGGAGTAGAAAGAGAGTTGCTGTGTCTTAAGAGTATTTAACTCTGCAAAGGATGCTCAAAGTGTGCCTAGAATAAAATAACACATTTTAAAAATGCTGTCTTCTTTGAAGAGGGCATTTCACAGGAACCTACAGTCTTATGGTTAGCAGAAAAAGAAGGGGATGAAAAGAAAGAAACTAACATTTGCTGAATGCCTACATCTATTATTTTATTTCACTTTCCCAATGATAGCTCTTATGTGTAGGTTCCATTAACTCATGGAATTTGCCCAAGGACACACGGATGGTAAGTAACAGAATTGGAATTTAAACGATGACGTGCCTAATTCTGAAATCCATGCTCTTGCCCCTGCTTCATGCCGCCTCAAGGTAAGATGTATATAAGTAATATCAGAGAAGGCTCAAATGTGAAAATTAGGTGAAGTACAGGTAATGTTTTTTTCTCAAACTCAGAAGAGGGGTTCAATACTTCTAGATGGGTTGTTCAGAGAAAGCTTAATGGAGATGACATCTGAATTGAATGTGTAGAATGAAAAGGGCTAAGCAGCTCCGGTGTGTGACCTTGTATGTTCACTCCTTCCTGGAGTCGTAGGAGCCTAGAAAGGTCTTTGTTCTCCACTTTGTTCAGGAAGTCTGTGGTCAATTTTAGTACTGAGTGCTTTGGAATAAAGAGGCATAGACTTCTCTGAAGATATGCTATCTTTTTGTTAGCTAGACATTGACTGGAGGAAGTGCTGTTAAAATACATACACATGCACACACACACATCCCCACACACAATTATTTAACGTACTTGTGTTCTAGGAAGATATTTCTCTTTTCCTCACTACTTTACTTTTACAACCACTTTATCCATTTAGTCACTATTGATTTATTGGATGCATCCCCTCTATACCCAGCACTGTCCTATCTACTTTGAGATTTGCAGAAATGCACTTTAGGAGATATAAGACATGGTCCCATTTATCAATAATCAGAATTTACTTTGAGATATAACAGTTGTAGCTTGCATTTATTTTTTAATTTATTTATGTAATTAATTTATTTTTGGCTGTGTTTGGTCTTTGTTGCTGTGCGTGGGCTTTCTCTAGTTGTGGCGAGAGGGGACTACTCTTCGTTGCGGTACACGGGCTGCTCATTGTGGTGGATTCTTTTGTTGCGGAGCACGGGCTTTAGGCGTGTGGGCTTCAGTAGTTGTGGTGCACGGGCTTAGTTGCTCCGCGGCATGTGGGATCTTCCCGGACCAGGGCTCGAACCTGTGTCCCCTGCATTGGCAGGCGGGTTTTCAACCACTGCGCCACCAGGGAAGCCCAGCTTGCATTTATTAACTTTACTATATGTCTGGAACTATTCTAAGCCTACTTCTGGATTTGTTATCTCATTTAATTGGTTCAGCTGAAAAGTTCAGGTAGAAGTTTGATTTTTCCTCACATCAGAGTACTGGGCAGATTAGTTAGTTGGTAGGGCTTGTTATGAGTCGATGAATTGGAAATCATTTTCTAAATTATAAAATGCCATATGGACTTAAGGAAAGTGTTGGGAATTACATGTAGGGAAGGTGGGTAATTTGGGGGGTAGACTCAGGTTAGTGAAAACTTTAAAAACACAGATAGCAGAGTGCAGAGCTTGGATTATGAGTCCCTATTTACAGACGGGGTATTTAAGTCTCTGAAAGGCCTAGTGATGTGTTCAAGTTCACATTGCAACCGAGTTAGGGAATTATTCAAGTCTTCTGACACTGGGTCCAGTACCCTTTCCTCTAGCCCTAATACCAATGGCCAAGTATACAACCAAGCAAAGAGGAAGGCTAAACACAGTGCAGAGGGGTAGACTAGAGTCTCAGTTATGGGTCAACATCATTATATGCTGTATCCCCACTACTAATACCCAGAGAAGAAAATGAGGGGCATGGAAAACTCTAATACTCTAATTTGTAGTTTGAAAAAAAAGAAAAATGAAAACAATGGTATTTTACACATCTAGCGCACCTACCATGTGCCAGGTGTTGTACTAGATGTTTTGCATATTATTTTTTCATGTCATCCTTTTGACAACATTGTAAAAAAAAGTACTTTTATCCCCATTTTATACATGGAGATAGAGTGGTGACCCAAAGTTCCACAATGGGACAACTGGGAAGCAGAGATTCAAACTCAAATATGCCTGTATCCAAAATACATTCCGTCTCCACTCTATCACTGTGTCTTCATTCAAGTGGAATAAATCTGTTATATGAATTGTTCTCCAAAATTCATTATTTATTTTTCCCAAATTTGATCATAACTTCTTATCCAAGGGCTAAGGAATGATTCTTAACTGTTTGGGAAGGAACTATTTTCAGGGCAAGATTACAAGTTCCTTCGCTTCTGCTAAGAAGTATGTTCTTTCTTCAGTAGGTGATTCCACATGACTTCTGAGCAGAGGAGAAGCTCTGGATGAAAATATTAATTGAAGGTCAGATTTTGATGTGATGATGCATATCCCTGGCACACCCTTAGGAGGTATCTTCCCTTCTTGAGGTCAATGGGGTTCTGATATTTTATTGGCATTTGGCAAAGATAGCTGCTAGCAAATTGTTGTTTAAAAGTCCAGCCTAATTTGGAGGATTCCTTAGCATAAACCCAGGAGTAATTCATTCTATGATCTGGGAGAAGTCCAGTGTGTCTTGGTTTCCCTTGTATAGTTAGTTATTGAAATTTCAATCCTTCATGGAGAAATTGAACACCTTTCATTGAATTATTTGTTACTGTAGTTTTATATGTTTTTATTTGGAGCAGATAATATCCAACAACCTCTGTTTAAATGAAGATTATGTTTTGTGTAGTGAAGGAAACAAATTCCCTTCCTCCCAGAATTATCCAGTTCACCTCCTCATTTTCTTCTCATCTCGTTCTTATGTCGACTATTTAATTGAGATGTTAAGGTCACTCACAGCTCTGAGTGGAAATTTTTATTTATTTATTTATATTTTTAATTAATTTATTTTTTATTTATTTATTTTTTTGGCTATGTTGGGTCTTCGTTGCTGTGCGCGGGCTTTCTCTAGTTGCGGCGAGTGGGGGCTACTCTTCGTTGCAGTGCGTAGGCTTCTCGTTGTCGTGGCTTCTCTTGTTGCAGAGCACGGGCTCCAGTAGTTGTGGCTCGTGGGCTCTAGAGCACAGGCTCAGTAGTTGTGGCACACAGGCTTAGCTGCTCTGCGGCATGTGGGATCTTCCCGGGCCAGGGCTCGAACCCGTATCCCCTGCACTGGCAGGAGGATTCTTAACCACTGTGCCACCAGGGAAGCCCCTCTGAGCGGAAATTTTAAACCAGATTTCTCCATAGACTTGGGAGCTAGTAGCGTTTGTGAGATGAGGCTAATCCAATTACCTAGGATGAAAACTCTGGAGAGAGAAGATTTTCTAAACTGTGATGTTATGTCCAGTGTTCTCTCTTTGTTAAAAATAAACATTTCTAACTTATAGGCTCTTTGAGTTGGTCATGTAACTGAGAGAGGAGAAAGGAAATGTCTTTTTGGAAGCTGAAGTGGAGTGTGTAGCATCGCATAGTTATAGTCACCTTCTCTTTATATATTTTCACTTAACTAAAAACATGGTCTGGCACTTACATTTATAATTACCTGAGAATTTGTTACCCTTGTTTTATCGTAGACCACTTTTCATAGCATAGTCTCTTTTAAGAGACTCTGAGCAGAAAAAAACAGAACAAAACAAAAAAACTTAGGATACCTCCTATCTTTACAGATGAAGTAACTGAAGTAGAGGTTTAGATACTTTGCTCAAGATCACAAAGCAAGATTTAGTAACAGAGCCATAAGGAAGAGAATCCTAGTTTTCCTGTCTGTATTTACTCCATTCTCCACAAGGTTACTGAGCTGCTTTTCTTTATCAGTTTCCCAATCTGATAATATGCACATTTCATTATTTCTGACATTCATTTATTCAATTTGTTCATTCAGTGTTATTCATTCAGTTGATGGATTGAAGACTATGAGTATATAGTTGTGCCAATCTCACTCCATCATTTTTATAAATGCACATATCTATGGGGATGTATGTATATGTATAGCTGATTCACTTTGTTATACAGCAGAAACCAACACACCACTGTAAAGCAATTATACTCCACTAAAGATGTTAAAAAAAATTGAAAAAAAAATTGCATATATCTGTATTGATTAGGGTTATTGATTGTTAAGTTTACCCTGGTTAACATAAGAAAAGAAAAACACACTGGAAGAATCTCTGAGGATATCTCAGAGCATTAGATTTGGGAATAAGCAGGAGGCAAGGAACTCTGGAGGAGAGGTAAAAATGATAATTTCACAAAAGAGATACAGATAAATTATTCAAAAAAATCAGAGAATGGAGAGAACAGACATCAAGGAAGCTGTGGGTAAACGAGGAGATGCTTTTTGGAGGAGACGGCATTTGAGCTGATCCTTCAAAGATAGGGAGGATTTATATATTTTGAGACAGAAGGGGGAAAAGCATAATTTTTGCACGAATTCAAGATCACTTTTAGGAAACTTGATATATGAACACCTGAAATAGTTGGATGATGTTGGAAGGTAAGTCAGTACGGGATGAAAGGTCAGTGTGAGGGATATCAACTTCACATCAGTTGCTCCACATTCAAGCTCATTCTGACCAACTTGGGTCAAATATGGCTGTTTTGCACTGTTTATTTTTTTCCATCTGTTTTTGTCTCTTCTTGCTGTCATTTCTTCTCCCATTGTATATGCCTTCCTTATTGTTCTTCCTCTTTCCTTTCTTTAAGCCCCATTTACCTCTTCTTCTTGCCCATTGCCTCTCCTATGATTGTTGGTCTTATTTTTAGGCTATTAACATTGGTATAAATATTACATATTTTTGAGATCTACTTCTGGAATGACAGCATGAGGAGCTGTGTAGACATACTCCCCATAGAAACTGGTGAAAATTATTGAAAAAAGAAAACATTCAAAGTCTCTGGAAATGGTCCAAATGGCATATAGCAAATGCAGAAACATATATTCAAGAAAATCTACTAAAATTTGGTAGGAACAATGAGAATCCACAGTATCAAAAGCAAGACTCACTCACTCCCCACTCCCAGCTCAGTGAAACAGAAACTGGACTTTAGATTTATGCTGTCAAGAATACAGGACCCCATCTCCCCCAGCTCCCAGTTGAAGGGCTACCTTCCCAGGGGGAGAAGCATGTCAGCATTTTTCATCCTGCCCCAGCTACTTGCTGCTGAGGCTAAGTTCTGTGTGAGTGCAGCCAAGTGGTGACTTCTTTCTTCTTCTGCTCAGTCCCGACTAATGGCGTGGAGGCTCTACCTTGGGCAGGTATCACTAAGAATACTGAGAAGCCAATCTTCCTTGTCTCAGCTTGTAAGGCAGTGGTTCCATGCTGAGAGAGGCAAGCCAAGAAGACCTGATGCTACTTCCATTCCTATCCACTGAGCACTCAGCTCCTAAAGTGGGAAGTGTAACTCAGAGAGAATCACAGCATTGCCCCAATTCCCAGCTTCAGAGCCCTGGCTCAGAGATTTTGCCTAGGGGAAGAAGCAGGCCTTAAAACAGGTAGTTCCTAATCTCTTCCCAAAGGAACTGACTTTATTTACAAGAGAGTGGGAAATTTCAAGCTCAAGAGCTCTCACAAAAACAGTGGAGCCAATGTTCATTGCAGCTCTATTTACAACAGCCAGGACATGGAAGCAACCTAAATGTCCATCAGCAGATGAATGGATAAAGATGTGGCACATATATACAATGGAGTATTACTCAGCCGCAAAAAGGAATGAAATTGAGTTATTTGTAGTGAGGTGGATGGATCTAGAGTCTGTCATACAGAGTGAAGTAAGTCAGAAAGAGAAAAACAAATATCGTATGCTAACGCATATATATGGAATCCGAAAAAAAAAAAAAGGTTCTGATGAACCTAGGGGCAGGACAGGAATAAAGACGGAGACGTGGAGAACGGACCTGAGGGCACAGGGTGGGAAGGGGAAGCTGGGATGAAGTGAGAGAGTAGCATTGACATATATACACTACCAGATGTAAAATGGCTGGCTAGGGGGAAGCAGCTGCATAGCACAAGGAGATCAACTTGTTGCTTTGTGACGACCTAGAGGGATGGGACTGGGAGTGTGGGAGGGAGCCTCAAGAGGGAGGGGATATGGGGATATATGTATATGTATAGCTGGTTCACTTTGTTGTACAGTAGAAACTAACACAACATTGTAAAGCATTTATACTCCAATAAAGATGTGAAAAACTAACAAAAACAACAACAAAAAAAACTAGTGGAGCTTGTGATGGATGGCAGTTGGGAAGATATTGTTAGATTCACTGGAGATATAGGCTAAACTGTAGGCCAGAGAATTATAGAAATGAGCCAAATGGAAATTCTAGAGTTGAAATGTACAATAACTGAAATGAAAAAATCACTAGATTGTTAGATGGATCAGAAGACTTAAAATAGATAAGATGATTAAATTCGCCAAATTGATCTATAGATTCATGCAATCTCTATCGGTATTCCAGCTGACTTCTTTGTAGAAACTGACAAGCTGATTCTAAAATTTGCATGGAGTTTAAAGAGAACCAGGAGAGCCAAAACAATCTGAAAAAGCAGAGCAAAGTTAGAAGGCTGACATTTTTTAATTTCAAAACTTACTGCAAAGCAACAGCAATCAATACAGTGTGGTATTGGCATAAAGATACACATATAGATCAATATGATAACAGAATTGAAAGTTCAGAGATAAGCCCATGTGTCTGTGATCAACTGATTTTCAACAAGGATGCCAATGGGAAAAGATTAATCTTTTCAGCAAATTGTGGTGGGAAAATCAAATAAAGAATGAATCCCAGGACTTCCCTGATGGTCTAGGGGTAAAGAATCTGCCTTCCAATGCCGGGGACATCGGTTTGATCCCTTGTCAGGGAACTAAGATCCCACATGCTGCAGGACAACTAAGCCCGTGCACTGCAACTACTGAGCTCGCGCACCTCAACTAGAGAGCCTGCGTGCCGCAAATTACAGAGCCCATGTGCCACAACTAGAGAGAGAAAACCCACATGCCACAACTAGAGAGAAGCCTGTGCCACAATGAAGAGCCCACGTGCCGCAACGAAAGATCCCGCATGCTACAATGAAGATTCCCAAGTGCCACAACTAAGACCCAACAGCCAAAAAAAAAAGAATCCTTATCTCACCATATACAAAAATTAACTCAAAATGCATCAGAGACCTAAACGTTAGAGCTAAAAGTATAAAATTCTTATAGGAAAACATACAGATAAATTCTCACGACCTCATGACCTCACATTTGGCGATGGATTCTTAGATATGACATCAAAGCATGAGCAACAAAGGAAACAATAGATAATCTGAACTTCAAAACTTAAAATGTTTGTGATTCAAAGGACACTATCAAGAAAGTGAAGACAATCCATAGAAAGGGAGAAAATATTTGCAAATTATATATCTGATAAGAGAATTAGTATCCAGAATATATATTTATATAAATAAAACACATCTCAATAATAAAAATACTATTCAGTTAAAACATAGACAAAGAACTTAAATAGATATTTCTCCAAAGAAGATATATAAATGGCCAATAAGCACTTGAAAAGGTGCCTGACCTCATTAGCCATTAGGGAAATGCAAATCAAAACCACAGTGAGATATCACTTCACACTCACTGGAATGGGTATAATAAAAAAGACAGTAACCAGTGTTGGTGAGGATGTGCAGAAATTTGAACCCTCACACATTGCTGGCAGGAATGGTCACTTTGGAAGATAGTCTAGCTGTTCCCCAGATGAGGAAAAATGCAGTTACCATATTACTCTGTAATTCCACTCCTAGGTATATACCCAAGAGCAATTAAAACGTGTCCACACAAAAACTTGTTCATAAATGTTTACATCAATATTATTTATAATAGCCAAGAGGTGGAAATGAAACAAATGCTCATCAACTAATCAATGGATAAACAAATTGTGGTATATCCATACAACAGAATTTTATTCAGGCACAGAAAGAACGAAGTACTGATACAACTACAACATGGATAAACCTTGAAAACAGTATGCTATGTGAAAGAAGCCAGCCACAAAATACTACATATTATAAGATTTCATTTATATTAAATGTGCAGAATAGGTAAATCTATAGAGACAGAAAGTAGAATAATAGTTGCTTAGAGCTAGGGCAATGGACATGGGATAGGGCACTGATTGCTAAAGGACCCAGGGTTTCTTTTTGCAGTGACAAAAATGTTCTAAAATTGACTGTGGTGATGGTTGAACATCTTTGTGAATACACTAAAATAAACATTGAATTGTACAGTTTAAGTGAATGGTGTGTAAAGTCTCATTAAAGCTGTTTACGGCCCCAGTGATGGTTCACTGACATATTGTTATCAAAGCTACTCTCTGGTACATGAACTGGACCTCAATTAATGATATCGCTGGTGATGATGATAAGAATCACATTGATTTGTTGTATTTCAAAGTTCTAAAACCCTTTCTCTCTCCTTGTTTGTCTTTCTTCCCCAGGGTATTCTGTGATGATGCTCCCTTTTTCCATGTTAAAGGGTTTTTCTATGTCTACTTGTTTGTTGGTTTATTTGCTTGATAATACAGTATAATTATGCAGCTGGAATTAAAAAAGAAATCTGGTTTTGGGTTCCAGCTCTGCCAGACTTAATTATATGAAAAAGTGCATTTGTAAAGCTAAGTTTTAGTTTTCACAAATGAAAAAAAAATGTACTTACTCATGGAAACAAGAGCTTTCCTTCTTGAAAACTTGACTTCATAAAAGAGACAAACCACTACCAATTGACCCAGTCGAGCTTTCTGAAATTTGCTCAGTTATGACAGCATTTGTCATAATTTGTCATAAGGACAGTATTTGTCCTTGCAATAATGATGGTATTGTTTGTGAAGTGAGGTAAGTCATGCTGTAGCCCAGAGTTTGCAGAGATAGATCCTGAATTATTCACTTCCTTCTGCGTGCTTACTCTTTCTCTTTGATTCTTTGCAGTTGACTCCCCGCTTTTTTTTTTTTTTTTTTTTTTGCATCCTCTTCTTTTCAGATTTTTCAGCTTGTTAAAAAAAAAATAGCTTCCCTGCTTGGACCACAGAACTTCTCCCTCCTCTTATCATCTCACTGTAATAACTGTAGCAATATGCTCCCTGTTTCCATGGGACTGATTCATCCCCATCTACAGTTTATGTTGGCATGACCTAAATCTGCAGGTGAGACCTAGTTAGGTTTGACTTAAAGTCGCATTTCTACAGGACAGACCATCATTCAAGTTCACAGACTGAATCTCTATCCCTATCAGTTTACTTCCCATTGATCACAAGTGGGAGTACAGATATTTCTTTGTACTCTACCTCCACCATGACCAAGAAACTAAAACAAGTTTTAACATGCGTGCTGTATTCTGAGTCTCATTTTCCCACATGAAGGACAGAGCAATTCAAAATACAGAACTCCGACCCTATCACTGTTTCCTGTGTAAAGAGAGATGGAAGGTGAGCTTAAAGATGCTATCAATCAGCATTGAGCAATCTGCAACCATATGCTGCCCTCAGCTTTCCCATATGGCTCTGGGTCTAATTTCAAACTCGCTCTTCAGCACATTTAAAGGTGAAAGAGTTAGATGGGACTGAGGGACCTCCATGGAAACCACCTATCAAGAGTAGGAGAGAGATTTTAGAATAGCCAGTCCTCTAGCATGTGTTGTCCAGCTGGACTGGGACAGAGGCAGAAGCAAAGGCTTGTGGTTGGTGGAAATGAAGTAAATGCCTTTTGAGAGGCCCAAGGCAGCTGAACCCATGGGCTTCATTGTGTAGGCCTGACTGTGCAGTCCCAGAGCACCTTACTAGCAGGAAATGGAGAGAGGATTCACTTCAGTTCTTAGGCAATGAGAATTTTTCTTTTAGTTGCATTGCTTTTGAGCTTCACATTATGCTTTGTGATAGTGTCAAATAATTTTATAGGTAGCTTTCCAAACCTTACTTTTAAAAAATTATTCTGCTATCAAGTCCATTTATTATTTCCCTCTATTTCTTCCTTCCTTCCATTAGTTGATTTTTACTACAGGGCAAAGTGCTATTTAGAATACATATATGTGCAAAGTAAGGTTCTTGTCCTGGCTTTGAGAGGATTATGAGCTATGATAAAATGTCTTTTGAAACAAGTAAGCATATGGGATTTCCCTGGTGGTGCAGTGGATAAGACTCCACACTCCCAGTGCAGGGGGCCCCGGGTTTGATCCCTGGTCAAGGAACTAGATCCCACATGCATGCCACAACTAAGAGTTTGCACAGCGCAACTAAGGAGCCCATGTGCCGCAACTAAGGAGCCCACCTGCTGCAACTAAGACCTGGTGCAACCAAATAAATAAATAAATATTTTTTAAAAAAACTAAGTAAGTACGCATAAGGGCCAGAACAATATTTCTAAAAGAAATCCAGTGGAAACTGAAGTCACTTTGACTGCTATATATGAGTGTGAGGGGCTGGGAATAGAGGAAGCTGAAGAAGGAAACAGAGAACCATGTGGCGATCTGCTTTGAGCTGAGTCTGAAGCCTTGGAAAACAAGATTTTTTCCCCAAACACCCTGAGTCACCACCTCCTTTTCACATTCAATTCCAGTAGCCCTCATAAAGTAACATGTGCTCTTTCAGTGGGGGAAACAGGTTGTGGGAATTAAACCTCAATATACAAAGTTACAGGAGCTCCATCACCCATTTACTTTGCATCTTCTCAAGTTGTGGGAAACTCAGACTAACTCAAAGATATTAAGAAGTCAACCCAGAAAAAGCTGTCTGTGATCAGAAAGGAGCATTGAGTGCTACTTTTCCACAAGCAGTGAGAAATCTTCATCAAGTACTAACCGACTCAATTTGTCATGGTCTTAGCCTACGTTATCTCATTTTGTCTTTATATGAAGCGTTCTACAGAGAAAAAAAACTAAGGCTTATTGAAGTTAAATGACTTGGCTGATGTCACACAGCTAAGACAGGATGAAGCATTAGAAGCAAAAACTCCCAATCAAATGCATAGTCCATACATTTCAGTTATTTTTCCATGCCAACTCATTAAGAGTTGTTCCTTTGCTGAGTCATTCAGGACACATTTGATGGCTATTTCCTTTGCTGAGCTCTAGAGGAGTCAAAGACGGAAAAGGCATGGTCTCTGGCGTGGATCAAAAGGACGGAGTCAAAATACAAGCATGTTTATGTTTAGTATTCTAAACATATTTTATGCTACCCCAAGCACAATCCCTTTCCACAATGTCACATCAAAACTTTTTATTTTCTCTCTTTCTCTCTTCATCTTCCTGCTCCCTGGAGCCTTAACCATCTAAGACCAAGGCACTAGGAAAGGTTTTCCCCTATTTTTTTCCCCTACTTTGACTCAGACCAGGAAAGGAGGCAAGTACTTATATAAGCATCAAATAGAAAATAATTGATTGAAATGAGTTTCACTTTCATCATGTAAGTATCCATCCTTTGGGTTTCTTTTTATTTTAGTTTTTTTTTTTTTTCCTCCCACTTGGTGGTCAATCCACAAGGGTCTTATTGTCCTATGCTCTTCTCCTTAGAATCTGTAGATTTTCCCTTTCCCCTACCCATCAACAACACCAAGCCAAACAGGGGAAAACTAACAACTCATATTAATAAGTCTGTAGATAACACAACGCCTGGACTTTGGAAGGAAGAGAAGAGTTAAGGACCAAGCGTCTGCAGCGGTCTGGGAGAGCACGTGAGGAACAGGGTTTAGGTATAATACTTTTTGCAGAGGAAGGGATAGCTTATAAGTAGTGTTCTCTCAAAGGCTAAGGATAAAGCAGGGGTACTAGGAATGTCACTCTGAATCTTGCACCATCCTTTCCACTCTGTATGGATTGAACCGTATCTCTTGAACCTCAAGGTACTTTTCAGTGCTCCATGTGCATTTATTTACCCAGGTTGCATATTTGTTCATCCTTTCCCCATCGGATCATCTCCAGATTTCTGGATTCCTCTAGTGTGGGAAATAGGAGAAAAGGGGAGCTACTTGTGGAATCAACCAGCTTGATTGATTGATTTATGTCCTCACCCTTTTCCAAAGATTACCCTGGGTTATGCAAGCATGTGCTGTCTACACTTACGTGTTATAATGTGACCTGCCAGTGTAGCACGGTCGCATCAGCTTACCAGCTCAGAGTATTTTGTCATAGGTTGTCTTCTAGAAAAAAGAGCAGATATTCCTTTTCAACTTCTCTTTCCTCTTTTTCAAGAGAAGTTGCTAAGAAGAGGAGAAATCTGACTGACCAGAAATCAAGGGAAGGGCTGATTATGTATATAACCTACTCATTCTTTTATTCAATCAGTGTTTATTAAGCACTTATTATGTACTTGGTAACGACTAGGCATTGCGGCTACAGCTATGAATGTAACTGACAAAATCTGTCCTTTCATGGATCTTATTAGCCTGTATATTGAATAAAAATAAAATCAATTGCTATTATCATCCAAAGTTATTATCATAATCATTGATGCAAATAACATACATTGAACTCCTACTGGGTATTAAGCACTGTGATAGGCACAGGGTGTACAGAGATGGACCAGATTTGACTGCTATCATCAAGGACTTGAAAGCCTAGTGAGACATGCAGAAAATTAATCGTTATTGAGCATGACAGCTGGTTACTGTGGGAGCACTGAGAAGAGAGTGACAGTGCCTGCCTGGGGAGCCTGGGGTAGGTATCAAGAAGATTCAAAAGTCTTTACAATGGCCTACCTCACCCTAAGTGATCTAGATGGTCAATTGTGCATCTCTACACTGGCTTCCTTATTGGTTGTGACAATTTCCTGTCCCTAGGCTTTTGCACCAGCTTATCCCTCTAATTCAGGGTTTCTTAACCTTGGCACTATTGGTATTTTGGATTGGGAGCCTGTCCTGTGCATTGTGGGATGTTTAGCAACATCCCTGGCTTTACTCACTGGATCCCAGTAGCAACACTTACTGCTCCCAAGTTGTGACAACAAAAATGTCTTCAAACATTGCCAAATGTCCCCTAGGGGCAAAATTGCTCCCAATGTTCTCCCAGATACCTGCATGGCTAGCAACTCCTTTAGGACTCTGCTCGAAATGTCTTTCTCAAGGAGGCCCATACTGACTGCCCTATTTAAAACTTCAGTACCCTTACCTCTTCATTGAATTTTACCACTTACTCTTTTAATTTTCCACCCATAGATCTTAACATCCTCTAACATACTGTGTAACATACTTATTTATAATTGCTCTTGGCTCTCTCCTCATTAGAACATGAGCTCCATGCAAGCAGGGGTGTCTGTTTTATTCACTGATGTATCCTAGTGCCTAGAACAGTGCCTGGCAGATGTTAAGCATTTACTACATATTGGGTGAATGACTGAATGAGTGAATGGTAGTCAATATTTGTGTAGAGCTGTAACATTTACAAGTACATCCACATATACTATCTCATTTAACCCTCAAACAATATTATTGATTAGGCCACAGTGTTATTTCCATTACACAGTTAAGGAAACTCGGCAAAGTTAAAGGTAAGTCACATACAAAGAAATGATGATGCCAGAAAGTAAACAGAATAATTAAATATTTTAAAATATAGCCTTCTATATATTACACCATACCTTTCCAGGGTCTGGATGGACAAGCAGAGATCCACTGAATGATTTGGAGGAGTACAGAGACAGAACAAAGAGGAAAGACTCTCTTGTTCATAATCAACCAGCCTCTGCCTCAGGTTCATCACTCAAAGAGACAAAGAAGATTTTTCTAACCCAAGACAAGGCACGGTGTTTAATGCAATAAGGACTTCTATCCCAACCTACTTGCTGTGACTCTATTATTCTGTGTTGCTTAAACTGGGGCACATGTACCCTCAGGGAATATTAGGGAGTAGAAAAGTATAACCATAATAAAAGTATAAAGAACAAGTATTTAAAAGTATGAGAATAGTAAGAAAGCCCCAGAATAATCACTGAACATATTATAAGAGAATCACATTACTGGAAAGGGACAAATACTCTAAAATACTAGCTGCATATTAAGAACAAATTCAGATATATTGTTCATTGATCCATTCATTAATTACTTACTGAGTATATACCCATGCATTCAGTATATATGAAACTGGACAAAGCTTCTACCCTCATGGAGTTTATGGTCTACTGGTAGAGACAAACAATACAGAGAGAGAAAATTCAAAGTAATTTTTAAAATAACACAGAAGTGCCATAGACATTTCAGGCTGGGGAGGAGTAGGCACTACTTAGGCTGTTTACCTTAATAGTCCCTGTGGGGTGCACTCACTCACCGCTAGCAGGAGGGGTATTTGGACGAAAAGTACAGGGCAGTACGTCATGTGATGACCCAGCCCTAGAGAGAGGGATTGGGTCGCTGGGTGCCAGGAGAATATCCTTCATGATTCTGCTTAAGAGGAGCATTTTCTATACTACGGATCACAGGAGCATGGTTCCACAGCATGCTAATGGATACAGGCCTGGTAATGGGTATCCAAGGATAAAAGAGATTCACCGTGGGTCAAAAAGTTTAGGAAACATTGAGTACTCTATTTTTCTTTGTAGATGCAAAATGCCCATTACTCTAGCACATGTTCTAAGGAGTACTTAAGAAACAAATCTCTTTATTCTCCAACCATTTGTTTTATTTATTTGCTTTATTTATTTGAACGGAGCTTGTGGGTTTTTTGTTTGTTTGTTTTTGTCTTCTTATTGACAAACTGTTCCTCATTGAATATAAGGTACCATTGATTGTTAGATGTACCATTACCTTATTTGTCACCAGGAAAGAAAAATAAAAACTCTGCCAATGATAAGTGTAATATGTTGTCAATTATGAGACACGTTCTGATTTGACAAGTGTTAACGTATGAAAAAATGTGAAACTTAGAATTGTTGAATGGAATCAGGTTTGGTTCTTAGGTATGCCAAACTGTGAGGGGCTTTCTTCCCTGAGCCAGGCTATGTTGTGATTGTTCACTCTTGTTACTTTCTTATAGTCATCATAAAATGGATATTACAGGATGCTAAGGTTGTGGCACTGATAACCCCCTAATCAACACAGATTTGTGTTCCCCTTCCATAGTGTAGAATAGAATTGGTGCTGTGGAGCTGAACACTTCAGTGACTGTGTGTGTGTGTGTGTGTGTGTGTGTGTGTGTGTGTGTGTGTGTGTGTGTGTGTGTAGTGGGGGCTAGGCCAAGATGCTTGGGGTCTAGGCAATACACAGCCTCAGAATATTATTGACATGGCATGAGATAGTTTTATTTGCATTTTAGGAAGATTGCTTTGATTTGGGGATAAAGGATGGATAACAAGAGTTGAGACTTTGGAAGAAGTGTGTCTGGACCCTGGAAGACCCTTGAGCAGTGCATTGCAATACTCGAGGCCAAGGGATGTGTTCAACGGTCATACTAACAGAAATGAAGACTGATGTTTTAGAATTATTTTACAGATAAAAATCTCTAGAACTTGGTGGAATGTTTTGTTTTAAAATGCTGATTTTATTATTATGCAGGTGTTGTGAGACCGACAGATCAGGAGACAATTGCCATTGAAAAGATAGTTTGTTACTCACAGTTCCCAAGAGGAGGGGTCATGTGACACCCTGAGGAGCCACATGGGGAAGCACCAGAGTCCATCAGGAGGCAGAAGGAGCAAGGGGAAGGCGTGAGCAGGGGCCTTTGTTATGGCTTCTGTGGGAAAGGCAAGAAAAAGCAGGGTGAGCAGGCTTAGGATTGGATACTTCAAGGTCAGCAGGCTCTGGGGTATACGGGCTTTCTCTAGTTGTCTGGTACCTGGCCCTGTGATGATTAAAGCAGAAGAACATTGCCTTCTATATTACAGTAAGTCCCCTACTCAGAAATGAGTTCCATTTGATCACGTTCTAAAGTCCAATTTGTTCCTAAGTCCAATAAAGTTAGCCTAGGTACCCAACTAACACAATTGGCTATACAGTACTATACTGTAATAGGTTTATAATACTTTTCACACAAATAATACACAAAAAACAAACAAAAAGAAAACACTTTTAATCTTACAGTATGGTACCTTGAAAAGTACAGTAGTACAGTACAACAGCTGGCATCCAGGGGCTGGCATCGAGTGAACAGGCAAGAAGAGTTACTGACTGGAGGATGGAGAAGGGGTGGGAGAGGGTAGAGCTGAAGGATCTTCAGCAACAGGAGATGGAGGGCAAGCTGCAATTTCACTCACACCTGACGCTGATGGCACAGGTTCTGGTTCCTTGCTGGATTCAATACTATCGACCCCCTTGAAAAACAATCCAGTGATGTCTGGGTAGTAGCTCTTTTCTTCTCGTCACAGATGACATGGTAGCACTGGATTACATTCTGAATGGCTGCTGCTACAATCTTTATGTACCATTCTATGTTTGGGTCCTGTGCCTTAAATACTAACAGTGCCTCCTCGAATAAAAAAATCCCTTTGCCATTTCCTGCGTTGTGAATCTCTTTGGTTCTTCAGTTACTTCTTCCTCCTGTCTCTCTTCGTCCTTTCTCTGGGCCTCCAATTCCATCAGTTCTTCATTAGTAAGCTCCTCGTGTTGCACAGCAAGGAGTTCAATGAAGTTGTCCTCTCGCAGATCTAGCTTGAAATAAAGATACTGTACTACTGTACTCTATACCGTACTGTACAGTAAAGTACACAAAAGCACAACCACTTGCAGAGGATGCACGCACGTGACAATGTACGCCAGACACGTGAACTAATTTACGTGACTGGACGTGCAAACTCACATTTGCACCTTTGAAAGTTCACAACTTGAAGGTTCATATTCAGGGGACTTACTGTATAAAAGCCAGATAGAGGAGGTGTTTCAGAGCATGGGCTCTGGTTTGGTTAGTTTGCATGTGAAAATATGCTCCAGGGCAAATCATTTGCAATCTCTAAGAACTGACTAGCCCAGTCTATCTTCATCAGCAAGGCCACCAATACCAGAGCATCAAGAATACAGAAAATATGAAAATATAGTTAATATACATTTGATGAGAGAAATGAAGTCAAAAAGATTTCCATTTTGGATGACTATGGAAGTAAAATGCTGTTAACTTTCAAGGGAACTAAACTTTATTGAGCACCTGCTGTGTGCCAGGTACTGCTTTAAGACCTTTACATAGTCTCAATCAATCATTAAAGCAACACTTTGACAGGGGGACTCTTTTTAGCTTAATTTTACAGCAGTGTTGTTGAAGAAGTCTGCAAGAGTTTGTGCTCCGTCCCCTATGACATGCTTCCTCACAGCTTGATTCTAGACGTGTTGGATTTGAGGTGCCTGGGGGACATCTTGGTAGAACTATTTAGGATACAGTACCAATAACATCCCCATTTTAACCTACGTTCTTATTTAACAGAAACTTACACTGCACTTCTTACACCCTAGACACTCTCTGTCCTCAAAGCTTTACAAATGCCATCTTATTTAATCCCATAACAGTACTTTGAATTATTATCCTCATTACATTCATATTTTTAATCACCTTAATAGCTACCAATTTATGGAATATCCTGATGAACCATGCACTAGACTAGGCATTTTATGTAAATTAACTTAATTCAGTTATGCAAGACAAATGTGATTATCTCCACTTTAAAGACCAGAAAACTAATGCTTAGTGGCTTGCATCACGTGGCTTTATATTTATGAAATTTCATAAATGTGAACTTCTGCTGTGATTAGAACTATTAGCCCATTTTACAGACCAGAAATTAAGTCTCCATAGTTTAAGTGACTTGACCAATGCTACAAGACCATAAATCACCTAGGCTGGATTTGAATTTCGGTATATTTGATTTTTCATCCCAATCTTTTCCCAATATTCCTGTACTTTTCAAAATGTGTTTCACTGGAGCATTATTTTCAGTGTTTCATAAATGTGGGCTTACCTTTTATGAATCTTGATTTCATAAAATTGGACAGTGCCGTGGGCTAAATAGTGTCCCCCACCAAAATTTATAGGTTGGAGTTTTCACCCCAGTACCTCAGAATGTGACTGTATTTTGAGACTGGGTCTTTAAAAAGGCAATTGAGGTAAAATGAGGTGATGAGATAATGGATTAGGGTGGGCTCTCATCCAGTTTGACTGACTGATTTCCTTATAAGAAGAGGAACTTAGGACACAGTCACACACAGAGGAAAGCCCACGTGAAGGCACAGGGGGGAAGACGGCCATCTACAAGCCAAGGAAAGAGCCTGAGAAGAAATCAACCCTGCTGACCCCTCTGAATTCAGACTCCTAGCCTCCCGAACTTTGTGAGAAAATAAATGTCTGTTGTTTAAGCCACCTAGTCTGTGGTTTTTGTTATAGTGGCCTAGGAAATTGATACAGACAGTAAGTTTCCACTACTAAAACGAAAGTGGGAAGCCACCGTCCTAGGTAGTTAGTCACACATGCTTTGTGACCAGTCGGACTACTTTCCTAAACTCACTAATCCTGAGGTCAGATGACCTCCTGGGATAGCAGCCAGCTTCCTCTTGTTGTTACTCCAGCCCCTGGTCTGCAGACATTTTCCTCTTCTTCTAACTTCCCCTCCAGTGACAGAGGAGATAAATATTAGAGAAACAGAAGTCCAGGATATGCGAAGGTCGCCACTCTCACTTCCTCTCCTCTCTTAACCCAGCACTGCTTTGAATACAGTCAGTGCCCTGGGGCACCGAGCAGGGACGAGAAGACAGCACGGTGCCTCGGAGGCTGCCTTGACCGGCACACACAGAGCGTCATGTCTTCAGAAGGCCACTTTTGGTCACAGAAAATGCCAGGATGATGCCTCGCACCCGCCTGGCTGCGGCTCTGATCCTAGCCATGGCCTTCCTCTTCTGCCTGAGGTCGGAGAGCTGGGACCCTTGTGTACAGGTACGTGGCTGGAGTCAGTTCGGCTTCCTGGAGCTTTGGCTTGCTTCTAAAAAACTGCTCTCAGCTCAGTTTCCCATGACGGGTCCCAGTCAGTTTCAATTGCAAACAGACATCAAATTACCTTAAAAACTTAAGAAACCACAGGGACCAAATGATTCATGGCTATAGGACATTAACAAACAGCCATAGGGTCATATCCCATTTAGGAGGTAAAGTGCTCCTAAGGGACTTCAGGTCAGAGAGACCTGCTTAAAATCACTCTTCTTGGGGCTTCCCTGGTGGCGCAGTGGTTGGGGGTCCGCCTGCCGTTGCAGGGGACGTGGGTTCGTGCCCCGGTCCGGGAGGATCCCACATGCCGCGGAGCGGCTGGGCCCGTGAGCCATGGTCACTGAGCCTGCGCGTCCGGAGCCTGTGTTCCGCAACGGGAGAGGCCACGGCGGTGGGAGGCCCGCGTACCGCAAACAAAAACAAACAAACAAACAAAAAAAAATCACTCTTCTTTCACTTTTGGGCTGTTTTATTAAACCTCTCTGAGACTAGTTTTCACATCGATAAAAGGATTATAGGCTTTAATAGAAAGTTGTAAGAAGCCTGCTTCCTGTCATTGCTTAACGCTGGTGGTTTGTACACTCTGTTTCAAGCTGTTGCTTTGCCCCTTTCGATCTTAGGAAGAAGATATTTTTGGTCTCTTAATAGAAAGAACTTTCTAAATGGACTTCAGACTTCTGAATCTAGTCATAGTTCTGTCCAAAAAATGAAAACAAAAGGAGTTGGAAAAGAAAAGGGCAGATACAGAGAAAGATAGAGAAAGAGTGATGAAGAGAGAAGAAAAAGAGACAGGGAAAGATGCAAAATATCAGCTAAGGCAATGCTTTCTTTCTTTTTTTGTAAATAAATTTATTTATTTTATTATTTTATTTTATTTATTTATTGTTTCTGGCTGCGTTGGGTCTTCTTTGCTGCGCGCGGGTTTTTCTCTGGTTGTGGCGAGTGGGGGCTACTCTTTGTTGCGGTGCGTGGGGCTTCTCATTGCAGTGACTTCTCTTGTTGAGGAGCACGGGCCCTAGGCGCGCAGGCTTCAGTGGCTGTGGCACATGGGCTCAGTAGTTGTGGCTCGCGGGCTCTAGAGCTCAGGCTCAGTAGTTGTGGCGCAGTAGTTGCTCCACGGCATGTGGGATCTTCCTGGACCAGGGATCGAACCCGTGTCCCCTGCACTGAAAGGCGGTTTCTCAACCACTGCACCACCACAGAAGCCCAATGCTTTCTTTCTTTGTGAAACACCAACCAGCTGGTTTGTAATCTCATTCATGAAGGATCTCCTTTGTTTTTCCCCTGCATGGACTTACAATTGCTTTGGAAAGCCCAAGGCAGAACCAAGCAGCCAGAAGAATGCCCTAGGATTTAGGGTGTGGCAGAAATTCAAGAAAAGCATAACCAGCATTCCTGACATTGAGGACATGGGGGAAATTGTGTACTTTAATACGGAACAAAGACAAGTTTGTTATTTCCACGTCCTCTGTCCCCCCATTCCCTACTCATCGTCCTCCTCCCTGTGTCTCTCCTGCTGTTCAGTTAGTGGGTATGGATCCTCCAATCATGGTCACCCCAGGATACAATTACAGCCACTCCTGGCTCCTCCCATTTCCCATGCCCCAAATGCTCTCAGTTTCTGAAACTTGTCCAACCCTGCCCATCACCTCAGTGCCACCCTAGGGCAGATCCTCAGTTCCCCCGGCCTTGAGTCTTGGGCAGTGACTCATCTCCTGACCCCTTACCCTTGCCCC
Organism: Lipotes vexillifer; assembly: GCF_000442215.2. Classification (NCBI taxonomy): domain Eukaryota; kingdom Metazoa; phylum Chordata; class Mammalia; order Artiodactyla; family Lipotidae; genus Lipotes; species Lipotes vexillifer. The sequence continues at coordinate 1,423,424 of NW_006775143.1, read as the reverse complement.
CTTCCTTTAATCTAATCTGCTCATTTTCGTCTGCTGTTTATTTGTCATTGTTGTTGTTTTTCCTGAGGTTCAGATCTAACAAATTACTGTCCTTAAAAACTTTTAATAACTCTCCATTGCTATTAGGACCTTTTCCTACCATGGGGCCTTTGCACTGGCTAGTTCCTCTAGCTAGAATGCTTTACCCCTAGATCAGTGCTGCTCAATGGATCACATGATATTATTTAAATTTAAATGATACATTTAATAAACTAAATTTAACTAAATATTTAACCAACTTAACTTAATTTTAACTGACTGAATTTAAAACTATGTTTTAAACTATGTTCTAGTAGTTAAAAAAATAAAAACAAACAGGTGAATTTAACTTTAATAATATTTTTTATTTAAGTCAGTATATTCGAAATATTATTGCAAAATGTAATATATACTAGACTGTTAACAAGATAGTTTACATTCTTTCTTTGGTACTAAGTCCTTGAGATTTGTATATATTTTACATTTATCATATTTAAACTATCCACATTTCTCATACTCAACAGCCGTGTGTGGCTGGTGGCTACCATATTGGACAGTGCAGCCCTAGATATTTTCATAGCTTAATCCCTCACTTCATTCAAATTTCTGCTTAAATGTCACCTCCTCTGGGAAGTCTTCCTTGATTGCCTCATGTAGAGCTCCCCACTCCCTATATTTGACTCTAATCTCCTATGCTGCTTTATTTTTTTATATCACATCATTGGGTATACATATATATACTATATATATAAAATACATATAGTGTTGTGAATATATATATATATATATATATATATATATATATATATTGTTCACTGTTGGTCTTTCTGTTGAAATGGAATCTGTAAGAGGGCAAGATCATTGCTGGTTTTATTTATCACTTTATCCCAGTGCCTGGCACATGCAGTTGTTCAATTTATACGTGTTAAGTGATTAAAAGTATTGCCACAGGATGAGGCCCTCCTGATCTGGCTCTGGCTTCCCCTCTGGCTTAGGTTTCACCACTCCTGCCACACACCAGCTAATCTGAGCTAGTTTTCTACCCCTGTGTACTCAGCCTCTTCCCTCATTCTTCTTCTTTCCATATCCAAATCTCACTTATCCTTCCAGACCCACCTGGAAATATTCTCTTTCTTGGAAGCCTTCTACAATCTACAATCCCTGGATCCAGGATTGATCTCTACCTTTTCTGAACCAAAGGGAATACTTGCCAAGCCTGGTTTAAGACCCTTTTCAGGAATGAGTTGTGCTCCTATCATAACTCTTACTCTAGACTGTGAGCTCACTGAGGTCTGGAGCCTTATCACATTGGTCTTTGTGCTGCCCACAGCACTTAACAGAAAATGCCTTCAACTGGGATTTGAATAAACGTCCATGTAATCAGTTATCAATTCATTTGTTCAACAAATATTTATTGAGCATTAACCATTTTCCGGGCAGCATTCTGAGTGTTGGAGACAGAGAGCTAGAGTCTCAAAGCTTACGATCTAGTGAGGGAAACAAACAGTACGTATGGAACAATCACATAGAAGGCATAATGTTAGATAGTGATGACTCCTGTGAAGGAGGATAAAAGAGGGTAAGGGATGATGCCTGGCACCATCCTCTATTAGACGGTATGGGCTGTGAGGATTCTGTGAGGAATACCATTTCAGGATACAAGTGAATAAAGCAAAGAGCTGCACTATGGCCTGTGAGAGGTTACACGTTACTTCATCTCACTGAATAATTCTTCTTAAAAAGGTTTATTTGAAGATTAAACTCAAACATGTAACATATAAGAAACAAGCCTGCATATAGTGGGGAATTAATAATAGCCAATAATAATACATGCTAACATTTATTGATCATTTACACTGTAATAGGCTTTGAGATAATCTATTTAATACCTTATCTCATTAATCCTTTTAAAAGATTCTACTGGTTTTAAACTGAAAACCAAAATTAGCTGGCTTAAGCAAGGAATTTTGTTGAAGAATCAGAGAATTAGGAAATTAAATGGGAGTTTAGAGAACGAGGCTTACAAAGAATTTGGCTAAGTATGATAGAAATCAGCAGAGGAACCAAGACAGCATCAAGCGCTTGACCTTATTCACTAGGTTCCACCACTGGAGTCTATGCACTTCAAAGATTTGTCCCCATTTTCAAAGATTTGTCCCCATTTCTATCTCATCTGCTCAAAGGTCATTGATCCAAGGGAAAGAATACAATTGGCAAAACTTGGGCTATGACTAAGGAAGGTCTGGACACCTGACTTGCAGTCTCCCTAAGCTTGTATACAACAAGAGGTGTATTTAGAAAAACAACAACAATGGGACTTCCCTGGTGGCACAGTGCTTAAGAATCTGCCTGCCAATGCAGGGGACATGGGTTCCATCCCTGGCTCGGGGAGATCCCACATGCCGTGGAGTAACTAAGCCCGCAAGCCACAACTACTGAGCCTGCGTGTCACAACTACCGAAGCCTGTGCACCTAGAGCCTGTTCTCTGCAACAAGAGAAGCCACCGCAATGAGAAGCCCGCGCACCGCAACGAAGACCCAACACAGCCCAAAATAAATAAATAAATAAATAAATTAATTAATTAATTAATAAAAAAGAACAACAACAACAAAATCCCTTGTTGCAAATCACAGGGAAGAGATAGGGTGAAACCCAGAGCTTTTGGACTCTACAGCTTCAGCTCTTCACCACTTGACTCCATTGCTTCTCGTTAAATGCTGCCATTGTGATAGTAGAGGTTAAACAACGGGTAGGTACTTTTCCCTTCCTAATCTAGAGTAAGACATTTTATAAGAATGAAGTGAGTGAATAAATGAATGGATGGGTGGATGGATGAACAGATGATTGGGTGGATGCACGACTGGATGGATGGATGGATGACAGACAGCTGACTGGCCCCTGTGCTTGTCCCAGTGGCATCCCAGGCTCTGGCCTAGGAGAGGACAGTTGCTGGGAGGTCTGGTAAGATGCATGCAGCAAGACACTGCATCTAATGTCTGATCATTTCAGGTGGTTCCTAACATTAGTTACCAATGCATGGAGCTGAATCTCTACAAAATCCCTGACAACATCCCCACATCGACCAAGATACTGGACCTGAGCTTTAACCACCTGAGTCATTTAAACAGCCATAGCTTCTCCAACTTCCCAGAACTGCAGATGTTGGATTTATCCAGGTAATGTATGAGTTTTACCATTGTACATGGAGAAATGTTCATTGTTTTATCATTTCATTCTTAAGTGAGAAAGCCTGACTAATGAAGTCTCATTTTCATTCACCTATTTATTCATTCAACAGACATCTTACTTGCTATATAACTTTGGGCAAGCCACCTCCCTTCTCCAGGTCTCAGCTTTCTTATTTGTGAAATGAGCAGCTGGATGAGACAGTCTCTAAGGACAATTCTATCTTTGATTTTCTTTTAAGTTAGGGGAGTATATTGACTCAAACTCTTTCATCAGCAGATATTTATTGACTACTTGCTATATGTTGTTCACTCTGCTAGGAAACGAGTATGTTGATACACAACATACAACCCTAGCTATGAAGGAGGGCATATCCACTTGAAAGAATTGATATGTTTAAATCCTGAGCATGGTGCTCAGCATAGTAGACATTCAACACATGCTACACGATTCTGATTTTGGATTTTGAACCTGAGATAATAAGGATAGTAATATATAAGAGGAGGTGACAAGTTATTTGCTAACTAGAGGCAAGACATTGTGTTGTACAGAAAAGGGGCCTTCTATGAAGTGAATAATCAATATAGAGTTCATGAACTGAGTGGGATTCAAATAATGTCTAGAATATTGGAAGTGGGGTAGAGGATAAGGAATTAGAAAGATACAAGTAACCCAAAGAGAAAGATAACAAGATCAAAGGAAAACATCTGCTGTGAGAAAGAACAGTGACTAACGTTTTATTTTTCTGATACAGGGAAGTATATCATTCATTAGAACAGGTGAAGTTATTATCATCGTTTTGGGGGGAACTGAATCCTAAAATCATTTTCATCATCAGGGACCTTATTTAGAAATGTAATAGATAATGGACTATAATCTCTATAAGGATTTGTGAAAAATGGAGAAACATTTTATGTATGACATTTTATTATAGAAACTCTTAATAAAGGATAAGAGGATAGTAGATGTTTCTGCAGAAGAATGATCATCTTATGTTTTATACTCTAACTTGGATATTGATAGACTACAACAAAGGGGGGATCAAGCATTTTGAAGGCAGTGACATAGAGCCTTATGGAGGTCAGAAGACTTGAGTTGGGTCCTCCTCCAACATATACTGCCATGTGGCCTGAGGCATGTCACTTTGTGTGACTTGAGTCTCAGTTTTCAAATCTGTGAAACATAAATGGTGAACCTTACCCCATAGGGTTAACTGTGATACTAAATGTTAACACGCTATATGTATTAAAAACCTTGTAAAGTAGACTTTATAAGCATAAAATACTATTATAGCATTCCACTAGTTTATAAATTTCAGTTTTCTGAATAAGAATTTTGTCAAGAAATATACTGAATTGAGGTAGACAGACCAACACTTTTTTTTAAACAAAAGTTTCTCATCAATGTCCCTTATAATTCACTTTCGACGCAACACATACCCAGGGAACTACCCTCAGAGGCTTTAAATATGTGCTTGGAGAGAGGCTAGCTCCCCCTCCTCGTTAGCCAGGAGGAGATTCTGGATTAGGGCAAGGACAGATTACAGTGCAATAGATACTCTGACTTTTCATGTTGCTTCACAGTGTTCTTCATACACAGTAACTCCACTTATCTTCTAAGGATGCTTTGTGATAGACCAGGCAGCCCTTTTTTCCTACGGAAATCTATTGATACATTTTTTTTCTTTTTGTAGATGAGGAAATTGAGGCTTGGAGAGTTTAAGGGATTCATATACATGCACATGCCTTGTTGACAGCAGACCAGAGATTCATGTTCACATCTCCTGCTTCCAAGTTAAATATTCTCTTCACCTTAATACTCTGATTAATATTAAGCAATAAGCCCTATATGGAGAACTTTTCATGAACATTAAGGATATCTGTGACACTTCGGTGTAATTTTTTATACCTTTGAAATTGACATTCACTAGTCATTTATCATGCCTAACAACTAACAGCTATCTGCCTCTTCTGTACCAATCAGATATATAATCACAATTATGTGTGTCAGGAAATGGCTAAAGTTGATCTAAGGTTCAGTCTTCACGTGCCCCAGTCAATGATCTTTAACTGATTTCCCTCTGTTGGATGGGCTGCCTCTGCTTAGCATGTGTGCCTAGTGTGATAAAAAGAGATTGTCATGGGGGTCAGTACGATAGTACCAAATTTGTGGGGTTTCTTCTTTGCTTCATCTGCCTTGCTTGATACTTTTGCCTATGCATCATAATATGTCATGTCATATCTGTGTGAAGACCTAGATGACTGTGTTGATATTTCATTTTGTTTTTTTTATTTGGCAGAAATATTATGTAATCTGTGTCTCTTTTCCTTGTAGATGTGAAATTCAGATGATTGAAGATGATGCATATCAGGGCCTAAACCACCTCTCCACCTTGATATTGACAGGAAACCCTATACAGAGTTTAGCCCTGGGAGCCTTTTCTGGGCTATCAAGTTTACAGAAGCTGGTAGCTGTGGAGACAAACCTAGCATCTCTAGAGGACTTCCCCATTGGGCATCTCAAAACCTTGAAGGAGCTTAACGTGGCTCACAATCTTATCCATTCCTTCAAGTTTCCTGAATATTTTTCTAACCTGCCCAACCTGGAGCACTTGGATCTTTCTAATAACAAAATCCAAAATATTTATCACGAAGACTTGAAGGTTCTACAGCAAATGCCCCTACTCAACCTCTCTTTAGATTTGTCCCTGAACCCTTTAGACTTTATTGAACCAGGCACCTTTAAAGAAATTAAGCTCAATGAACTGACTTTGCGAAGTAATTTTAATAGTACACATGTAATGAAAATTTGTATTCAAGGTCTGGCTGGTTTAAAAATCAATCGGTTGGTTTTGGGAGAATTTAAAAATGAAAGGATCTTGAAAAGTTTTGACAGATCTGTCCTGGAGGGACTGTGCAATTTGACCTTCGAACAGTTTCGGATAGCATACTTCAGTGAATTCCCAAAGGATGATACAAGCGTATTTAATTGTTTGGTAAATGTTTCTGTGATTTCTCTGTTGAGTCTGAATTTAGACAGTCTAGAAGCACTTCCTAAAGATTGCAGATGGCAACACTTAGAATTGATTAACTGTAATCTTAAACAATTTCCCACATTGAAGCTCAATTCTCTCAAAAAGTTTGTTTTCATAGACAACAAAGGTATGAGCACTTTTACTGAATTTGAGCTACCAAACCTTCAGTTTCTAGATCTCAAAAGAAATCACTTGAGTTTCAAGGGTTGCTGTTCTCACACTAATTTTGGGACAACCAAACTGAAGCATTTAGATCTGAGCTTCAATGATGTCATTACTATGAATTCAAACTTCTTGGGCTTAGAGCAACTAGAACATCTGGATTTTCAGCATTCCAATCTGAAACAGGCCAACGATTTTTCAGTATTCCTATCACTCAGAAATCTCCGTTACCTTGATATTTCTTATACCAACACCCGAGTTGTCTTCCATGGCATCTTTGTTGGCTTGGTCAGCCTCCAAACCTTGAAAATGGCAGGCAATTCTTTCCAGAACAACTTGCTTCCTGATATCTTCACAGAACTGACTAACTTAATCATCCTGGACCTCTCTAAGTGTCAACTGGAACAGGTATCCCAGATGGCATTTCACTCCCTCCCTAGACTTCAGGTGCTAAACATGAGTCACAACAAACTCTTGTCATTGGATACACGTCCTTATAAACCACTCCACTCCCTCCAGATTCTGGACTGCAGTTTCAACCGTATCATGGAGTCCAAGGAGCAAGAACTACAGCATTTGCCAAGGAGCCTTGCTTTGTTAAATCTTACTCAGAATGACTTTGCTTGTGTTTGTGAACACCAGAGTTTCCTGCAGTGGGTCAAGGACCAGAGGCAGCTCTTGGTGGGAGCTGAGCAAATGATGTGTACACAGCCTTTAGATATGCAGGATGTGCCCATGCTTAGTTTCAGGAATGCCACTTGTCAGATGAACAAGATGATCATTAGTGTGTGGGTTCTCACCGTCCTCTTGGTATCTGTGGCAGGAGTCCTGGTCTATAAGTTCTATTTCCACCTAATGCTTCTTGCTGGCTGCAAAAAGTATGGCAGAGGTGAAAGCACCTATGATGCTTTTGTAATCTACTCAAGCCAGGACGAAGACTGGGTGAGGAATGAATTGGTAAAGAACTTGGAGGAGGGGGTGCCCCCCTTTCAGCTCTGCCTTCACTACAGAGACTTTATTCCTGGGGTAGCCATTGCCGCCAACATCATCCAGGAAGGTTTCTACAAAAGCCGGAAGGTTATTGTCGTGGTGTCCCAGCACTTCATCCAGAGCCGATGGTGTATCTTTGAGTATGAGATTGCCCAGACCTGGCAGTTTCTTAGCAGTCGTGCTGGCATCATCTTCATAGTCCTGCAGAAGTTGGAGAAGTCCCTGCTGCGGCAGCAGGTAGAGCTGTATCGCCTTCTCAACAGGAATACCTACCTGGAGTGGGAGGACAGTGTCCTGGGGCGGCACATCTTCTGGAGACGACTCAGAAAAGCCTTGCTGGACGGTAAACCATGGAGGCCAGAAGGAACAGCAGATGCAGACAGCAGACAGCAGGAAGCAACAGCCTCCACTTGAGGAGGAAAATCTCCTGATGTGCTCCTTGCCCAGCTGGACACAGTGATTGTTCAGTTAACAAGTATTAAATGCTGCAACGTACCAAGCATTGTGCTAAAGGCTGGTGACTTAGTGGTGCACAAAATATACAGGACTGCTAATCTCATGGAGTTTACAATGTAGAGGGCATAAACACTGTACTGAAATATAGAACTTCCAGGTGGATGTTTCAACCAACTCAGCTAAGGAGTCCAGGACAGGGAAAGTCAACTCAACTCTTACCCCGTCAAATTGAATTAGAACTAAGAGATTTTGGGCCTCAGTGAGATTAGAAAAGGACAGACTTCTTCTCCTTCGTCTTTTGAGTAGAAACCATCTCATGTTATATGTGTTATAGCCATGTTAGAACAAAGCGGTTTTGGTAGTAACTGATCTAGGTTTTGGCTCACTATTCCCTTTTCTTTTGAATATAATTTAAATTCTATTTGTGACTCAAAAGCCTCCAGATTCAGATCCACCCCCCTACTTTAAGTCAATTCACAAATATCCTGGTTATCCCTTAGCATGTTCTATTTATTAACTACTAGTCCCTGATATTTTTTTTGTCTTTATAAATCCAGTTCTCATTTTCATGTCTTCTCTATAAACCCATATCATAAATAAGGCTGTTAGAGACATGCTGGAAAGATCCATATTTAACCACTAACTTTTGAGCAATTAAAATATACTCTGTCACTTTGTCACTTGATGCCATTCTGAAGTTATTACCTACCAACTTATGACTGTCATGAAGGAAGCATTAAAATAATTTGGTTGAAAGTGGCACTTATTGTAATAGAGGGAGACAAGTCCAGCTTCCTGGTCTCATCATGAGCAATTCAGGCTAGAGGCAGGGCAGGAGGTGGGGTGACCTCAGGAGGTCAGCTCTTCTTGATGACCCCAGAAACATGTGGGCTGATAGAGCTGGGGTGACAGCATGATGGGAGTTGCAGCAAAGGTTTCTTCTGCAGCAAATGAGTATTGTTTGATGGTCCATTGAATCATTCAGGGGATTTTGAAATGGTTCGAGGTGGGGAGCACACATTGCTGTTTCCTGTTGGATGTCACTCCATGATCACATTTAGGAAAGAGTAGATATTATCATTGAGAAAGTAATGTCCTTGAGGTTACTGTGGGTCATGTTAAGGGAAATTCTTTGAAAAGCACATGCAGCCAGCTTTCCCAGAATGGTGCAGTCAAAGAAAGGGCAATGAGGACACTTGGAAAATATGGTTGTCAAAAACTGGAAATATGGCCACATTTAGGAGTGTGTTTGTGACTGAGTGTTCCGGAGTGCATTTTGGTTGGAGCATGGTTGGAGTTGCTGAACATGCCTGCGTGTGTTTATATAGGTCTCATGTGCTAGTGAAAGTGGATGTATATATTTGTGCACATGCCTCTATGTGTTCCTGTTGCTTTTCGTGTGATCATGTCTGCATGGAAGAAAGTGTGATTATATTGCAAGGGGAATATTTGCATTTGACATAGATGTCTCCAGATGTTTGAGTTAGGTCCTCACTCTAGTGTTGGTATGTGATTCCTTATATACAAATGTCTGTGTTATATTCTGAGTATGCTTGAAGGCATGCATTTTTGTGTGTGTCCAGGCTATATGTGAGTGTGTTTCTTTTCATATTTAAGTATGCATTCTTCATCTGTGTGTTAGTTCAAGCAAATATACAAGACTCCAAGGAGGAAAATCAAAATAGGACTGGAATATTTCCTGTATCCAAGGCTGTCACTGGTCTTCTTCCTATCAGTCCCCTCTCCCAGCTGGGAATTCTGAAAATTGCAGGTGAGGTGGACAAGAAAGGAAAGAAATGATATGACAGAAACATAAGGGGAAGAAAAAGGAAAGTTAGGCCTAGGACAGGTTCTTTGCAGCCATTTAAACTCTATGGATTAAACAGAGATGAAGGGTGGAATAGAAAAAGAAAAAAAGAAGAAAAATTAATAATAATACCTTAAATTTGTGTACTACCCTACAACTTAGAACATATTCACACAATTATAACCACATTTGAATCTCTTATGATCCAGGGCAGGTAGCAGATTAAGAAGTCATTTCACCATTTTACTGGTGTAAAATCTGAAGCTCCAGGAAGTAAATTTATTAGGCCACAGAGTAAAGTGGCAGGGCCTGAACTTGGCTTCCAGCCTACACTGGGCAGCTCACTTTCCACTGTACCCCACTGCTTCATGCTTCAAGTTCACAAGACGGGAAGTGAAACTCCTGAACCTCTCTGTGTGGTTAACAGTATTCAAGGGTTTTTCAATGAAAACATGAATCATGAGGTAAATACATATGCATATATACATTATATATACTGAGTGATTTATTTATGACACCTTTCTTTCCATAAAGGGCACGAGGGAGATTCAAAAAAACAATACATGGACAAGTTTAGTTAATTAGAACTAGAAAATCTTGACAAGGAAAATAAGACCCTTAGAGTAAGCTTTAGCATAGTGGTTTCCTGTCCTAACTCCAGAGAGACCCCCCCCTGGTGTTTTGGATAGTATGGCTTTTGGAGAAAGCCAAAACTCACATTCACCACTTACCCTCTGGACATTGGCTTCACCTCCCTGAGAATCTAGTTAACTCAAATATAAAAGGAGGGTAGATTATTACTTGGCAAAACTGTTGTAAGTATTAAAAAGAGCACATGTTCAATATAAGGAACACTTTTAAAGGGGAGTAATCCTCTGGGACTTTATGAAGCGATGTTCTCAGCCACCTCCTCCACTTGGTTCCTTAATTCCAAGTATTACAAAAGACTTTGCAGAATGGGAGAAGAGGACTTCTCTAATAATAATTATTTTTAATGGCCATTTTTAGGCTCTAATCTACTGCTTTGTGTATGGTATCTAATTTTAAGTCCCATACTCTGCCTATTAGATGGATACTGGTGATACCAGCATTATTATCCATTAGGAAATGAAGGCTCTACAAGTAACTTATCTCAAGTCCCACAGGTAGAAAATGGCAGAGTTTGGATTTAAACGCAATAGACCTCTCAGTCATTCTTCTTAGGACATCTGTGAGTTCATGTAGTACCTTCCAGGAACTTGCTGGTAATTTCCAGAAAAGTGAGAGTCCAGAAGGAGGCTGGGGTTCTGACAACCGCATGGGTGGAGGCCAAGTCAGAAAGAAACTCCCTAATTAGAATTAGTCCTCCTATGGTTCCACTGGTTGGCCAGGGCTCAAGAGAATCCAGATATGAAGGTTAAACCAAAGGATGTGTGTTGGGCTGAAAGATGAGCTGTGTGAGAGATATAAGGCAGTACGTGAAATCAACCATTTCCTCCAACAATGACAAACTAAGCCTTTCCCACTTTAATTATCTTTTCTGATGTAGTAATTTCTTTTCCATGAGGCTCCCAGGACTTCATGCAAATAGGTCTATTCAAATGGCCTTCCAGATAGGCTCAACTGTTCCTGTATTTATAGCAATTACCCACCAACCTGTACTCAGAGATACCTTTCTGCCACATGACTTGGAATAAGGCTGTTCCTTTCAATGCCTTCATTAATTGGCAGGGATGTGTCATTGGAAATCAACACAATAGGAGACTTAACTGATGTAGTTTGGGTACATCAACTTTAGCAATGCACCTTGACACAGAATTTAAGTTGGACTGTCAGGAGGAGCAACAAAGCGTGCCTCTTGGACTGACTTTCCCACTGGCACCATTATTCTCACTTCTTTCAGGCTGCCTAATGAGAGGACCCAAATAATTGAGAATTTGGACTTAGAATTTCAGCCTGGTACCTAGAATCACAATAATCTATTTTGCTAAGTGAAGAAGAATACAGATGCTTTGAAAATCAGGAGTGTTGGAAACTTTGGCTTTCATTTTCTTCCAATGGAATATTCTCATCATTGTTGCTAAATATAGGGGGGACAGGGTTTTTATTTATTTATTTATTTACTTACTTATTTGCCTGCGCCGAGGCTTAGCTGCAGCGTGCAGGATCTTTGATCTTCGTTGCAGCACGAGGGATCTTTTCATTGCAGCATGCGAGCTCTTAGTTGCGGCATGTGGGATCTAGTTCCCTGACCAGGGATTGAACCCGAGCCCCCTGCATTGGGAGCACGGAGTCTTAGCCACTGGGCCACCAGGGAAGTCTCTAGGGAGGACAAGTTTTAAAAAATCCTATATGGACTTCTTTATGTGGCTACTATTCTAGCAGATGCATACAGTGGACTTGGATTTGAAGGTCCTGCCACACCTTCACAAGATAATTTTGGACAAGTTTCTTAATCTCTCTAATTTCACTTTGTTTTCTTGAATAGGAAGGGTAAGTTTCTCCTATACTACAGGGCTACTACAAAGATAAAATAGAGAGCGGAAGGGAGATGGAGCACAGCTCCAAATTTACCTGCCTGAAGGGGCTGCCTTATGAGCAAGAAATATCCCAAGCCTGGCATGAAGGTGACATAGAAAACTGGAATCCTGAAAGTCTCTAAGGCAGGAGGCTCACACCCATAGTCAAACACAGCGATTCCACTCTCAGGGAGGGAGAATGGAAAGAGATGGCAGGGTCCCAGCTCTGAAAAACACACTGAATTATCAGACACCATTGCTAGAATTTTAAAAGGGGCAAAATGCAAATGATGCAACCAGCAAGGGCTTAATCTCCAAAATATACAAACAGCTCATACAACTCAATGACAAAAAACCAAACAACCCAATTGAAAAATGGGCAGAAGACCTTAAAAGATATTTCTCCAAAGAAGACATACAGATGGCCAGTAGACACATGGAAAGATGCTCAACATCACTAATTATTAGAGAAATGTAAATCAAAACTACAATGAGGTACCACCTCACACCAGTCAGAATGGCCATATTTGGTGCAGCCACTATGGAAAACAGTGTGGAGGTTCCTCAGAAGACTAAAAATAGAACTACCATATGATCCAGCAATCCCACTCCTGGGCATATACCCGGACAAAATTATAATTCAGAAAGATATATGCACCCCAATGTTCATAGCAGCACAATTCACAATAGCCAAAACGTGAAAACAACCTAAATGTCCATTGACAGATGAATGCATAAAGATGTGGTACATATATACAATGGAATATTACTCAGCCATATAAAGGAACAAAATAATGCCATTTGCATCAACATGGATGCAACTAGAGATTATCATACTAAGTGAAGTCAAGTCAGAAAGAAAAACAAATACCACATGATATCACTTATATGTGGAATCTAAAATATGGCGCAAATGAGCCTATCTATGAAATAGAAATAGACTCACAGACATAGAGATCAGACTTGTGGTTGCCAAGGAAGAGGGGAGGGAGAGGGATGGATGGGGAGTTTGGGGTTGGCAGATGCCAACTGTTACATTCAGAATGGATAAACAACAAGGCCCTACTATATGGCACAGGGAACTATATCCAATCTCCTGGGATAAACCATAACGGAAAAGAATATTTTAAAAAGAATGTATATATGTCTAAAAATAAAGGGCAAAAGCCAGACTCTGTCCATTTATAATGGAGCAGAATTCTGACACAGGGGACACTGAACTTCCTGTGAGAGTAGAAACCAAGATCTGGTTCAGGCTCTTCATTTACTTGTTGTGTGATTGTGGGCAAGTCATTCAAGTGCCTTGAGGCTCAGATTTCAATACATAAAATGGCGGTGATACTATCTTCTTTGCAGACCTCACTGGGCTATAATGACAATACTGATGATAATAACCAATAGTTATCTCCAATTGAGCAATCATTTTGTGCGAGGGCCTTATATACACTATCTCATTTACTTTGTCACATCAATGAATTAGGAAGATACTAGTCATTTCCAATTTATAGATGAGGAGACTGACACTTGGAGTCATTCTGTAATGTGCCCAAGGTCACCTGTTAATGAATGACAGCTCTGAGGTTAGGATGTCAGTCTACTTCACTCCATAACTAAGACAAGTAAGCACTGCACTATGTCAACAGCACCCTCTTCCCACAAAAATGCATAAAGCCTTCTATTTCATCGTCATAATTTTGATTGGTATTGACCAAAGAGAATTATTACTATTGTTACTTATCAATATTACTATTACAGCCATAAGAACCTGTGAAAAAGTAAATTAGGGCTTCCCTGGTGGCGCAGTGGTTGAGAGTCCGCCTACCGATGCAGGGGATGCGGGTTCATGCCCCGGTCCGGGAGGATCCCACATGCCGCAGAGCGGCTGGGCCCGTGAGCCATGGCCGCTGAGCCTGCGCGTCCGGAGCCTGTGCTCCGCAACGGGAGAGGCCACAACAGTGAGAGGCCCGTGTACTGCACACACACACACACAAAAAAGTAAATTAAAGATACATGATGCCTCTCGGGCTGCAGGACATCTAGATGCTCAGAGCCTGAGGCCGATGCCACCAGGACCACAGGGGTAGAAGGGTTTTATCTTTTAATAGAGCTGTTGGACTAATCTGAAAAAAAAATAAACACGATGAAAGATTCTTAACAATGGACAAATCAGGTCCACTAGCTCATGCCTTTCCTGTAAACAACATGTTTATGTTGCTGTATCATTTTTCTAGTCAGTCTGACTTCCTGATGGAAATCACAGACCTATGACTGAACACAGAGGTTATGGGGAAATTCCAAAAGCTAAGGACTTTCCAGATGGCTGGAATAAGGTCACACACTCTGGGTTCCGTTATGGAGCTCACAGAGTTTTCAACTCATAGTGAAACCTGTGGAATAAATGGCTGATCAAAAGGAATCAAATATATTGAGCATCATGTGAGCTTATCTGATTGCTGCCACTACCAGTTTCCTCACTTGGACAAAGAGGAAATGGGTGCCCAGAGAGGATGAGTAACTTGTCTAAGGTCACACAGCTTCTATGCATTAATCACAAAAATAACTAATATTTGCTAAGCTTTTGGTACATGCCTGGGACTGTTCCAATCTGTGTATTAATTCATTTAATCGTTAAAATTAAATGGGCACATACTAATAGCTTTGCCATTTTTCAGATGAAGAAACTAAGGTCCAAAGGTGAATTGTCCACTTGCAAGGAAGAAAATTAGGATGTGAACCCAAGTTGGACTGATTCCCAGGGCTGCATTCTTTCCACCAAGTAACAGCTATTCACCAGGGGTATTCAGAGGACTGATTGGAGAAAAATTCAGACAAGGTCAGTACCTCCCACGCCATCTAGAAATTGAAAGTTTATAAGGCAGTGTCTGCTACTCTCTTTGATTTTACAGAAATAGAGATGATACCTCCCTGTGACAGTGCTAAGTGACAATTCTGAGTGTAAATGTGCTTTTGGCACAAATTGTCCTGTCCTAATAGTCTTGATTATAATTATAAAATAATGGGTTTCTGAAAGTCTGCAAGCAGTTCTGGGAATGGCAATAAGGGTTTAGACACGACATGCTGCTTATGCGAGAAGTGTTTTGTTGAAAATGAAACCCACGTTTAGGAGAAAGGATGGTGATGTATGCTCTTAAGAAACTATCTCACTATGTAATTAAATCAAAACCAGTCAGTCGCCAATCTGAGCTCTTGTCTCACACTAACAACACCCCATCTCCCGTGAGCCAAGCAAGACAGGACTGACCTGAAATAACCCAGCCTGGTTTTTATCCACTGCTCCCTAGGACATCATGCCTCCATCTTTTCAGGGCCCCGCTGTGAGATGCAGTCACATGACCCACCTTCTTTCTGGGACTCAGTCTTATCTTCTTTAGATTCTTCCCATCTCCACAAAAGAGGAATGAATACTGTTCCTGTTTAAGGAAATCCTTGGGAGGCATTATTTGGAAAGAGGAAGTTGAAAATAAGGGAGGATTATAAGAAAAAGTTTCAGAGGCTCTGAACTTCTCACAAAATCTCCAGACAAGCTGTCTTTGACTTTATTTCTTAGATGGGTAACAGAAGTCTCTCTCCAAAGGTTAGACAAGCCTTCTCTGTTCCAAGATACTAAAGTTAGATTAAGCTACTTAATCCAACATGTTTTCTTAGGTCTCTAGGTCTCTCTCTTTTTCATCTGTTCTCTCTTCTTCTAGCCTCTTCCCTCACCCTTCATTTGCACTCAGTCTGTTTTCACCAAGGACTTCTGGCAGCTTACAATTGAGATGCTTTCAATAGAACTATTAAAAGTGGGAATAATATATCAAGATGATAAAGCTTACCAACTCTGACTTTTAAAAAAGTGCTTGGCTTAAGAATCACTTGAGGTCTTTAATTATATATTTCTATCTATTTTTCTAGCCTTGTTTATCATCCTTATTGCTGGAAATTCTGATTTAGTATCAGAGGTTGAGCCTAAGGAATCTGTATTTTAAAATATTCCCCAAGTGATTTCAATGCACTGACAGATCTGAGAATCACAGTTACAATAGAAAATGGAGGATAATACCCTACGTTTAATATGATTGCTGGTTTTGTCCTTGAGATTTGTTGCTAGGATTTGTAACAACCAAGGCAAGACCAACAGAATGAAACATGTGATCCTTCTTGTTAAACATCCCTTATTGGTCAGAAAATGTCTCTTTCTTTCACAGGGTTACATTTGCTTCTTCTCAATCCCACCAGATCAGACTCACTGGGATATTAGCTGGGCCTGTTTGATTTTGAGTTTACAGTACCCATTTAGACATTGTGACCTAGGCAAGTTTTTAGTTCTCCTAGTTCCTCCTAGTGTGTTGCCAATTTCCTTTCTTCATACTACAGGATAGTTGAGACCTAGCATAAACGTATACCAGAAAAACGTCATGGTCTGCCCTGAACTCTCTGAGGCATCTGCTGCCTGTTTTATTTTTCTGATTTTCCATTGCAAAATAAATCAAAATAAAACTTGTCAGCTCCACTTTTGCAAACTGACTATTCAGCTTGCCATTGACTCTCAAGATTCCAAAAATGGTTTTCTCTAGGAAACACCAGGATCTCCTGGGCAAGAACCTGCTGGGCCATTATCAGTCTTCCCAGGATCCTCTTTTTGGTACTGTTGAGGGCAGGTGTAGCAGTGGGCATTGAAGGTTGACATTCAATAGATTTGACCTTTAAACTTGAGACCCTGAATCTCTGGAAGAGTCTACTGCTCTCCAGAGGGAAATACTTGCTGTAAAAACTTCTACCTTGCAAGGAGCAGTTTTGAAATTATGGCAGGAGATAAATCTCTGACTGTTCAGCTCACTGCCGGGTCCTGCTGAGTCCTTTCTACACATCACCTTTGACTGGACTGGCTGTGGTCTGTGTCTCGTCCAGGTCTGAGAACCGAGCACCTCAAGATGCTGGGAATTTTGTTGCCGCTTACTGGAATACTAGCTGCTGAGCTCAGGTAAGTGAGCAGAGGCAGTAGATGCATAGTTCAAAACTCCTCTCTGGACTCGAGTTTCTTGCCTGTAAAATGGGATACTTGGGCTGGATCAGCATTTTCCAAAGTGTGGTACGTTGATAAAAGAGATGGTTTTATGTGGATAACAGATGATTATGTATATATTTTCATCGTTATTTTCTATTTGTAATAAGTTTGTGAGTAGTAAGGAATATGATCCATTAAAATATATATGTAAGTTTATACTGTGGGCCTTTTTAGGAAAAATAAAACAGAGAACAGAACAGAGAACAAAATGAATAATACAAGAGATATGCAGATGTGGGGAGAAGTTGAAAGTGCCATGAAAAAAGTGTCTATTGGAAAGCAATGAACCAAACAGCCGTTGAGGGTCAGGCCAGCTCTCTCTGACATCCTAGCATGTTCACCTCTCCAGGACTATTTCCTTATCTATAAAATGCAGCAGTTGGAGTAAATGTCCTTTCCAGCAATTCCATTCTATGACTAGAGGTGTAACTCTATCAGGCAGATGGTCCAGCATCCTTAACATGTGGTTTTAGCATTTTAAAACTCCTGATACTATACGAAGTTGGGAAACACTAATCAAGCAGTTTTATTCATGCATTTATAATTTTTTCCACTCTCCCTCATTTACAGAAAAGATTCAGCTATTAATCTAGGTGAGGACTAGAGGAAGACTATGGAAGCAGGGGTTAAAACAATGGGACGGTGAATTGCCTCCACCACTATCTGCTTAACAAACACTCGCTGATCTCTTTGTCCCTTGGCCTCTGTTTGTCTGGGGAGTGATGGTTTATGGAGTCACTTCTATGACAGATATGAGAAGCAAATGAAACAGAAGATTCAAGACATTTTGGGGAAGTGCTATTACATGGCAGTGGTTAGTATCATTTCCGGATGGAAAACTTGAAAGAAGGGTTCCTCTTCTGTCCAATTGTATAATCCCCAAAATACCTCCCAGCTTGCCTACACATTTAAAACTCTTTTAAATTAATCCATGTCACCTTTATAAGATTCTTCTAAATTTTAGCAATGTGTATACTTGACTATTTTGAATTATCTTAAGGAGAAACTAGTTTGTCTAAATCCAAGCCATTTCTTATACTACAACGCTTGCAATTATCCCTTTCCTTTCCCATACTTGACATTTAAAGTGATATCTCACAGGCTCCTGAACGGTTAGCTATGAAGGCACTGCCTGACCCCTCGTGCCTCTCACCATCTGCAAATTCTTGCCAGTTAAGAGTAAACACTCTGCATAAATTTCACAATTGGCGGTTGGTAATTGCAGAGACCTCTGGTTCCTCATTCCTTCCTGCTCTCTTTCTTAAAATGTCATGTGTGATTATCCCTTCTATCACTGTGGGGCTGCTATTATCCCTCAACCATATGCCACTGCAAACAGCCACCAAAGATGTACTCAGTGGCCAGGCTGCCAGACCTTCCAGGCACTTCCCTTCTCAAGCAGTGAGGTCAAGAAGTTCCCTTCCTGAGCCATGGCATCTGCCTTTAAATAATTCTTTTTCCTTTGCCTGATGCAGACCCCTGTCTTTGCTCTTCGCTCTCTTCTGGCTCTCGAAACAGTTTTGAAGAAAACTCATCCAATTATCTGGGGTTCAATTCTGGTGTCATCGTAGCCTGTCTAAATGTCACCGCAATCTTCCTTCCTTTGCACCTTCTTATTGGGTGCTAAGCTGATTCTTAGCTGGGCAATCCTGTCTCCCTCTGTGCCCTGAACTGACAATATTCCACCTTCCTTACTTCTTGATGTTTTCTCCCTTTGCTCTTTTCCTTCCCTTCTTTCTGTGATCTCCATTAACTGCTTCTGCAAGTCACAGTGCTGACTGCATTCCCCCAAAGAATGTGCCTTTTCTTTTTCTAAAAGAAAGAAAGGAATGCCAGCTTGGGAATCAGACAGATCTCTGCTCTGATGCTACGTCTTACAGTATCTGCCTTGTCTGACCCAGCGGTAAAATGAGGATACTAATACGTGCCTCTCAGATTTGTTGGCAGTTTAACTAAAGTAAAGCTCTCGCTCTCCTTTTTCTCCTTGAAAGTTTTCTTTTTTACTCATCATTCCATCTAACATTCATGGAGAAGCTACATTGTTGTTAGCACAGTGCAAGACACATGAGGGTGCAGGAATAAATAACCAAGACATGCTCTCAACACTGAGAAGTTCAGATTCAATTTGGTGGGGGAGATGTGTCAACAGATAATTCACACACACACACACACACACACACACAAACTGTTATGCCAACATGGGAGCCGGGTTGTTCTGCCTAGAAGCAGTTGAAGAAGGCTTTATAGAAGAGGTGCTATCTGAGCGGGAAATTTTAAAAGAGTAGCTCTGCAGGTGGAGCATGGTGGAAGATGATGAGGGAGGGGAATTCTTAGGCAAAAGAATAGCGTGAATGCAAAGCTTAAATCTGGGAAACAGCAGGGAGAAGAACACAGCTATAGCACAAAGAGGTGGAAAGTATATAGTAGAAATAGTTAATTGTGTAGATGCCGAGAGTTAACTGGCATCAGTAGACTCTGGCAAGGTCATTTAATCAGTCTCAGTTGGCTCAACCTTCAGTTAAGGATAATGTATTAAATGAGTTAATACAAGCAAAGAGCAAGGTTCTTGGCAATCACTCAAAAATACTAACTTTTGGTATGTGCTTTTGCTAAGAAGCAGGGAGGATACAATCAGATTGAAAGCCCTGGTAATTTAGCATTAACTCCGCTGGATTGTGGTTCCTGGAATTTAGGAGGCCTAAGTTCTCATCCTGATGTTGCTATACACTTGCTGTGTGACACTGGTGAAGCTATAATTTAGACTTGAGGTAATGTGACTTGTTATTTGGTTTGCTTTAAATACTTTCTGGGAATTGCCATGACCTCACCCTCCCTTTCAGGAAACAAAGTAACATATTGGAATGTTACAACATCAGGGCTGGAGAATCACCATTGTAAAGGCAATGTGTCACTGGCTATAAAATTGTTGTCAGTTGTATAACAGAGTTACATAATTTCCCCTTCCCCTATTTTTATGACAAAGAGTCAAAGATTCATGACATGGCAGTTTTGCTTCTCTGGAGTAGACACTCCAGTTGAAAAGAATCCATCACCTAGAAATTAGTAGCTTATGGAGCCAGAAATCAGAGAACATCCATTGAATGCAAAGTTTTATACCAGATGGTGAAAAGGTACAAAGAGAAGAGACAGCTGCCTCCTGTCCTCAAGGAGATGCCAGTTGAGTGGTAGAGACAGAATGTGAAACACCAGAAAAAGAAATCTTCCAAAGAACTCTGTATGAGTATAGCAGCCTCAGGCCTAGGCTCCCCTGTCTCTCTCTGCTGGCCTCCTGTTCTGCCTAATGTTGCAGGAACAGTGAGAGGCGAGGCCTAGATTTGAGTCAGATCTGCTTGATCCCACTGAACGAAGCTGACTGTGTGTGAAGGAGAGACCGCTGGAGTAGTGGGGTAGTAGCAGTCATAAAATGATACGAACACTGCCCCTACTGATGATAATACAAAAGGGCAGAGATGGAGGAAAAAGGGTGGGGAAACACGCGAGGGATTAGCTGGAGTGGTTCCACTTCAATCTGTTTTATATTCAGGACTCCGGTTAAGGGTTTTAGCCTTATTTTCTCCCCCTTCTTCCTCCCTCCCTCCCTCCTTCCCTTCCTCTTTCTCTCTATTTTTTTCTTTCCTTCCTTCCTTCCTTCCTTCCTTCCTCCCTCCCTCCCTCCCTTCCTTCCTTTCTCTTTTTCTGTTTTTCTTTCTCTCTTCTAAAGCTTTTGCTCAACTCTCTATCCAGTGCAGAAATTCCTTCCACTACCATAAAACAATAAGAATAAAAACCACACTAATTTTAAAAAGTTATTAACTCCACTTATACTAACAAAGCAGTCTTTGAGCAGTTACCATGTGCCAGGCCCTATGCTGGGCATTTTACGTGAATCACCCCATTCAATGTTCCCCAAAACCCCTGAGGTAGGTGTCCTCATCATCCCCATTGAGCAGAGGGGAAACTGAGGCTTAGGGAGGTTGAACGGATTCTTCCAAATCATGTAGCTAGTGAACTGCAGTTAGTAAGGCTGTAACCCATGTGTGCCTGATCACCAATACTGAGTGGGCTCTCAAATCCCGTCCTCAAATATCTATTATTCATGATTGTTCAGATTATGCTCAAAACGCCAGTGATGGGGCTAATTATTCCCCCAAGTGCCTCATTTCATTGTTTGACATGTCTGTTGACAGATATATAAATAGAAATATTTAAATTGAGCCCAAATTCACCTCCCTATGCATGAGAGTTGGTCCATCATTTTCACCTGTGATATGGAA
Source organism: Lipotes vexillifer (assembly GCF_000442215.2). NCBI lineage: Eukaryota > Metazoa > Chordata > Mammalia > Artiodactyla > Lipotidae > Lipotes > Lipotes vexillifer. The sequence goes on along the minus strand of NW_006775143.1, from coordinate 1,401,930 downwards.
AAAGCGCTGAGTGCTGCTGCTTTACAGGCACTGGTGTGTAAGATAAAGTGTTGTCCAGAAAGGCAGTTGGAGCCAGACCCTGCCCTTTGCTCAGCAGGATCTCCTGGCTGGCCTGGAGCAGAAAGCCTTTGCCCTGGGGCAGAGGCAGCATTCCGGGAGAAGCCTCCTGCAGAGATTTTCTCTTTTTCTGGCTTCCCTCTTTGACTTTCTCCAAGACACTGACTGAGGTCTCTGGGAGGTAGGAGATGCTAAATGATCACACACAGAGGTTCCCTCCTCTGCCACCTCCATGAGGAATGTCATTTGTCTGTGTTGTTCACCAGTTTCTCTCCAGTACACTGGGGTACTTAATGTAATGTGTTCACATGAAACAGGGTGATGCATGTAAGACACTCAGCAGTGCCCAGCACATGGTTCCTGCACAGGTGCCCATGTGGTCAGCTTCAGTAACTAGCTGCTGAGCAAACCTTGAATGGGGCATCGGGAAGCAGTCGTATGTAGTTCTTACAGGCATGGAAACTGGAGGAGGCAACTGAGAATCCCTATCTGGCAGCTTTCTTGTCCCCCATAGACTGGAGAGCAGAATAGATATAATTCCAGAATTCTGTGCCTACTCATTTAAAATCCTTGACTGAGCTCACATTACTGACCAGGCCCTGAAGGGGAGTGGTGTAAAAACCCAAACAAAGCATGACATCCACACTCAGGAGGGTCAAGGTCTAGCAGAGTAGACAGGGAAGCATAGCATGATGGCACATTCCTAAAAGTGTACACAGTGCTGTGGGTCATCAGGCAGCCAACTGATAACTAGGCCTTACCTTTGTGGATAACTTCCTCTATGCCTGGCGTTCTTCAAAAGCTTGATGTGAATTTACTCATTTACTTCTCACTCAAATCCCATTACACAAATAGGAAACTAAACCACAGAGCAGCTAACAACTCTGCCCTAGATTATTACAAATCCAGAGGTCACAGAAATGTGATTTGAACTAGTCTGCATCTAGAGTGTAGTTCTTACCATGCCTCTTATCTACCACTCGGAGATAGAACAGAATAGAATACAATTTAGAAAACATTTTCAAACAGAGTCTGCCATGGCTCTGTTCCAGCTAGGGATGAGAACAATGAACAAAAGCACTATTCTTAATCTGTTTGAGTTGCTGATTTAGTGGAGAGAGAGACAGATGTGAACTTGTGGGTTATACTGTAGTGTGATATACATGAGGCAAAGATTAGTGATTAATAACGGGGGGGTTTAATGACAGACAGACCTAAATCTACCAAGTGGAAGCTGTGTGACCTGGCCAGGTTACTGAACTCCTCTGTTCTTAAGTTTCATCGCCTTGCCTGGTAAAATGACGATAATGCAGATACTTGCCTCAGAGAATTACAATGGGATAAAATAAATTGAGATGATGACTAGAAAGTAATTGGTACACTGTCACATAGTAAGTCCTCAGTAAGTGATACCTATTATTATAATTATTTTCAATGATAAAAATATGGGTGAGACAAAGAAGAGAGAAACCTGGAAAGGAGGCAGGGGACCAGATCTGAAGGACGTGAAATTGCTTAAGGTATTGGGAAATGGTGAAACTCTACTAAGAAGACATAAGATCAGAAATAATCTTTATTTCTGTCACTCAGGGGATGGTATGGCAAATGGACTGAAAGGAAAAAGATGGGAACCAAAAGACCAGCCAGTAGAACATGAAGGCCATAACCTCAACTGCCTTTTTTTTTTTTTTTTTTTTTTTTTTTTTTTTTTTTTTTTGGTTG
>NW_006775143.1:1379914-1399680 GCF_000442215.2 Lipotes vexillifer | reverse complement strand
GTAAAGCCCCATCCCGTTACAGGCAGGACATTCTAGTTGTAAAGCCAATGAAGGGAGTCCTGCAAGTGAGGTGCTCAGAGTCTGGAGAAGGAAGCAGACAGCAGCAGTGGTGACAAAGCACTTCAGTCTGCAGGAACGCCTGGGCCGGGGTGGGGTAGGAAGGCCTCAGAAGAAAGGTGAGGCTTGAGCCTGGGTCAAGAAGGGTCACTTCACTGAGAACAGGGAGGAAATGCGAGACAAAACCCAGCCGGGTCCCCAAGGCACGAACTGTACGAAGCAGGACCTTTAATTGCTCTTCAATCAATCGATCGTGGCTTCAAAAATATGTAGAGGTAACATCTCTTGAGAGTTGAGGACTGAATGAAGTGTCTGAGTGTATCTTTGGTAATAAAGCTGAGTTTAATGAGGTTTTGTTTTTGTTTTTTGTTTTTTAGTGTTTTTAGGTATAAATATAAAAATTAGTCAAAGTAGGGTTAAAGTTGAGACGCACAAAGGAAGACTAGTTCTGGGAACCCTAATAACTGTTACTATTTATTTATTTATTTTTTTGCGGTACGCGGGTGTCTCACTGTTGTGGCCTCTCCCGTTGCGGAGCACAGGCTCTGGATGCACAGGCTCAGTGGCCATGGCTCACGGGCCCAGCCGCTCCGCGGCATATGGGATCTTCCAGGACCGGGGCATGAACCCGCGTCCCCTGCATTGGCAGGCGGACTCTCAACCGCTGCGCCACCAGGGAAGCCCCCACCTCAACTGCTTTGATGAATGTCAGAGAGATTCCTGATCTTGTTACAGAAGAAACTGAAAGTTCAGGAGCCCTCGAATCCTTGGCCCCTTTGAATCCCATCTCATAAAGCACGGGGTTGGGGGGAACTTCAGGGCCAGAAACACAGTCTGTCCTTTTGGGGAGAAGGTAGCAGCAGTGATGTCTCCTGTGGTCTGACCCAACAACATGGGCCCTACTCATTCATCTTGATAGCTGAGCGTGAGATATATATAGAACCGTGGTGACAACAGGCAGACGGTAATTTAATTTGAGCAAAGGCACCAAGTGGAAGAGACAGGAGGCCCTTCTGAATGCAGATGTAACATGACCGACTTTATTTATTATTATTTTTGTATCCCATCGCAAAGACTCAGTCTTGTCATGTCTCCCGTTGCATTTGGCCAAACACCAGAGGAAAAAGAGACACAATCTAGGCCAGCGGTTATGAAAGGAAAGAAACTTTTCTGAAAAAAAGAAAAAATATATATACAGGCCTCTTAGTCCCTTGGAGGGTTGGAAAGAGAAAGGTAGGATTATCGGTAATCCCCACGCTATCATTTACTTTTTATGAGCTCACACGTCACTCTCTCTTAAATCCCCGAAACTCGCTACAGAATACATTAGCCAGAGGACAGTGGGAGAGGCCTGCTTAGAGTATAATAAGTACTGGTACAGGCTCGTGTGTGTGTGTGTGTGTGTGTGTGTGTGTGTGTGTGTGTGTGTGTGTGTTTCTGTTTTTTTTTTTTTTCCCTTCCAAATAGCATTCTCTTGGAAACCTTTCCTCCTTCACGGCTCCCTCCCACTGGTGCAGGTCCAGCCCCTTTTTTTTTTTTTTTTTTCTTTTTTTTTTTTTTTTCCCTTCCTCCTCTTTTTTATCTATGTGTTCTTCCTCTGCAAATGACTGCTTTGTCACCTTTTCCTTTGTTTGTCTGCATTTTAATCATATGCCTCAAGGCTCCTGAGATTTAGAGATAGGCCAGCCTGGGTCTGATTTTACCACTTCATGCATGTGTGACTTTGAGACAGTCATGGCGCCTTCCTTACGCTCAATTTGTTTCCATGTAAGGTGAGGATAAAGGATGCGCACCTTCTCAGGTTCAGGTGGGATGGACTGAGATAATAGAGGTAGAATGAGGCCATGTGATAGAGGTTCTATAAACACTAGATCCCCACTAGTGACTGCCTGGCCCCACTGCTCTCATGGCCTGAAAATCCTCCCACCATCCTGTGCCATGGGCTTCTCCGTGTTTGCAAAGCCCATGCAGGGCAGACTTCTTGCCTCCAGGATTCTCCCCTTCGATGCATCCACTACATCACCCCATGACTGACAGATCTAAAGCTCATATTTGATCTTGCCCCTTCCTACAATAAGGAGCCTCACCATTTCCCAACACCCAATTTCCATCTCCTCAAAGCCTTTCTATCTTTCAAGGTCCAGCTAAAACTCCATTTCTTCTCAGAAGCCTTCTCTGATCAGAGCATCTACCTGTATTTGTAGATACATTGAACTCCAGTAGAATTTCTGGCCTATAAGGCTCCTTTGGATATTTCCCAAGTACTCCCAAGATGCCAGGCTCTGTGCTGACTTACACTCTACAAAGACTCTGCTTGACCCTGAAAGATAAAGCTAAGGTGATGGATAGAAGTGATAGGGGAACAGAGAGACATGGATTCAGCACAAGCGAGCATTCTCATGGGACCCAAACCAACCAATATTGGAATGAGCTTCCCCGCAAGCAGTGACTTCCCAAACAGTGCTCAGCCTTAATTGTCATTGGCCCCAAATACTGGTGCAGGGGCTAGTGCAAGAGAAACATCCAGAGGTGAGGCTGAGGCTGCAGTTAGATATGAAATAACTTTAGTTTTAGTTACAGATGCAGAGCTGAGATGTAGTTCAGTGGTCACCAACACTGGCTGATCACCAAAATCTCCTTGGGAGAGGGTGCTTTGGGAAAGAGAGAAATTCATAGACCCCCAACACCTAATGAGACTTTTCTGAGTTAGGGACAGGAACTGTACATTTTTTAAAGCCACCTGGGTGATTCTGATAATCCATCAGATTAGAGAAGCACTGATAGAAGCCATCCATCCACCTCACAACACAGGAAGGAAACTGTTAGCTTCATAGTAAATTTTCAGTCTTCTCTTCCTCTAAGAGGAGTTGAAGCATCTCCTATATGTTGGGGTCAAATATTCCCACATTTAAAGGACTAAATTTAGCTATTACACTAGAATGATCAGAAAAAAAAAAAGCAGCATTTCCTCCAACTCTTACTGTGTCTATTTTTGCTTGCACATACATTGTACCAATTTTCCAGGCCCAGTTTCTGGTTCAGTAACATCCTGGAAGCCAGCATTTAGTGAGTGATCTCTGCATCCCAAGCACTGTGCAAATTTCTTGACCTGCGTTGCTTCACAGACTCCTATTGACTTCCTCCAAGAAGCATTGTCATTATCCTCATTTTACAGATGAAATTGTAACAGAGAAGTTAATTAACTGGCCTAAGATCCCATGGCTAATAAGGGGCCAAGCCAGAATTAAACCCTGAGGCATTTATTCCAGAAGGTACTCTCATAAATATCACGACTACGCTTCAGAATTTTAATATATGTCTGAATATCATTTGTCCGATTCCAATTTTAAACGTGTAACTTCATAGGTCATACTTAACCACTTCCCAATGCCTTGCTTTTCCCTAAGACAGTCAAAATCTTCTTCCAAATAAATCTGTTTTACTGTTTCAAGAAAACCACCTCTTTTCTACAAGTATATTTGTGTGTGTGTGTGTGTGTGTGTGTGTGTGTGTGTGTGTGTGTGTGTGTGTGTGTTTTGGGGAAAGGCACATTCATTAAAAAAAAAACACATTATGTTTGTCCTTCCCTATTGTATAACTGAGATCATACCTCTTCCCACCCAGGTGGGGACTATTCATTGGTGTGCTGATGAATGTTTAACAATGAGCTCTATGGGGACAGGGGTGGGGAATAGAAAGCCTTGATACTGTTTGCTGATTTCTGTGGTGTAAATATTTCCACCATGGTTAATTTCAAGGTACCAATATGAAGTCACTAAGCATGCAATTGAGAAGAGATGCTTACAATCAGCTTTCGGTAGCCAAATGATCAGAAATGGCAGCATGTTTTCCTCTAACCTTTAAAATACTTATTTATTCTTGCTCACACACAAATCACATCATTTTTCCCAGGTCCAGTTTCTGGCTAAGTAAAATCACAGAAACCAATATTTATGGAGTGATCTCTCTGTTCCAGGGAGTATGCAAATCACTTGATATAGTTTAACGTTACCATTGGTTGTATTTTAACATCAAAGAGTATGTGAACTAGATTATGATGCTCTTCTCTGCTGACCAGTGTATAACCCACCAATCCTGATGGAAGCAGGTTGAAATGTGGGGAAAGGAGTGTCTCTGGACACAGGTGCACCACAATTCTAGAATTCGAGTCCTAGCTCTAGTACTAGAGGTATGATCTCAGTCAAGACACGTAACCTCTACTGGATCTGGAATATATGGCTAAACGTCTGACAACACAGGGCTGTTAGGAGAATTAAATGATAGACCATATGTAAAATACTGGGCACATTACAAATGATCAATAAATGTTAGCTACCTACTCTTGCTTCTTTCATGAACCATTTATATTTTCTCAATCCACATTTTCCCCTTTATTATGCTCAATTTATCTCCACTGTTCTTCACTCGGAGCCCACATGCTTTGTTTCCTCTTGGTATTACATGTCCCCTACTCTGAGTTGTGATTTCTCTGTATCTGTGCAATTCTATTTTCATCCTTCAAGTCTTCCTTTCTAAGCCTCTTAGCTTTTCCCCTTTGTGTTACTCCTTTTTTTTCCTCGGGCTATAACTTCCTCAAGTCATGTATTTATCCTTCTACTGGGATGTGCGCTCCGTCACCATGGGACTCTTAGTCTCCACTCTTTGCTTTTTCTCTATTAATTTCTCACAAAACCCCTCCCTATTTCTCTTCTGCGGATTTCACACAAAGCCTTCTTTACTGATGTGCGTTCTGTTTGGTTCTCTATGCAAGAGCCGTCTTCGCCGTGTTCTTTATTTCTTGCATCTTGTACATCTCTTGTTCCTGCCTACATTTACTTCAGCCCTCAAGGGCTTCCACTGCCTCAACTTGAAATCCATTGTCCTTATTTTTCCCATTTCTTCCCCAAAGACCATCGAATTCTTGTTCCATCAGCCCATTATTTGTCTTTCCCTTCCATTTTTCCTGAAACTCCTCTAGCTGGGTAGTTTTCCTTTTCATAATGCAATGGACTCAGGGGTAGTTTGCATTGATGTATCTGTTTGTGCCATAAAGGTAACACTCGTTTTGGGGGATGAGTAGCTGGGTTCTCATCACAAACTTGTTGGGGGGGAGTGCTTGTGTCTACACTGAAAACTCTTTAATAAATACCTGCGCAGCATGACAGTTTACGTCATGAAAAGAACATACACATGGACCAATCTAGTTGTAGATTCAACTTGTCGCAGCTGTGTGATTCTAAGAAAAGGCATTCACCTCCCTAGGGCCCGCTCTCCCCATCAATAAAATGGGGGAGCAGCACAGGGTAGGGTCTAAGAATGAGGCTTTGGAGATTGACACATCAATGCCCAATTACTGGTTCATCTTGCAAGCTATGCAATTTTAGGCCACACCCACTTCCTCATGTTGGCAAGCACTTCTTCACCTATGAAACAGGTAAATCTCAGAATTGAAGGGAGGATCCAATAAGATCATGTGCATTAGATACTTAACCCATTGTCTTTCCCATCATAGGTACTCAGTCCTGGGATGTATTGTTACTGGAATATTTCTACCTTTCTCAGAAGTGACAGCCCCTCATGCATGTCTGATTTTGTTTTACTGTTCCCTCCACCTGGAATGTTCTTATACTTCACCCTGAAAAGTGTCTTCCATGACTCTTTTTTTTTCCTTGCATCTTTTGCAAAGCCTTCTCCAACCACCGCATTGCTCTAGATAGAACCAGTCATTCTCCACTGTCTACTCTCAGAGGAGTTTGTCCATGCCGTTTGTAGGTCTAATCACCTTATTCTGCAGCTGTCAGTTTACTTACAGGTATACCTTTTACACATTTTTCTAGACCTTGAATTTCTAGAAAGCTACACTATGTCTTTTTTTCTTGGTTTCTCAGCACCAGACACAATGCCTAACAAATAGTAGGTGCTCAATACATATTTATAAATAACTAGGAGGATGGATGTGGACAAATGGTATGCATGCACTCTAAGTTTGTGATGTATGAATGAATGAAGACAAAGACCCAATATCTAGAATCGGCCGTAAGGCAAGGGCGTATGCACAGGACATCCAGGCTTCAACTCCAGTGTGTAAGACCAGGTCAGACGCAGACCAACAGGTTTGAATGCCTTGTTACTGAGGCCCTGAGCTGATTGGGTCTTTTCATATTTCTATAGGCCAGACACAGGGATTGTTCCCAAGTGTGCAGTAGGTTGGAACATGGGAATAGGGTTAAATGGTCTCAGCCTAGAAGATAAGAGCAATTCAGAAAGCAAGTCAGCAGAGTAATCTGGTTTATTTGGCTTCTCTCAAGTAGTAATTCGCAGACAATTTGGAGTTTTGACACCCTATCATCTTTCATTTCATTTCCTTATACTTGTACTTATTTTCTCATACTTATACTTATGAAAATAACCCAGGGGAAATAACTAAACTATAATGGCATTTAGTGAAACGAAAGTGAACGAAAATTACAGTGCCACCCATCCCCCGTTCTATGCCAGCACTTTTATGAATAAGACCAACTTCTTCCTGACTGTGATGTATCAGACATTCACTACATGGGTTGTTGTGCTGCTGGGAGCATGATTTAATCTATGGAACACAACAGTTCAGCTATTCATTTAATAAGCATTTACATAATACCAGGTATGATGTCGGCATCATGTGACCTATCAAGGATAATAATAATTAAAAAAAGTGATGGCTTGGAAGACAGCCCTGAAAGAGAAGTCAAGAACTTAGAATTTAAGTGTGTGACTCCATCCCTTGTGAGCTCTGTAATCCAAGACAAGTCACAGGGACTCCTGAGTCTCAGTGTTTGCATCTCAGAAATAGGCATGATAAGAATTGCCTCCTCTCTAATTGTCTCTCATAGAGTTACTGAAGAGATCAAGTGAAGGAGTAGTATATTAAAGAGCTTTGAAAAGTGAAAAATGTTAAGAAGTTACAAAGAATGGCATTAAGGATTTTTGTTTTTTGTTTTTTCTGTTTTTTTTTTTTTTTTTAATTGGTGTAAACCAAATGTGAGACTCAGAAATGGAAGCTGATAATGTGAACTCTATGAGGAGCCTCCCAGTTCTGACTCTGGAACAAATTACCTGTGTGACTGTAGTCAGCTCACCTCCCCCGTCTACCTCAGCTCACCTCCCCCGTCTACCTCAATCTTGTTACCTTACAACATGAGGTGGCCAGACCAGATGAGATCTAAAGGCTCTTCTAGCTCTGACAGTGTTCTGTGATTCCATGAAAATGACTGAACTTGGTGGTAAGTTATGTTTATAACCCTACCCACCTGGGCAGGAAAGATGGCAGGACAAGACTGCATTCTTTAGGCCTAGGAACACCATGGGTAGATGGAAGACTCGGAAAGGTAGAGATGTCCTAAATTGAACATCAGAAGAGGCCAGTATGACCTCTGAGGCCCTAGGCATATCACAGGTTCCTTCCTTCATTTAAAAAAAAAAAAGGTACATTTTATGACTGCATTGTTACAAAGATGAACATAATCGAAGATAAGTTAAATATATATTTTTTCTTTTAAGTAAAAAGTTTTAAGTAAACCTTTTAGTAGCCGCCCCATAAAATTGTCATGGACCCTAAGCATGAGTTCCACTGTGTCTAATGGATAAGTCAGCCCTGCTAGGCTCTCCTAAAAGTTGTGGCACACTTTACTCAAAGAACATGGAGCCTGACAGTCGACTGAGGCTTGCCTCCCTTCTAGAGCAGTGTTTCTCAGCTTTGGCACTATGGGTATTTGTACCACGTAATTCTTTGCTGTGGGGCGCTGGCCCATCGGAGCACGTTTAAGAGCATCCCTGGCCTCTATCCACTAGATGCTAGGAGTATATTTGCCCTGTGGTTGTGACAACTAAAAATGTCCCCAGACATTGCCAAGTGTCCCCTTGGAGGCAAAATCTTCCCTGGTTGAGAAACACTGCTCTAGAATAGTCTTTCTAGATGATGTTCTACCTCCTGCTGAGAGCTCGTTGTCTTCTGGGGCAATGTCTTTCCATATCACTTTTGGTGAAAGATAAAGTTCTGACATGGACCTGTAAGGCGCTCTCTGATTTGCCCCTAGAAATTCTCTAACTTCGCTTCCTACTGTTCTTCCTGTCACCCACAAGGCTTCAGCTTCAGTGTCCTCTGTGCTGTGTCTTAGACCTGCCAGACACACTGCCTTCGAGATGGTTCTTCCCTCTGAATGGAACATGCTCCCCCAGATGGTCCCCTTGGTTAACTCTCTTACCCTCTTCACTTCCTTATTGAAATATCACCTTCTCAATGACACTTATCTTAAAGTATTATTTTAAAAGCCACCCTTTTAAAAGTTACAGCCTTGTTTCCTGTATTCCTATCCTCCACTTCTCTGCCTCTGTACCTCTCTGTCTCTGTCTCTCTATAAGTACATATTTTTCCCCCCATAACTTATACCTTCTAACATACTATGTAATTTATATTACTTAATTATTTACTATATTTATGATTTATTTCCCTTCTCCCCCAGCTAAAATACAAACTCCACGAGGACAGGAATCTTTGTTCTGTCTGTGTTGTTCATCCCAAAGTTGCTACATATTATGTGTTTGATAAATATGCACTGGCTCGAATTGGAGAAGAAATATGAATAGAAGTGACCTCTGCCCTTGAACAGGCCCGGTAGGCACTTCTTCTTTTGACCCCAAATCCTCACCTCTGTGCCCCCCATGCTGCGTGACCATTCCTTCTACAGTGCACTTTTGTATCTCTTCCTGAAGTGCTCCCATTCTCCCTGACCACGTTTCTAGATTCTGTTTGTGCCCCCTCTGTTCCCCTTTGTCCCTGAGCTGCCTGGAGCAGCAGAGGGGAAACATGCATGCCTGGGTTTTGAAACAGCAGATTCTTCACTTGTTATAGTCATTCTATTCATGAAAAGGAATGATTCAAAAGAGACTTGGAAAAAGCAAGACCTTGGCATCCCTGCCAGCACAGACAATGACCACGAGAACAGAGAAGCCCCTTCAATCTTCGCGTTGGGAATTATTTACCACTGGAGCTGCTGAATAGAAGGGCCAAGCTGTGTGGTTATTATGTCCTCCTCTCAAAGCCAGCTGGGGAGAGGCGGCCAAGGAGCCATTGCAACCAGGGCTGCCATGCGGGGACACCAGGAGCCCACGTCTTTCCAGAGAGACAGCCCTCGCTGACCCAGTTTCAGCACAACATCGCCTGACACAGCACTGCAATCTGCAACTTTAATAACTTGGTGACATACAAAGCAGTTTTGATGTAAAGTGGAGCTGACAGAGCAGCAGAGGGAAGGCTCTGCTTCTCGCTGAGCTGCGTGGGGAATCCACTCAAGGTGACTACAACCTTCGCAGCCCAGCCAGCAGTCCGAGCCTGCTCTTGCAAACAAGGAAGGCAGGTTTCTTTAGCAGGATGGCAGACATAGGGGTAGCAGAGAATGAGTGGAACCAACATAGAAGGACGGGTTGATACAGCCTGTCTCTTCTGCTTTGATACATGTCCCTGCTCTTCATCATCCCTGCTGCCCCTGCCTTCATCCTGGCCTCCATCACCTGGGCTATTGGAACAGTTGCATAATATTCTTCACTTGATCTTAGCCAAAAGGCCGAGAAGCGATAACAGTTACATAATATTCTTAAAGCTTGTCCCCTCCATCCATCTTGTTCACAACTGACAGAATGATCTTCAGAAAGCATATCAATGGTCATGTCACTTTCCACATCATGGCTCCCCATTCTTGTAGGAAAATTAACGTCAAACATTAATGCCAAACACAGTGCTCTGTGCTCGGTCTGTGAGCTACATTTTCAGTGTCTTCCGCTCAGTCCTGCATATTTCGCATCATTTTTTGCCCCCACCGCCTCCATCACCTTAAACTCCAGTTTTCTCTTTGTATCTTATTAACCATACACCATAATTCTCATTCCCTAATGTCCTGATATATAAGTGGTCGTGTCCACTTGGATGCTTCCTGTGATGGAGGACTCATTACCTAACGTGACAGCCTTTTCTAATACTGAACAGCTGTAAAGCTTCATCTTTCCTTATGAAACACAAACTCTGTTTCATAACTTTCATTTGTTGCCTCCCGCCCCATGTCTGCTCTCTGGATCCCACAGAATAGGTTCTGTCCCAGGACTCCCTTCTGAGAATGGAACTCAGTGAATCGTATCTTTTCAGCTTCTTATCTGTGCTAAAGTTCCAGGGTCCTTTACCCACTTTTCATAGGCTAAGGTTTCTGCCATCCCGACCCCCTCCATCTTGCCTTTCTGCACCTTCCTCATATATTCAAGATTCCCCTTAGAATCAACAGGAGGAAATAGTACAGTGTGCATCTAAAGATAAGAGTCACAATTAGCAACCATAATAATAACAGTTGAAACTGTTCTTGGCATATGGAAATGGATGTTTTGACCTAGGTTGTGCAATTTTAATTATTTATTCTAATATTCATTCATTCACCATATATATTTCTATTGAGCAATGAGGGTACACAAAGTAAAACACAGTCCCTGTCCTCCAGTGCTTCATGGTCTGGAGAGCAGGGGTGGGATGAGGGTGGTAACCATGTAAGCAGAGATCACAACTGAATATAATTAGAGCTATGATAGGGACTATGCCAGCATTGAAAAGAGGCCCCTAGCCCAGTATGGGGGTCACTGAAATGAGGCAAAGGGGTAGAGAGAAGCAATGTACAGAAACTGCTGTTTGCACTGAGGTTGCGAGGATAATAGATGTTAGCTGGATGAAAGGAGTGGGCAAGGACATTACACGTGGTGTGAACAGCAAGAGGAGAGGCACAGAGATAAGACAGCATGAAGTATTCAGTGACCTCAAAGGCTCTTATGATTCCTTACCAGGGCTGTGTATATTAAGAGGTTGATTCCTGAGTCCAGACTACAGTTCAAATGTAGTTCCAGAACAGAGAGATTACTGGGGCTTGAAATTGTCAGGACAATCTCTCTGGAGGTAGAGGGTCCTGAGGTGGGCCCGGAAGAAAAACACTTTATGGATAGCAGAGAGGAGGGGAGATGGACATCCATATGCAAATATGTCCGCACACATACATCTGCTTCATATGCATTTAAACCTTCAGCTGACTTTCACTTGCTTTCGACTTTGGTTCCCATGGTAACCCTGGCCACTTATTTTTCTTTTAACCTCCTTTTCATTGTTTCAGGATGAGGTGAGCTGCGTGAGGGTTAATCAGTCAGGGGAAGACAGGAGATTTTGAAGCAATTATTTGGATTTTTTATTTTTTTTTTTAAGAAAACTGCCAACTTTGCAATTTAATGCAAACTGTCTCTGGTATATCTGCCCTGAAGGATGCTGTGGGGAGCAACAGGAGCCAGGATCCATTTCGTCCCCTCCTCCCTGACTTCTATTATTACTACACACTTAACTGCTAATACAGCATCTAAACTTGCAATCCCGGTAACTATGGCAATAAAATGGGTGAGATTCCCTTCCATTATGACTTGAATTGTTAGGACTTTGCAAAGAGCACGTGTGTCTGCACAGGGGAGGGGGAAGACGCACTCTGGGGAAAACAGTTATTTCAACTTCCTGTGGGGAGTTGGAGACCATCGTCTACCAGTCCACATTCACATGGAGAATTATCACCATACCTGTGTCACAGGATGCAGACACCGTACCTGGGAGTTACAGTGTACATCTAAAGCTTGCAAACCACCCCTTGTGTACAGCCTGTAGAGCCAGGAGGCCAGGGCTGCACTGAACTTAAAAGACATGGCAGGGAAGAGGCAAGGGAGGAGGATCTAATCCAGAGCCCAGCAAACTTTCCCTATAAAGGGCCAAACAGACAATATTTTAGGCTTTGAGAGCCATATCATCTTGGTTGCAACTATTCAGCTCAGCCTTTGCAGCTCAAAAGCAGCCACAGACAAAATGTAAATGAATGGACAGGGTGTATTCCAATACAATTTTATTTATGGACACTGAAATCTGAATTTTGAATACTTTTCATGTGTCATGAAATAGTATTCTTCTTTTGTTTTTTTCCCAATCTGTTAAAAATATAAAAACCATTCTTAGTTCCTGGGCTCCTCAAAAATAGGTGGTGAGCTGGATTTGTCCCAAAGGCCATAGTTTGCAATTCCTCATTTAATCTATGCCACAAACAATGCATTCCACACTAGTGCCTTTCATTATTCTCACCTGTTTTAGTTTATTATTGTTACTATATGTAGTATTAAGTACTACAAATACTATTTGCTATGATTTTTATTGTGTCAAGTAGTATGTTAAGTACTGTAAATATACCATCTTACAAGGCTTAGAGATTGAGTTGCTCAAGGTCATGTAGCTTGCAAGAATAGCTTACATTCTGTCTGATGCTTAGAGACGCGGTATAGCTTTCTTTCTGTTGACAGGTCAGCCTTCCAGCCTGGGAGAATTTCTGCATCCAACAGGTTCTGTCACACCCTATTCTCAGAGAGTTGGGCCATGAAGCCTAACAGAAGCACATCGGTGGGAACAGGGCCCAGGACTTTCAAAAGCCACTCCACTGCGATGATCCAATATCCACGAGAGTTCACTGGGAATGGCCTTGTGCACCCCAGCTCCTCTGCCTCCTGATCACCGGATGGTCTTAATCTCCGATTTGCCCTTTGCCTTGACTATGTATTGTGATATTTACACTTGCCGTTTTCTGGCTTTGGCTGTGCCCCAGGAACAGCCCTTAGAGTTCTGGGCACCCTTCATCCACTTTTCCAGCCTCTTTTTCCTCCCTGCCTTTGCTGGCCTGTCTTGGTACTGATTGCTTAGCCTCATGGCTCACAGACTTCCTTCCTTGACCAGCTATTCTCAACTCACAATGCCATCCCCTTCATGCCCTTGAAGGAGAGGTTCTGGGAATTTGGGATGCTTGGAAGGGAGAGAAGAATGCTCAGCGCTCCTAGCAGAGGATCATTGTCTTCTAATCTCCAAGGGGGCAGGAGATTTTAATTATTCAGGACACTCCTGGAGGGAAAAACTAGAAACAGTGAGCGGAATTTATAAAGCGGCAGATTTCTCTTGCAGATCTCGTTCTAGGTGACTCAATACACTTTGTGCCACAAGCAGCTGTGATGTGATGGAGAGGACTGGACCAGGGGTTTAGGCGTCTGGATTCAGGTCTTTAATTGCTTTCATTGCGACAGTCAGACCCAACGGTCTTATCCTCCCTTCTGCTGGAACAAAGTGACTCTATGACTTTGGGAAATGTAAAGTTTGGCAACAGCTGGCCTTGCTTCTCTTGGCAAGTTGTGCGACCTTGGGAAAACCAGGTCCCCTTTTCTGGACCTTATTTTCCCACCTATGCCATGTGAGGAGTAATCCTCTCCAGCTCCAGAGACCACCAATTCAGCCTTTTCTGCTCTGCTCCCAAGGAACTGGCACATCTGTTTTTTGGATCCATTACTTTGCAAACTTTTAAGGGATTTTCTCCCCTTTCGGTCCCTAGAAAATTGCTGCAGCTCTTTCTTTGGAAAGAACATTAGCCAAGCCCTGTGCTAAGCAAATGCATTCAGCTTCTCCCTATCTGATTTCTCTTTTTCTCATTTGTCAGCAAAGGAGAAATCTCCCAGCTATTAATCAAATTCCTGGCTGTGGATAGCTTTAATTGCAGAAACCATTGCTGGATGAGGGATGCTCAACTTTTCCAAAGAAAGCTGGCTGCCTAGTGCAGAGGAGAAACAATTAATTACCTGCTCCCCTGTCCCCCAACAGAGATGCAGATGAACTAACAATATTGCTGCTGGCACGGAATCCTCCCTTCCCAATGTGGAGGAAAGCTAATGCTAACTCAGACAGCATTAAAAGTTGAATGCCGAAACAGAAGATTAGCTATAAGGCTCTGGTGGGACCCAGGTTCGTCTCTCTGGCATCTTTACTTTAAGATGCATACTTACAAGCTCGACCTTATTGAGGAGAGTGATTGAGGATGTTGACATGCCTGAAAATCATATTCTCTGAGGAAGGATCAGAGAATTCAGAGATGTTGAATTCAGAGAAAAACATTAAGGTGGAGGGAAGGAACGGGTGCAATAAAAGTCAGGATAAAAGGGAAAAGACTTATTTTGTGTATTCCAATGGACAGACTAGAATTGTAGGTGGAATTTACAGCTTCATAGAAGAACAAATTCTTGGGACTTGGAACTGTGTGCCTATGGAAAGGGATTCCCCAAATGTAGTCAGTCTCTTGTCTCTGGAGGTTTTCCAGAACCACTGAGGATGTTGTAAGGCAATCTTTGTATTGGATGGGAGGTTAATTAAAATCATCTTGGATAGGTAGCTGCCCCTCTTTAGGGTCTTGCTTTACTAATACCTTTGGCTTACTTCAAAGTTTTCAGTTTTAGAGACAACATAGGAATAGGTGTGGGGGGGAGAGCAGTGAGAGCTAATGTTGGAATACTTATTTTTTCTTAAATCTTCAATTGCCACAGGGATATGATAGATAGGACACTCTCTTTGGAACTTGGAACTAGGAACTAGGTTTTTTTTTTTTTTCTGCATCCCCAATACTTAGCAGATGCTCCACACAGAGACAGTATTTGAGACATGTCTGAAAAGCTTTTGATTGAGTCAAATTTAAACTTGCACTTCTGGTATGAGTTCTGGGAGGCAATATTACACTCTTTGAAGAGAATAAACCTGAATTACACTGACCTGAGTCTATAGCTTGGTTCCTTATTTCCTAGGTGAGTTAACCCAGGCAGGTGGCAAAAACTCTCAGAGCCTCAGTTTCCTCATCTATAGAATAGAGATACATTCACATACTTCATGGCACTGCCATGAAGACTTAATGGGCTTATAAAGGCAAAATGCTTACAACAGCTTGACAAAAAGTAGCAGATATTTATTCAGCACTTAAAACATACCAAGCACTCTTCTATAAATTCTTCACATACTATTTACTTTAAGATTCATAATACTTCTGTTGTTGAATACGATACTAAGGAACAGAGAGGTTAAATGATGTGCCCAGGGTCACACAGTGAGGAGACAGTAGCACAAGGATTCTGAGGCAACATTCTTGATCCCTATTAGCCTCTGCTTCATAAGCATTGACCATCATTTTTGTGTTATTATCACTCCCACCTTTCTCCCAGTGAAGGCTAGTTTCCATTTTTCCTTTTCCTTTCTATCTCTGCTACATGTATGTGTGCATACTACTCTATTGCACAATGAATTTCCAGAGCACTGAGACTTTGATTTCTTATTACTTCTTCCAGAGGGTTCCGCATGGCCTTTGCACTTGATAGATGCTGTTTACATGTTAGGTATCTTCATTGAGGCTTCAATCTCTTTAGAGTACTGGATTGGAATCCTACTTCAGCCAACTTGTTCCTTTCTCTTCTTTTATTTCATTTGTTTATTTATTTATCTATTTCATTATTTATTTGCAGTCAGAATAACATGTTGGAAAACACAGGGGCTGTGTCTGAATCCAAGCCACTGACATTACAGGCCTTGTTAACCTAACCTTTCTGCGCTTTGGTCCCTGGTCTGTGACGGAAGCAAAGTAAAACCTAAGTTTGAAGACTGGTCAGTGATAGTGGGAATGTGACTAACAGGACAGCCTTCTTTGCGGGTGGAAAATTTTCACACTTACTTGCTAATCTGCAAAACTACCAAAGAGGAAATATGTGGTTTAAGCTAAAAAGCCACTGCAATTCTCGTCTGACTTCCCCTCTTAGTCCCCCTGGATTGGGTTTGTCTTAATTCCTAGTCAGCCCAAAGCTTCCGTCTTTCACTTAAGTCTCACTCGGTAGCTAGAATGTAGTGCGTCAGGTATGCGGGTGGGTGCGCGCTGCTCTTAATGCCTTCATGGTTTTCTTTTCAGTTGCTTAAACTACTTTTTAAATTACCTGTTTTTCAGAGGTTTTTTGGGTCTTTTTAAAATTATTTTTTCAAACCTTGCTGTTCTTTCTTCTCTTGTGTCTATCAGGCTTTCTCAACAGCTTCAAATGGAAAACTTTGAAGTGAGCTTTTAAAGAACTGAAAACTCAGCCCGATGCCCCTAAGTCCCGTGGGCAGCCTTGCCACTGTAACCACTCTGGGTGGAACTCATTAGTGCAGGCTGTTCCCACCAGCGCCACGCAGGTCGGCCACGCCAGGGCTGCCCGGCTTTGAGCCCTCCTGGCGCCCCGGCAGGGATGCGCAGGCGTGCGCGAGGCTGCGGGGACCCGCGAGCTCGCAGGGTCGAGGCGGCCCGCGGGGGTCAAAGCGGCCTGCGGGGCCCCGGCTGGCGCGGAGCCTATTGTGCAGCCGGCGCCAATGAGCAAATTACATCTGAACCGCCTTTCAAGTCGACGGCCGCTTTCAAAATGGGGCTTTGAAAGGCTGCGCTCCCCTGGCTCTGCAGTGGAGAGAACGGAACTCGGCTTTGCAGGGAGGCCGGACCGGCTCACACGTGCCCGCCTCTGCGGCGCTCGCCTGCGTTTATAGCGAGAATAAAAGGAAGACTTTGGTGGGTGTTCGTGTGCACGGTTTACATCCCTTTATTTACAGAGGAAACGTTCCGACTCCTGGAGTTCTCACTGGCCATTGAGGGATGAATGGGCTGTCTGAAGTGAGAGCATTGAAAGTTTTCTTTTAGGATACATAATTTTTTTTCTCTCTGTCTCTCTCTCAAAACTCAGTGATGTCGTTTTACTTAGGGTACTGGGGATTAGGAAGGGGGAAAAACACGCAGATACATGTTGAGATAGGATGGTTCAGAAAGGGAGGGTCGCTGCCACACACCCCCCTTTTTCCTTGCTTTTGCCTCAGGCCTCATGGCCCCTAGTTGAATGAGCAGTCTTTCCACACTATAGCGGAGGGGGTAGGGAATTCAGTGGTGAGAATGCAGGCTCTGCAACCCTCCAGATGGGTCTGAATTTTCTGCAGTCGCTTAACTTTGAGAAGATGCCTGACACACAGCAGCCATCCAGCCTTTTCCCTCAGCACCAGAAAGTGGTCCTTTGCCCTTGCACCTTGTGTTTCTGCTCACTCCTGTTTATGCAGGTTCTTTCCAGCACAAAGGTTGAGATTTTAACACTGCACAAGGTCTCCAGTGCTTTCCTTTGCACCAGCACTTACTGTGGCACCCTTCCTTAGCATAACTGCCTTAATATTCTTATGGGTACTTTTATAAACCCAATTTGTTCCAAGTCATCCCTGTCTATATGGGACCCAATTCTTGGTTTTAGGAGAATGGCTCCACCCCTAGGACATCCAAAGCCATTTAGGAGATCATACGGGGTTAAAAAGGAAATGTAAGTACTCTGCTCCAGGACACTCCTTGGTTTGGAAGAACAATTTCTTACTCAGGGTTTCATAGGAAGTTTATCAGTGAATCAGTATAAGGCTGGAAGAGCATACTGAAATAAACTTTCTCAGAAAAGGAATAAAGATTCAAGGAAACAGTCCTCAAGGGCAGTCTCATTATCCCCTTCTTACAAGAAAGTGGGATTTAAGGATCTCTATGAATTCCCAAGGCAACACAGAAAGTGGCGAAGCCGGAACACAACAAATGTAGGCCTTCTGACTCTTTCTTTCCGCACCTGGTGAACTGTCATCCTCCTCACTCCCATCCCTATTCCTCTCTCTTCCTGGGTGGAACTCTATCTCCTAATTCCTTACCTCAAACTTTTTGTGCCCTGAAGCCTTATCAGGCTGTGACAGGCGGTCCTGGGCAGAGAGCCCACTCGGTATCCTGTGAATAGTAGTTTCCGTTCTCACCCACAAGCTATGCTGTGTACCAAAGTCGTCTTCCCTTTCGCAGGGAGAAACTGTTCATTATAGATGCTCCTGGGCTCTGTGTGCCAAAAAGACCCAGCACATGTCTTTGTGTCTCGCCCAGCCCAGCACAGCAAGGCTACACTGTGTTTGAAAGCCTTACAAGCAGAACGTTAACTGATGCATAAAAGCCTGTGTCTTTGATCTTCCCGGGACCTGTGGTTCTCCCATGATCTGAGTCCTGTTCCTGACGACGCAGGTTGGAGTGAAGCCTGCAGTGAGACTTGTGCCAAAGGCACCAAGCAGGATGTCATAGCTGCTCCCCTCTCCCTTCTTTCCACCATCACTGAAAGCTCTGCCTGTGTATATTGAGCTGTCACTTACACTTGAAGCAGCCCCAGCCCTGGTCTCTGTGGTCATCTCCCTGTTTGGTAATACAGGCCTGTGTTCTCAGCTTTCAAAGATTTCTGTGAGAATTTCTATGCTTCCCTTCCAGAACTGCTCCCTCCCACCCTCTGTATAATTATCCCCTATGGGTCCCAAATCTCAGCTTCAGCTATATGACTCACTGACTTAACAGCTGGATTTCAGTGATCTGTGGGAAGCCTCATTCATTCATTCACTCATTTATTCATTCATTTAATTTCTCCTTCACTCACTTATCTGTGCATTTCTTCCAGCATTCACTCACTTTCTTGTCCCATTTTCAGTCTTTATTTGACTGAGCCAAAGGAGACTTCATATGTAATATGTTGACCAGAATCATTGTAGAAATATAAGGACTCCTGCATGCATGTTCCTGCTTGAATTAGTGAAAATATCTGGAGGGGGCTGATGCAATCACCTAAAATCCGTGTAACACTGCATTTCCCAGAGAGGTGTTCATTCAGGGTTGTTTCAAGGTCTAAGGCTGTCTTCAAGGAGCAAGTCAGCTTAGTGTAATATACAAAGTAAGTTTTTGGAGAGAAAGAAAGACCTGAGTTCAAATGTCAGCAGTGCTACTTAGCAGTGATCTGACTCTGGGCAAGATACTTAACTGCTCTCCTTTATAAGAAAGAGGTGCTGATATCTATCTTGCAGAAGCATCATGGGAAAAGAGAAAATGCTTCTATGTACTTAGAACAGGTCCTGGCACACCACTGTTATGGTTGGTATTATTATTACAGCTCATTTGTGAAGGTGGGTTTGGACCCAGCTGGATACCATTGCTCACGAGTCCCTGTGTCCTCTAGGGACTCATAGATACTCTATTGCTCTCATAAGAGAAAACGTGAAAAATGGGCCTTCCTTGAGGAAACCTTCAGCATGAAATGAAACTGCTGGTACTTTAGATTTCCCTTCCATCACTTCCAGTGGGGGAGCTGGAAGCCCATGTGTGTGGGACAGCAGTGGTGACATCTGGAAGAGTGAGCAGAACAGGTGAAGAGTATGCATGGTGGCAGCGACACAGGATCAGCTCAGTAACATCTGAGCTTCCCTGCCTTCATCTTGGGATGCGTGCCCTGTTTAAAACACGCGCTCATTCATCTATCTTCTTGTAACATATTTATGTTTGATATGCTAAGCTCTGGACAAATTTCTGGAGAGGCTTTCCCTTACTGCCACTGCATTCCTAACATAGTCTTCAATGGTATTGTTATTACCATTTTTTCCCTTTGCAGCATCTTTGCACTATTCAGAACACATCTAGTTGAAGTGGGGGGTCAGGTTCATGGAGTCTGCCTACTCAGTCTCCTCAGTCCTGTCTCTTATCCTATGTAGCCTTGCAAGTTTAGGAACCTCCTTTAGTTTATTTAGGAACTAAAGTATCGAGACGACACAAGGCTGTTGAAAATGTGAAACCCTGTTTCATTAGAAGGGTGAAATCGTAACCATTTGTACCAATATACTTAAGAGCCAGGATTGGCAGGTTTATCAACCACACTGCCAGGTCAGTTTTGATGGAAGGAGCGGGATAGAGTTCAGGGGTGTTGAATGGTGGTGTAGGGAA